>NC_134094.1:29310439-29658931 GCF_000715075.1 Nicotiana tabacum | reverse complement strand
TGAGACTAGTGTAGATTTTCTCCTTCTCGATATGGTCGATTTTGATTTTATCTTGGGTATGGATTGGTTGTCACCTCATCATGCTTTATTTGATTGTCACGCCAATACGATGACCTTAACCTTGCCGGGGTTGCCTCGATTAGAGTGGATAGGGACTCTTGGCTATTCTATCAGCAGGGTTATCTCTTATATAAAGGCTCGGCGCATGGTCGAGAAGGGGTGTCTAGCTTATTTGGCTTATGTCCGCGATTCTAGTACGGAGGTTCCTTCCATGGATTTAGTGCTAGTTGTTCGCGAGTTTCCAAAGATGTTTCCTGCAGACCTACCGGGGATGCCACCCGACAGGGATATTGATTTCTGTATTTATGTGGCTTCGGGCACTCAACCTATCTCTATACCGCCATATCGTATGGCCTCGCTAGAGTTGAAAGAATTAAAGGAATAGTTGCAAGATTTACTTGATAAGGTCTTCTTTAGACCTAGTGTCTCGCCTTGGGGTGCACCTGTGTTGTTCGTGAAGAAGAAGGATGGATCGATAAGGATGTGCATAGATTATCAGCAGTTGAACAAAGTCACCATCAAGAACAAGTATCCATTGCCGAGGATTGATGATTTATTTGATCAACTTCAGGGTGCCAAGGTGTTTTCGAAGATTGATTTGAGATCTGGCTTTCATCAGTTGAGGATTAGGGCATCCGATATCCCTAAGACAGCTTTCCAGACTTGGTACGGGCATTATGAGTTTCTAGTGATGTCTTTTGGGTTGACAAATGCCCCAACAGCATTAATGGATTTGATGAATCGAGTGTTCAAGCCTTATTTGGACTCCTTTGTGGTCGTGTTTATTAACGATATCTTGATCTACTCCCTCAATCAAGAGGAGCATGAGCAGCATCTTAGGATTATACTTCAGACTCTGAGAGCCAGCCAGTTATATGCCAAATTTTCAAAGTGTGAGTTTTGGTTGGATTCAGTCACTTTCTTGGGCACGTTTATCAGCAGAGGGCATTCAGGTAGATCTTAAGAAGATTGAGGCAGTTTCGAACTGACCTAGACACACTTCAGCTACGGAGATCAGGAGCTTGGGTTTGGCAGGCTATTACTATCGCTTTGTGGAGGGGTTTTCATCTATAGCAGCCCCGTTGACCAGGTTGACTCATAAGGGTGCCTCGTTCAGATGGTTAGACGAGTGTGAGGCGAGCTTTCAAAAGCTCAAGACTGTTTTGACTACAACGCCGGTGTTGGTGTTGCCCACAAGTTCATGATCTTATACGGTATATTGTGATGCGTCCCGTGTTAGGCTCGGTGCAGTATTGATGCAGGAGAGCAGGGTGATTACATATGCATCGCGGTAGTTGAAGGTTCATGAGAAGAATTACCATGTTCGTGACTTAGAGATAGAAGCCATTGTTCATGCACTGAAGATTTGGAGGCACAATCTTTATGGTGTGTCGTGTGAGGTTTTCATGGATCATCGGAGCCTTCGGTATTTGTTCAAACAAAAGGATCTCAATTTGAGGCAGAGGAGGTGGTTGGAGCTATTGAAAGACTATAATATCACCATCTTGTATCATCCCGGGAAGGCCAATGTGGTGGCCGACACCTTGAGTAGAAAGGCAGCGAGTATGGGCAGCCTTGCGTTCATTCCAGTCGGTGAGAGGCCGCTTGCATCAGATGTTTAGGCTTTAGCCAACCAGTTTGTGAGGTTGGACATTTTAGAGCCCAGCCATGTTCTAGCTTGTACAATCGCTCGGTCGTCTTTATTTGAGCGCATCAGAGATCGGCAGTATAAGGACCCTCATTTGTTGGTCCTTAGGAACACAGTACAGCACGGTGGTGCCAAGCAGGTTACTGTTGGAGATGACGGAGTTTTGAGGATGCAGGGTCGTGTTTGTGTGCATAATGTGGATGGACTTCATGAGTTAATTCTTGAGGAGGCCCACAGTTCCCGTTATTCTATTCATCCGGGCACCGCCAAGATGTATCAGGACTTGCGGCAGCATTATTGGTGTAGGAGGATGAAGAAGGATATAGTTGCTTATGTAGCTCGGTGTGCCCGTATCTATCATTTCTGATCGAGGTACGCAATTCACCTCGCACTTCTGGAGGTCAGTACAATGTGAGTTGGGCATGCGGGTTGAGTTGAGCACATTGTTTCATCCTTAGACGGACGGACAGTCCGAGCGCACTATTTAGATCTTGGAGCATATGCACCGCGCATGTGTTATAGACTTCGGAGGATTCCGGGATCAGTTCTTGCCCCTTGTAGAGTTCGCCTACAAAAACAACTACCAGTCGAGCATCTAGATGGCTCTCTATAAGGCATTATATGGTAGATGGTATCGATCGCCGGTTGGATGGTTTGAGCCGGGGGAGGCTCGGTTGCTGGGTACAGGTTTGGTACAGGATGCCTTGGATAAGGTCAAGGCTATTTAGGATGGATTTCGCACAGCACATTCCAGGAAGAAGAGTTATGCCGACCGTAGAGTTTGTGATGTTGCATTCATGGTCGGAGAGAGAGTGTTGCTCCGGGTATCACCCATGATGGGTGTGATGAGGTTCGGGAAGAAGGGCAAGTTGAGCCCTCGGTATATCGGACCTTTCGAGATTCTTGAAAGAGTGGGAGAGGTGGCTTACAAGCTTGCATTCCCACCAGGCTTATCAGCAGTTCATCCGGTGTTCCATGTGTCCATGCTCCGGAAGTATCACGGCGATCCGTCACACGTGTTAGATTTGAGCTCTGTCCAGCTGGACAAGGATTTGACTTACGAGGAAGAGCCAATGGCTATTCTAGCCTCACAGGTTCATCAGTTGAGATCGAAGAGTTATCCTTCATTTCGAGTGAAGTGGAGAGGTCAGCCCATCGAGGAAGCTACTTGGGATTCCGATTCGGACATGCGGAGTAGATATCCACATCTTTTCACCAGCCCAGGTACTTTTCTATGTCCGTTCGAGGACGAACGATTATTTTAGAGGTGGAGAATGTGATGACCCGATAGGCCATCTCATGTTTTAAAACCTAATTTTGTATTTTGAGGTCTCAAAAACCTCATTTTAGCCTTCCCTCATGCGCAGTCCGGGTATTCTTCCGGAAGGCTTATATGTTAAAAACTGATAAAAATAAGAATTTTTGCCTTAAAATTAATTTGAATTGACTTCAGTCAACATTTTGAGTAAACGGATCTGGATCCGTGTTTTGAAGATCCCGGTGGGTCTGTATCTTAATTTGAGACCTGGGCGTATGCCCGGAATCGAATTCGGAGGTCCCTAGCTCGAGTTATGCAATTTTGATGAAAAAATAAAAGTTTGAAAGTTTAATGATTTTTAGAATTGACTAATGTTTGGTCTTGTTGATACCGGATCCGTATTTTGGTTCCGGAGCTCGGTACAGGTCCACTATAATATTTTTGACTTGTCTGTCGAATTTGGTGAGAAACGGAGTTGATTTGACGTGATTCGGACGTTCGGTTGTGAAAATAGAAGTTTTAAAGTTTTCTTGAAAATTTCCTTTGTCTTGGTGTCTGATTCGTAGTTCTAGGCATTATTTTGGTGTTTTTATCGCGCGAGTGAGTTCGTATGATGTTTTAGGACTTGTGTGTATGAATGGTTTGGAGCACCGAGGGCCCGAGTGAGTTTCGGAAAGGCTATAGAAGCTTTTTGCACTTAGAAATCTGGTTTTTTGTGCTTCAACTGATATCTGGTGTATTCTTATTCGCGTTCGCGAAGGTAATCCTGCAAACGCGAAGAGTAAACTGGGGCAGGGTGATTTTCTTAATCGCGAACACGGTAGCTGGGTCGCGAACGCGAAGCAGTGGGGGCCTTACCCATTGCAAAAGCGACCAGCTCCTCACGAACGTGAAGCTTTAGGGACTTGGAGGAGGGGTCAGCCATTCTTCTACGCGAACGCGAGCATTGGCTCGCAAAGGCCAGGGGGAACAGCCTTCGCGAAAGTGAAGGAGGACTCGCGAACGCGAAAGCCACTCGGGCTGCTGCTGATCGCGAACGCGTCAGGCCCTATGAGTTTTGAGTCTCTAATTTGGGCGATTTCAAAGAGGTTTTTCACGTCTCTGAATTGAGTAAGTGTTCTATAATCAAAAGTGATTATATTTCATACATCCATATCTATATTCATAATTTATTTCGGATTTAGATGGAAGAAATTGAATGTTTTGTAAAACTTTCCAAAAATGAAAAATTAAGATTTGAAGGTCCAATTGATATCAGAATTTAATAATTTTAATATGGTTGGACTCATCTCGGAATGGGTATTCGGATTTCGTAAGTTTTTCCGAGATTCGAGACGTGGTCCCCACTATTGAATTTTAAGATGAATTTTAGATTTTAATCTGGAACATTAGTAAATGCATATGAAATTAATTCCTACGATTTGTATTGAGTATATTGAATTGTTTATGAATAGATTTGAGGATTTATTGAAATCTTGAATTTTGTTGCAAAGCGAGGTAAGTGTCGTGGTTAACCTTGACTTGAGGGAATAAAATCCTTGAATTATTTGTTACGTAAATTTCATGTGTAACGATCTATAGGCAAGGTGACAAGTTCATATACTTTATCAAATTAATTGTTTGCATAATTAGTTAAAAATCATAAATTATTTTAAGACCTGAATTAATTGTTATAATAATTGTTTCTCTCATATTCCTTGTCAATTATTAATTCTTGAATTCATGCAATAATTGTTACATGCTTATTTGATTTATGTGTTTTAATTGCTACTTGACACTTAGCATATTAAATATAAAATTTGCCTATTTTCTCCCTGATTTTCCACAATTAATTGTTACTTGTTATTACTTATTTCCTGATTAAATTTTAATCATTGTATGCTTTGTTGTCTAATAATTTCGTATTGAATCTAGTATTTATTAGAGTATTTTTATTACAATCAAGAGTTGTTAATTTTATATTGCTGGAGCGGGTTGCACGCCGCAACGGAAATGAAAAGGAATATATTGGGGATCGGGTTGCACGCCGCAACGGATTATATTTTAGGTTTATATTGTTGGAGTGGGTTGTACGCCGCAATAGAAACTTATTGAAGAATTATATTGTTGGAGTGGTTTGCACGCCGCAATGAAAATAGATTGAAACAGTAATTGGTTATGACTGCCGAGTTGGTTTCAACTGTTGAAATGAGTTACATGTTTTATTTTTATTATTATTGTTATCACTATTATTGTGTACATGTTAATATAAATGACCTGCCTTAGCCTTGTCACTACTTCGTCGAGGTTAGGCTCGGCACTTACAGAGTACACGGGGTCGGTTGTACTCATACTACACTTTGCACTTCTTGTACAGATTTCGAAGTTGGTCCCAACGGCGTACTATAGATTTACTCGGATTCAGCTACCAGTGGAGACTTGAGGTATAGCTGCACGTGCAGCTATAAAGTCCTATTCTACTTTATTTTAGTTGTGTGCTTTCTTTCAGATAGCTTTATTTTGTTTAGACCCTTGTTTGTATCATTCTAGAAGTTCGTGCACTTGTGACACCAGTTCTGGGATGGTATTCAGACATCGCTAGTATTATGGCGTATTCACTTTATTTCAGACTTTACTTCCGCATTTGTTTCTTTGTTATTAATTAATTCAAAATTATATTTAAATGGCTAATTATATTCTAACGTTCGCTTGCCTAGCAAGTGAAATGTTAGGCGCCATCATGGTCCCGAAGGGGGAAGTTTGGGTCGTGACAAGTTGGTGTGAGAGCACTAGGTTACATAGGTCTCACGAGTCACGAGCAAGCTTAGTAGAGTCTGAAGAATCGGTACGGAGACGTCTGTACTTATCTTTCAGAGGCTATAAAGTTTAGGAACAATATCACTTCTTTCTTATTCTGTCGTGCGATTTTATTCTATCATAGATGATTGAACCATTTTATTCTTATTCTCTCGTAGCTAGAGGTAGGGGTCAGGCAGCTAGAGGTGGAGGTCAGACCATTAGAGGTGGAGGTCAGGCCGTTAGAGGTCGTTCCAGAGATGCAGTTCAGAGTGGTGGGGCCCAACCTCGATTTTATGCTTTTCCAGCTAGGCTTGAGGTTGAGTCCTCCGATGTCGTGATCACAGGTATTGTTCTAGTTTGCCATAGAGATGCTTTAGTTCTATTTGATCCAGGATCTACTTATTCCTATATGTCCTCCTATTTTGCTTCATATTTGGTTGTGCCTCGTGATTCTCTAAGTGCTTCTGTGTGTGTGTCCACACTGGTAGGATATTCTGTTGTAGTAGATCATGTCTATCGTTTGTGTGTAGTTACTATTGGGAGTCTTGAGACTAGTGTGGATCTTCTACTTCTTGATATGGTAGATTTTGATGTCATATTGGGTATGGATTGGCTGTCACCTTATCATGCTATATTAGATTGTCATGCCAAGACGGTAACCCTAGTTATGCCAGGGTTACCTCAATTAGAGTGGAAAGGAACTCCTAGTCATTCTACCAGCAGGGTTATCTCTTATGTGAAAGCTCGTCGTATGGTCGAGAAGGGGTGTCTAGCTTATTTGACTTATATTCGCGATCGCAGCACGAAAGTTCCTTCTATGGATTTAGTTCCAGTTGTCCGTGAATTTCCAAATGTATTTCCTGCAGATCTGCCGGGGATGCCACCGGACAGAGATATCGATTTAGCTCTGGGCACTCAGCCCATTTCTATCCCACCGTACCGTATGGCCCCATCGGAGTTGAAAGAATTGAAGGAGGAGTTACAAGACTTGCTTGATCAGGGATTCATTAGACCAATATCTCGCCCTGGGGTGCACTTGTACTATTTGTTAAGAAGAAAGATGGCTTAATGTGGATGTGTATAGATTATCGGTAGTTGAACAAGGCTACTATCAAAAACAAGTATCCACTTCCAAGAATTTATGACTTATTCGATCAACTTCAGGGTGCCAAGGTGTTTTCAAAGATCGACTTGAGGTATGGTTACCATCAGTTAAAGATTAGGGCATCTGATGTCCCTAAGACTGCTTTTCGGACTCGGTATGGGCATTATGAATTCCTAGTGATGTCATTTGGGCTGACAAATTCCCCAACAACATTTATGGATTTGATGAATCGGGTGTTCAAGCCCTATCTGGATTCGTTTGTGGTTATATTCATTGATGACATCTTGATTTACACCAGCAGTCGAGAGGAGTATGAGCAACACCTTCAGATTGTGCTTCACACTTTGAAGAATAATCAGTTATATGCAAATTTTCAAAGTGTAAATTTTGATTAGGCTCAGTTGCCTTTTTAGGGCATGTTGTATCGGCTGAAGGCATAAAAGTGGATCCTAAAAAGATTGAGGTAGTTCAGAATTGGCCTAGACCTACTTTAGCTACAGCGATCCAGAATTTCCTAGGTTTGGCAGGATATTATCGCTGGTTTGTGGAGGGATTTTTGTCTATAGCATCTCCATTGACCAAATTGACCCAGAAGGGTGCCCCATTCATATGGTCAGACGAGTGTGAGTTGAGCTTTCAGAAGCTCAAGACCGCTTTGACTACGGCGTCAGTGTTGGTATTACCCATAGGTTCAGAATCTTATACGGTGTATTGTGATGCATCTCGCATTGGGCTTGGTGCAGTATTGATGCAAGATGGCAGGGTGATTGCATATGCGTCACAGCAATTGAAAGTTCACGAGAAGAATTATCCTGTTTATGACTTAGAATTGGCAGCCATTGTTCATGCGCTGAATATTTGGAGGCATTACCTCTACGGTGTCTCGTGTGAGGTATTTACTGATCATCGTAGCCTTCAGTATCTGTTCAAACAAAAAGATCTCAATTTGAGGCAGAGAAGATGGTTGGAGTTGTTGAAAGATTATAATATCACCATTTTGTATCACCCCGGAAAGGCAAATGTGGTGGCCTATACTTTGAGTAGAAAGGCTGTGAGTATGGGCAACCTTGCTTATATTCCGGTTGGTGAGGGACTGTTAGCTGCAGATGTTTAGACTTTGGCTAATCAGTTCGTAAGGTTAGATGTTTCAGAACCCAGTCAGGTTCTAGCTTGCACAGTCACTTGATCTTCTTTATATGAGCATATCAGAGAGCGACAATATGATGATCCTCATTTGCTCGTCCTTAAGGACACGATACGACACGGTGATGCCAAATAGGTTGTTGTGGCGGAAGATGGAGTTCTACGGATGCAGGTTCGTATTTGTGAGCCTAATATGGATGGGCTTCGTGAATTAATTCTGGAAGAGGCCCACAGTTTCCGATATTCTATTCATCCAGGTGCCGCCAAAATGTATCAAGATTTGCAGCAACATTACTGGTGGAGGAGATTGAAGAAGTATATAGTTGCATATGTACCTCGGTGTCTAAATTGTCAACAAAGTCAAGTACGAGCATCAGAGACCTGGTGGTTTGCTTAAGAAGTTAGAAATTCTTGAGTGGAAGTGGGAGCGTATCACTATGGATTTTGTTGTTGGGATCCCACGGACTCAGAGAAAATTCAACGCATTATGGGTTATTGTGGATAGGCTGACCAAGTCGGCACATTTCATTCCAGTGGCAGTTACCTATTCTTCAGAGCGATTAGCTGAAATTTACATTCGTGAGACTGTTCACCTTCACGGTGTGTCTGTGTATATTATTTCAGATGGAGGTACGCAGTTTACCTTACACTTCTGGAGGGCTGTGCAGCGTGAGTTAGGTACGCTGGTTGAGTTGAGTACATCATTTCATCCACAGATAGACGGACAGTCAGACCGCACTATTTAAATATTAGAATATATGCTTCGCGCTTGTGTTATAGACTTTGGAGGTTCTTGGGATCAGTTCTTGCCACTTGCGGAGTTTGCCTATAATAATAGCTACCAGTCGAGCATTTAGATGGCTCCATATAAAGCATTATATAGGAGACGGTGTCGTTCGCCAGTTGGCTGGTTTGAACCGGGAGAGGCTCGGTTGTTGGGTACCGATTTGGTGCTGGATGCCTTGGATAAGGTCAAAATTATTCAAGATCGACTTCGTACAACTCAGTCTGGGCCAAAGAGTTATGCCGACCGTAAGGTTCATGATATTGCATTCATGGTTGGAGAAAGAGTATTGCTCCAGGTTTCACCTATGAAAGGTGTAATGAGATTTGGAAAGAAGGGCAAGTTGAGCCCTAGGTATATAGGAGGACCCTTCAAAATTCTTGAAAGGGTGGGCGAAGTAGCCTACATGCTTACATTACCACCTAGTTTATCAGCGGTCCATACAGTGTTCCATGTGTCTATGCTCCAAAAATATCATGGTGATCTGTCCCATGTGTTAGCTTTCAGCTCAGTCCAATTGGACAAACATTTTACTTATGAAGAGAAGCCAACAGTTATTCTAGCCCTGTAGGTCCGACAGTTGAGGTCTAAGTATTATCTTTCAGTTTGGGTGCAATAGAGGGGTCAGCCGGTAGAAGCAGCTACCTAGGAGTCCGAGTCGGACATGCGAAGTAAATATCCACACCTTTTTACCAGCTCAGGTACTTTTCTAATTCCGTTCGAGGACGAACGCTTGTTTTAGAGGTGGAGAATGTGATGACTCAAGAGGTCATCTTTAAATTTAATAATTATTTTTGTGTTGTGAGACCTCAAATAATACTATTTATCATTCCTTTTTTTGGAAAGTTTTTATGTGAAAAATTGATTAAAAAGTGAAATAGAGTCTTAAAACTCAATTAAGTTGACTTTGGTCAACATTTTTAACAAACGGACCCGGATTAGGCCCTTCTCGTGATTTGGGACTTAGGGGTATGCCTGAAATTTAATTTGGAGATCCCTAGCTCAAGTTATGGCCATTTAACGGAAACTAAAAATTTAAAGGCTAAAGGATTCCAAAGTTTGACCACGGATTTGACTTTTTGATATCGGGCTTGGAATCCGATTTTGGATTTTGGAATAGCTCTGTTATGTCATTTATGACTTGTGTGTCAAATTTGAAGTCATTCCGGATTCTTTTAATATGTTTTGGCACGAGTATTGAAAATTTTAAAGTTTGAAAATCAAAAGTCCGAATCGAGGTGTGAATTATAATTTCGGTGTTGTTTGATTTGATTTGAGACCCCGAGTAAGTCCGTATTATGTTATGGAATTGGTTGGTATAATTGGACGAGGATTTGAATGGCTTGGGTGAGTTTCAGATGTGTTTCGAGATCATTTTTGTAAAGGTTTGTAGGTCTGGTTCTAGTGTTTCGCACGTGCGACTTTTGGGCGGCCTACTCGCTTCTGCGAGAAAATGGTCGCAGATGCGACCACCTCTTCTGCGGCTTGGCCTTCGCAAATACGGAAGGTACCGCAAATGCGACTCCTTCTTGTGCTTTTGCGCAGCCGCAAATGCGGCTCAATTTTCGCAGATGCGGACACACGCTGGGCAAGCCCATTTCGCAGATGCGAGATTTTTCTCGCAAATGTGAGCTCGCGGATGCGGAAATTCGTCCACAAATGCGAAAATGCTGGAAAGACTATATAAAATCGGGAGTTAGTCATTTTTACTCATTTTTGAGTTTTGAGTCTCGGATTTGGGCGATGTCAAGAGGGTTTTTTCACGACTTTTAATTGGATAAGTGTTCTATAACCAAAAGTGATTATATTTCATAAATCCATGTCTATATTCATCATTTATTTCGAATGTAGATGGAAGAAATTGAAATGTTTGTAAAACTTTCCAAAAACAAAAAATTAAGATTTGAAAGTCCAATTGACACCGGAATTTGATAATTTTTATATGGTTGGACTCGTCTCGGAACGGGTGTTCGAATTTCTTAAGTTTTTTCGAGATTCGAGACGTGGGTCTCATTGTTGATTTTTTAGATGAATTTTGGATTTTAATCCGGAATATTAGTAAATTCATATGGAATTAATTCCTATGATTTGTATTGAGTATATTGAATTGTTTATGATTAGATTTGAGGATTTCAGACATGAATTCATGAGACAAAGGTTTATTGGAATTTTGAATTTGGTTGCAAAGCGAGATAAGTGTCATAGTTAACCTTGACTTGAGGGAATAGAACCTTTGAATTATTTGTTACGTAAATTTCATGTGTAACGATATATAGGCAAGGTGACGAGTGCCTATACTTTATCAAATTAATTGTTTGCATAATTAGTTAAAAATCATAAATTATTTTAAGACCTGAATTAATTGTTATAATAATTGTTTCTCTCATATTCCTTGTCAATTATTAATTCTTGAATTCATGCAATAATTGTTACATGCTTATTTGATTTATGTGTTTTAATTGCTACTTGACACTTAGCATATTAAATATAAAATTTGCCTATTTTCTCCCTGATTTTCCACAATTAATTGTTACTTGTTATTACTTATTTCCTGATTAAATTTTAATCATTGTATGCTTTGTTGTCTAATAATTTCGTATTGAATCTAGTATTTATTAGAGTATTTTTATTACAATCAAGATTTGTTAATTTTATATTGCTGGAGCGGGTTGCACGCCGCAACGGACATGAAAAGGAATATATTGGGGATCGGGTTGCATGCCGCAACGGATTATATTTTAGGTTTATATTGTTGGAGTGGGTTGTACTCCGCAATAGAAACTTATTGAAGAATTATATCATTGTAGCGGGTTGCACGCCGCAACGAAAATTGATTGAAACAGTAATTGGTTATGACTGCCGAGTTGGTTTCAACTGTTGAAATGAGTTACATGTTTTATTTTTATTATTGTTGTTATCACTATTATTGTGTGCATGTTAATATAAATGACCTGCCTTAGCCTTGTCACTACTTCGTCGAGGTTAGGCTCGACACTTACAGAGTACATGGGGTCGGTTGTACTCATACTACACTTTACACTTCTTGTACAGATTTCGAAGTTGGTCCCAACGGCGTACTATAGATTTACTCGGATTCAGCTACCAGTGGAGACTTGAGGTATAGCTGCACGTGCAGCTATAAAGTCCCCTTCTACTTTATTTTAGTTGTGTGCTTTCTTTCAGATAACTTTATTTTGTTTAGATCCTTGTTTGTATCATTCTAGAAGTTCGTGCACTTGTGACACCAGTTCTGGGATGGTATTCATACATCGCTAGTAATATGGAGTATTCACTTTATTTCAGACTTTACTTCCACATTTGTTTCTTTGTTATTAATTAATTTAAAATTGTGTTAAAATGGCTAATTATATTCTAACGTTGGCTTGCCTAGCAAGTGAAATGTTAGGTGCCATCACGGTCCCGAAGCGGGGAATTTTGTGTCGTGACACCGTATGCCGGGAATCGAATTCGGAGATCCCTTCCTCGAATTATCGCCATTTAACGGAAACTAGAAATCTAAAGGTTAAAGATTTCCAATGTTTGACCGTGAATTTGACTTTATCGATATCGGACTCGGATTGAGATTTCAATAGTTGAAATAGCTCCGTTATGTCATTTATGTCTTGTGTACCAAATTTAAAATCATTCCAGATTAATTTAATGCGTTTCAGCGCGGGTTTTATAAAGTGAAAAAAGTTTGAAATTCTTAAGTCCGAATTGAGGTGTGAATTATAATTTCGACGTTATTTGACGTGATTTGAGACCCCCCGAGTAAGTTCTTATGATGTTTTAGGATTTGTTGGTATATTTGGTTGAGGTGGATTTCGGATGGTTAACAGAATTTAATTTGAATATTCTAGAATGTTTCGACGTCATTTCTTCAAGAATAAGTGGTATCACATTAAGCAAATGAGCTCCAAATCTAGTTTTGATTTAAGCATTAGATCCGTATTGTCACGATCCAAAATCCCACCCCAGGCGTCGTGATGACACTTAGACTCTAAGACTAGGTAAGCCGATTTTAATAACAATTCAAGCCCTTTTTTAAAATTATATAATTTAATACAACCTCCCAAGACTGTTAATACTGAGTCACAAACTCTAACTGAATACATGGAATGATCTCGAGGACTGAATGTACAATACTGTTCGAATAAGAAATTAACTGTATAATAAAATGAAAAGACCCCAAGGAACTGCGACGACCAAGCAGTCCTTCCTTGAATCCTTGCGATCATACTCTAATCTCTGTCTGGATCCAATATCTTCAATACCTGGCTCTGCACAAAAATGTGCAGAAATGTAGTATGAGTGCACCATAGTCGGTACCCAGTAAGTATCAAGACTAACCTCGGTGGAGTAGTGATAAGGTACAGTCAAGACACTCACTAGTCAAATAACATGTGCAATATAGCATACAAAAATAATAGAAAACAAATAGCAGTGATAGCAACACCAATCAACTAGTAATTTAAACAGCAAGGCAGCAAGAACACCATAAATAGTGCTCAAACAAATAATAAATACAAGTACAACCAATTAATCAAGTCTTTCAAAATATACATCTTTTATCTATAAGTTTTTCAAATAAAAATCTTTAGAATGTAATCCATACAATTAAATATATCCCGAATATACTTCCTTCAAATAAATATCTTACGAATATAATTCTTTCAAATAAATATCTTTCAAATATATTTCTTTCAAGTAAATATCCTTCAAATATAATTCTTTCAAGTAAATATCTTTCAAATATAATTCTTTCAAGTAAATATCTTTCAAATATAATTCTTTCAAATAAATATCTTTTGAATATAATTCTTTCAAATAAAAGTCACCATGTGGCATCTCATTTAACTTTCCTGGTGTGAGAAATATATTCAATATATCACATCAAATGGCACGACAATACCTTCGTGCACTTGTCTCGTTCTCACCCAATGTATATATGTAGATCAAATCAATTGGCACGGTAACACTCTTCGTACATTTATCTCTTTCGTGCATTATTCTCCTTATCACCGAGCATACATATAAAAGTACCAACTAGGTGGGATAAATGCCAATAACAATAAAAGAAATAAAGTGGGAGGCACACATGCAACAACAACGACTACAAGTCACATAGAAAACATAGGTGCACAATAACATCTCAAGATAAAGGCGTGAATGCATACACAACGAACAGATATCACAATATAATGTATGTCTCATATCCTCGCCTGCTCGAAAACACCCTTTGTGCCATGAACATATGATAATATAAAAATAATGACACGGCATCACCCTTCGTGCTTTTACTCTCATCCTCACGTGATAATATAATTGAAATGACACGGGATCACCCTTCGTGCTTTACACTCTCAATGGAACGACATCACCCTTCGTGATTTACACTCACAAATGGCACAGGATCACCCTTCGTGCTTTACACTCTCCCTCACATGATAATATAATTCAAATGGCACAGCATCACCCTTCGTGCTTTACAATCTTCCATACCAAGAGCATGTATATCATTAACAAGCAAGGTAGGAAGCATAAATAACATCAAGGAGAGTGTTTAAACCACAACACAATATGATAATTCATATCACAATTTGCCAGTGACCACAACCAAATTCCAAAGATGTAGTAGAATCAATAAATTTCTCAACAAATAGTCCAAGGCTCCACACAATGTATATAAAACCTTAAAAAAACAACAGTGATGGAAAAGTAACTCAGCATAGGACAACACCTTCTTTAATCCAAATTTTTTTGATAAATATATTAACGCCTCAATTTAAACTTATTTAATTAATTATTTACAGATAGAAAATCCATAATAAAATTAATTCCAATAAATATCAAATCAACGAACACATGGAATTCGCATAAAAATCCAATTGGCAATCACCCCAAATAATCATATAAAATACAAACTCGACAAATAAGGAATGAGGCATGACAAATAAAGGATTTACTATGTTCCAACAATTTTCCAATTTAATACATAAGGGTGTCTACGAATTTAAACCGATATAATTTGCACATATAAACCAAGTATGTACTCGTCACCTCGCGTACATGGTTTTCAATCACACAATTTCCACATAAGACTCAATGCCTAAGGGAATTTTCCCCCACTCAAGGTTAGGCAAGATACTTACCTTTTTGAAGTTAGGCCGATATTCCAAAATAGCCTTCTTACTTGAATTGACCTCCGGACATCTCAAATCTATCCAAATTAATTGTATAACTTCATTAAAATTTATCGAAAATAATTCTGGATAATAAAACAGCAACCTAAAATCTTATTCTAAAAAGTCAACGCGGGGCCCGCCCCTCGGAACCCGACATAATTTTTACGAAATCCGAACACCCATTCTGATACGAGTTCAACCATACCAAAATTATCAAATTCCAATAATGGATCGCCCTTCAAATCTTAAATTAAAGTCTAGAGGATTTCGACCATTTTCAACCCAATTCACTAATTTAGTGATAAAAAAAACAATAGATTCATGTAATTTAACCAAAATAAAGTTAAGAATTTTTACCCTAATATTTTCCTTGAAAAACACTCGAAAAATCGCCTCACCCGAGCTCCCTTGGTCCAAAAATGGAAGAATGAGACGAATTTGGACTTTATTCTGCTGCCTAGGGGTATGTTCTTTGCGTTCTCGACCCTCCCTTCGCGTTCGCGATGAACAAATTCCTCAACAACCATTTTCAAACTCTTCTTAGATAGCCTCTAGTATAATGGTGATAACCTATTGTACAAAATTCCAATTGATCAATGGTTTAACTTTCAGAAAACTAGACTCCAAGAACTATAACTTTCATTTGTTGCTCATCTCCCAATTCCTTATAGATTGCAAGATATAAGCTTCCAAAGTCAGTCATGTGCAACAGAGATTTCCAAACTCTTCCCAGACAGCCTGTAGTGTATCCATTATAACGTTTTGTACACAACTCCAAATGACAAATGGATTATTTTTCTGAAAACTAAACACAAAGGGGTACAACTTTAACTTTTGGATCATCTCCAAATTCCTTATAGATTGTGAGATATGAGCCTCCAAAATTCAGACCAGTACAACAGAGATATCAAATCAAGTCCGATTGACCTCAAATTTTTCACACAAGTCATAAATGACATAACGAAGCTATTTCAATTTCCAGAATCGGATTTCAATCCCGATATCAAAAGTTAACTCCCCGGTCAAACTTCCAAACTTAACTTCCTATTTTCTTCATTTCAAGCCTAATCGATTACGGACATTCAAATAAATATCCGGACACACTCTTATGTCCAAAATCACCATACGAAGCTATTAACATCATCAAAATTCCATTCCGGAATCGTTTGCCCAAAAGTCAAACTCCGGTCAAACTTTAGAAACTCAAGCTTTATAAAATCAAACCTTTTATTTTATTTTAGTTTTTCAAAAACTAACTGAAAACGTGCCTACGCACCTCGGAATAACTTCAAATATTGTACATAAGTCATAAATATCATTACGAAGCTGATTGAACTCTCAGAATCCAAATTGGGACACAGTATCAAAAAAATCTAATTATGGCCAAATTTAAGAATTCTTTAAACCTTTAAATTTCTAGTTTCCGTCAAATGGCGATAATTCAAGCTAGGGACTTCCAAATTTGATTCCGGGCATACGCCCAAGTCCCAAATCATGATACAGATCCATCAGAACCGTCAAAATACTGATCTGGATCCATTTTCTCAAAACATTAGCCGAAGTCAACTCAAATGAGTTTTAAAGGCAAAAATTCACATTTTCTTTGGTTTTTCACATAAAGATTTTCCGAAACATAGGGATTGTGAACGCAAATTGAGGAAGGCTGAATGGAGCTATTAGAGGTCTTGGAATACATAAATGAAGTTAAAAGTAAAAAATGGCATATTGGGTCATCACACGTATTGAAATTTCGGAGCCATAGCAAAAGGAATCGTCGAATTCGAGCATCGTATGAGAGAGTTATGCCCATTTCCGTGTCAAGAAAGATTTTCCGTCGCCACCAGCGCCTAGGGTAGTGTGGGGCACTAGCCCCGGCACTGGGAATTATTGGGATTCTGGAAACTGCACCACAGGCAGCGCCCCACGCTACATGTGGTGCTAGAAAACAACAAATGCTCTATAAACGGGGGGTTTTGCCATTTTTTGACAAAAATAGAGTTTGGGAGCTCAGTTTAGGCAATGTTTGGGCGATTTTCACGGGAAAACATTGGGGTAAGTGTTCCTTATCCTATATTGATTATATTTCATGATTTCATACTCATTTACATCATGAATCCGTGAATTTATGGAAGAAAAGTCAGATTTTTATAATATCTTCCAAAAAATGTAAAATGAAGATTTAAAGGTCAATCCGATGTCGGAATATAATTTTTGTATGGTTGAACTCGTATCGTAACGGATGTTCGATTTTCGTGAGTTTTTCCAGTATTTGAGACGTGGGTCCCACTGTCGATTTTTAAAATGAATTTCGGATTTTAATCCGAAAATTAGTAAATTCATATGAAATTAATTCCTAGGATTCGTGTTGAGTATATTGAATTGTTTGTGACTAGATTTGAAGCTTTCAGACACGAATTCACGAGGAAAACGGTTATTGGAATCTTGAATTTGGTTGTGAAGCGAGGTAAGTGGCGTGGTTAACCTTGACTTGAGGGAATAGAACCCTTGAATTATTTAATATGTGAAATTCATGTGAACGACGTATAGGCGAGGTGACGAGTGTCTATACGTCGTCAAATTAATTGTTTGCCTAATTATTTGAAAATCATAAATTATTTTAAATCATGAATTAATTATTATATTAATTGTTTCTCTCATATTCCTTGCTCAATGTTATGCCTTGAATCCATGCTATAATTGCTACATGCTTATTTGATTTATATGACTTAATTGCTACTTGATATTTAACATACTAATTATTAAATTGCCTCTTTCCTCCTTAATTTCCACAATTAATTGATACTTGTCATCACTTATTTTTAAATAAATTATAATTATTGTATGCTTGTTGTCTTATAATTTTATATTAATTGTTACATTTATTGGAGTAATATTTTTTTTAAAATTGGTAAATTATATTATTTGAGGAGCGGGTTGCACGCCGCAACAGAAATGATTGTAATAAATATATTGGGGGAGCGGGTTGCACGCCACAACAGAATTGATTGAAAAGATATATTGGGATTGGGTTGCACGCCGTAACGGAATTGAATATGAATATATTATTGGATCGGGTTGTACGCCGCAACGGGAACTGATTGAAATAATAATTGATTATGACTGCTGAGTTTGCTTCAACTGTTGAAATAAGATAGATGTTTTATTTCTATTATTGTTGTTGTTGTTGTTGTTGTTATTATTATTATTATTATTATTATTATTATTATTATTATTATTATTATTATTATTATTATTATTATTATTATTGCGTACAAGTTCATGTAAGTGACCTGCCTTAGCCCCGTCACTACTTCGTCGAGGTTAGGCTAGGCACTTACTGGGTACATGGGGTCGGTTGTACTCATACTACACTCTGCACTTCTTGTGCAGATACCAGAGTGTAATGACCCGGCCAGTCGTTTTAAAAGTTGTAGTCTCGTTTCCCCATTTACTGCTCATTCTGTACTTCATAACTGTTATGTGACTTGCCGGGGTAGTTGGTTCGGGTCCGGAGAGATTTCAGAATGAATTGAGACACTTAGTCTCAAGGTTGAAAGCTTAAGTTGAAAAGGTGTTACACCATGTGCGTCGCAAGGTGACGTAATGAATATAAGACTTGTTAATCATGATTTAAATGATTTTATAGTCATAATATGGCTATATATGATATTTGGATAGAAAATATGAAGTTTGGGAAAAACCCGACTAAGGATTTGCCTTGTAACAAAGCTTTTTGATAAATAAATTTTGTGTGCTATATGAGGTCTTTTTGGGACATATTATATACCCAATTAAAGGTCTTTGTATTTAGTTTCGAACGCTCTTAATCGTTCATTCATACAACACCCGGATAAAAAGTTATAAGCGTTGGAAGAAGGGCCAATCATAGGGTGCCAAGTATGACTTTTTTTTAAAATGGGATATTTACACACCATCTCGTCTCTTTCTCCATTTTCCCAGAGAACACACCCAAATAACACCCCCTAACTTTACTCTTAAACTCTCTTCAAGAGCTTCAAAAAAGATTATCATCCCGGGCACGGAATCAAAAAGCGTTAACATTAAAACGATCCCTATGACGTAAGTATTGCTATATCGCCTCTCTTTTTCTTTATAGTTTGAGTTTTGGAAGGTATTTCATAGTTAAGAAAACGTGTACTTTCTATATTTAAGTATTTAAATATCAAGGAATATTGATAAATTTGTTTCCTAATAGTTAGAACTCACGGGACGGTGATCGGAAGCCGTGAGTTCGAGTTATTTGACTTGTAGTGGACTGTTTTATTGATTCTTTCGTGTTGCCTTTGGGCTGTATATTTTTCTACTGTTTAATAGAGTTTTGGAGGACAAATGGTGTGGAGAAATACCACATAATGATGGAATAGGTGTGCTGGTCGTTCGTCGTTACATTATTTTTAGTTATTTGACATTACTTTGGTTGTCATTTTATGTATGAAGTGATTAGGGTGTGTGGGCTGTTTTGTGGTATATTGTTATGGATATAAGGTTGGAAAATGATGCTTACATATTGTTATTGTTGTGTTCTTGTTGTTGTCGGTATATGGTATTGGAGGAGGGACTAGTTACAGGGGAGATGCTGCCTAAATTTACGTAAACGAGCTACTAGTTTAAGTTGCGGACTTAGCCTTTACTCAGCACTGATTTTGAATCTCCTTATGATGTGGTAGATTGGGTTGAGTTGTTTGAAGAATTTCTTGGAAGGTATTAAGGACTCAACGGAGATAAGGTATGTCAAGGCTATACCTCGTTTCCTTTTGGCATGATCCGTACGATATAAACGAAACGAGCAAATACGCAACTTTCATAAATGACTCTATTCATAGAAATACTAGTGATGCCTATGTTCTTGATTCCCCATATGTCCTACTATCATATCGTCTGTTCATGGGTCTTATGATATTTCGAGAGATCTTATATATTTACTTCCTTATTTATTGTATTCATTTATACATGTACATTGACCCTTGACCAGATGGCGTTATATATGCATATATTATATGTATATGGGATATGGGAAAAGGTTATAGCTTTATATACGCACCACCACCTGATCAGCTGGTATACGTTAATGATTTTGCCCACATTGGCTGAGATGATATGATGGGATGCCCGCAGAGGCTTGATGATGTTATGTACGCATATACCTATGCATGGTATGGCATTTATACGCACACGCATGACATTATAAATTTTCATGATTCACAGAGCTATTCATAATTACAAGTTGAGTATTTTACTCCATATTTCTTTCATGTCTTTTACATACTACTGTCATGCCTTACATACTCGGTACTTTATTTGTACTGACGTCCCTTTTGCCTGGAGACGCTGTGTTTCATGCTCGCAGGTACCGATACACATGTTGAGAGTTCTCCAAGTAGTTTATCAGCTCAGACGGAAGATGCTGGTGAGCTCCATTTGCTCCGGAGATGCTTATTTAGTCAGTATGATTCGGACGTGTATTGTTTAGTATGGCGGGGCCCTGTCCCGACTTTTATGGTATTTATCTACTCTTAGAGACTTGTAGACATATGCCATGTACGTAAAAGATTGTATGGCCTTGTCGGCCTATGTTTAGTGTACGAGTGATCATTTTGGTTTTATAGGACCAAGTTGGTATTACATTTTTTATTCTAGTTATCCTACGATAGTCTTTCCGTCTCATTTACCCATGATACATGATACAAAAAGATACGTTATGTTGGTATTCGGTTGAGTAAGGTACTGGGTGCCCATCGTGTCCCATTGATTTGGGTCCTGACAGAAGTGGTATCAGAGCAGTTCTGTCCTAGGGAGTCTACAAGTCGTGTCTAGTAGAGTCTTATTTGTGGGTGTGTTGTGAACCACACTTATAAGCAGGAGGCTACAGGACATTTAGGACTATCACTCTTTCTTCTTACTTTAGATCGTGTGGTAGAGCTCAGCTATAAGAAATTCAAATTCCTAAATTCTATTTTATTCGTTATACAATGACATCTACATCCAAAAAGATAGTTGGTAAGAGATTGAATGTGGCTGTGGAAGAGTTGAGTCAGAGGAACTCGATTTTGCGTCATACTTATGATGAGTAAATGTAAGGCCTTCAGTAGATATGTGTGTACTACGACGTGTGAGACTTTTGATAAGGAGCCCTAAGGCATGAATATCTATCTACTCCTATGGTAAAAAGCAACGAGGAAATCAGAAGGTAGATACAAGTTTCAACAAGTAAAAGAAGTTAGGTGAAGAAGGATACGAGGTACCCAATTAGTGAAGATTATGTGTATTTACAATTCAGGCAGAGAAATATAAGCAATCTGAGTTACTTTCAACAATAACAAAGATATATTCACTTGACAACACCCATTTCAGTTATGCCCTGTGAGAGCTAACAAATATAATTTAAGAGAAGGATGGGATATCAGCGTCCAGCTGGGGTTAGAGTAACCCAAAATTGTGGATGTATTGTTAACATTAGCTCACATTTCCGAGGGATATTACAAATGTGGTAATGGTTCTCCTTGTGAGACACCCAGATGGTGCACTCTAGAATAGTACAATCAGATATGAATACTAGAATGTTCTGAAATTTCAGAAGATTGGCATTGGAATCCTAGAAGGGATAAATATTTACCTTTGTATGGCTCACGTCCCTAGTAAAGAAAGAGTGTTAGGCGACCCGAAGAGCCAGTGAGTTGAATCAAGGGGGGCTAAAAGTGAAAGAATGTTTTGAAGAAGTTTTCATAATAAGGTGATATACAGAAATATTAGCAGGAGAATAAGAAGAAAGTAAATGAAGCATTATGAGTAAGATGTGATAAATGGATGATAACGGTAAATCAAAATATGACAGGACTATAGATTCTATTGTCAAGTGAAGGAAAAGATAAGAAGTTACATGCCTTGAGACAATAAAAGAGTATAAGCCATAAAGTCATGTCCCCATTTCAAGAAATGAGTTGGTGACTCATATGTGATTACCAGAAGGAAAAGTTAGACCCCCAGAGTAATAGAAATTAGTATAGGCTAGTGAATTAGATAAACTGAACATGAATTCGGGACCGAAGGATTTGATAATAATTGACATCGTGAGAATTTTAGAGTTCGCGTTCCGGGCGATAATTGAATGGACAACAGAAGAATAACTTTTAAAGGTCATTCAGGAAGATGTTTCCCTAAAACAAGCGTTGTGAGCAGAGTTAAGCTTAAGGGACTAAGTGTGCCAGTTACACTAGGTGTCACCTTTATGTGTAAGAAATTAAATTATCCCTGGTACAGAAGGGTTACCGCAAGGCAAGTAAGAGCCCGTGAAGATGTGAAAAGATGCCAAATATAAAGAGGTAAAATATTTATAGGTAAATGTTCATAGCAATAAATGTTAGTACTCCCCTAAAGGGGGGAAGATGGTGTGATATGGTATTAAGTCGGAGTTATATGGTTAAGGTAACTATGGAATAGTAAAGGAAGAATGTGGTAGAAAGGCGAAAGGAATGAGATTGCATTTATTCAGATCCTACGGATATGATACGATTCCAGAATATTATGTAAGCATGACGATGGGGGAGAGGCAGTAAGGGTTCCATCACTAGATGTTATTGATAAATAAGTGCAAATGAACACTGGATACATAAAGATCCAGTGTGCGGGATAAGTTAAGACAAATGATATAACCCAAGAGAGATTACGCAGAATATAGATATGAGAATGGACTAACGTGTAGTTAGTAGTTGATTCAGAAAAAGCCTAGTCATGGCTAAATAAGAGGATATAGACAAATCAGCAGGTTGTGCAAGATAAACATAATGAAACCCAACATAAGGAATTCAGTCTCGCAAATATGATGACATTGTAATCCTTGAGAAATATTTAGATAGGAGTTGGGGTTGTACAGTCAAAAATTTAAGTTCAGAATCAACCTTACAAGCACAAGGGCGCGGAGGTAAGTAAATAAGGATAATTATAGGTGAGTAAGAATGTCAAAAAAGAATTCTTTCGGGTATACGATGTAATAAGCTCGCAGCTTTACAGGAGTCAAAGGGTCTCTCTTAAGTACTGCAAAGAAAGACTAGCTGAGAGAATAAGGAAGAAGGCTTCAACTTAAGCATAGTGACATAAGGAAGAAATGGTCTTGTAACAATAGTCTCACAACAACATTGTATGCACTCCATAAGAAAGTCGCACCTATCGTGGCTAATGAACGGGAAGAAAAAAAAATCAAAACATGATATCTGAGATCATATGAGTTACAGAAAATTCCAGTATTTGAGGGCAATGAGATAACCCATGTATTCATGCAACAAGTGGTAAAACAACCATGAAAAGTAATCGCTTACGTTTAAAGACAACTAAGAAAGCACAAGAAGAATTATCTGACCCACGATTTAGAGTTAGCCGCAGTGATTCATGCACTAAAGATGTGGAGGCACTATTTGTATGGCATTGATGTTGATATATATATATATATATATATATATATATATATATATATATATATATATATATATATATATATATATATACACACCATAAGAGCCTTCAATATATCTTCAATCAAAAGGAATTGAATTTACGCCAATAGAGATGGTTGGAGCTACTAAAAGACTATAATGTTGATATTTTATACCATCCAGTAAAGGCGAATGTAGTAGCTGACGCCCTCAACCATAGATCTATGGGTAGCCTGTTGTCACGACCCAAAATTCTCACATTCAGGATCATGATGGCGCCTAACATTTCACTTGCTAGGCAAGCCAACGTTAAAATAATCTTAACTATTTTTAAGCAAATTTAATTAAATAGAAGTCAAATTAATGAAATAAAGTGCGGAAGACCATAAATACCAAATTATCAAAATACATCCCCGAATCTGGTGTCACAATTGCATGAACTACTAGGATAATGCAAAGAAAGGTCTTAATAAAATTCAAGTTGTTTGAAAGATAATACACAGCAGAGATAAAATAGAAAGGGACTTCAGAACTGCGAACGTTATGCAGTAATACCTCAAGTCTCTTCTGAATAGCTGAATCCGAGCACGTCTATGGTACGCTACTAGGACCAACTCTAAATTCTGCACAAGAAGTACAGAGTGTAGTATCAGTACAACCTGCCCCATGTACTGGTAAGTGCCAAGCCTAACCTCGACGAAGTAGTGACGAGGCTATGAAAAGACACGTATGTAAACCACTTGTACAAGTATATACAAATACAAAGTAACAATAATACAACAAATAACAATTTATAAATTGAGAGGGAACATGCGAAGGGGGAGGACATAATAATTTCAGCAGGAGAAGTGTCACTTAGCAGCCAATTAATTCGTCAACAATAAAATGAGCAAATGATAATATGAAAGTGGCACGACACCACCCTTCGTGCTTTTACTCTCATTTGGAATGGCATCACCCTTCGTGCTTTTACACTCTCTGAAAATGACATGGCATCACCCTTCGTGCTTTTACACTCACAAATGGCACGACAACACCCTTCGTGCTTTTACACTCACAAATGACATGGCAATACCCTTCGTGCTTTTACACTCTTCCTTACCATGACAATGATATAATGAATAATTAAAATGGCACAACATCACCCTTCATTCTTTTACACTCTTCCTTACTAAGAAAATAATAATATAAATTCGGAAGAGTATTTAAATGTGAGGATATACACTTATCAATCGATTCAATACCAGAATACCGACTTCACCTTCCAAAATATTCAACAACAATTAAATAAATAATAATTTCACGACTAATGATCAAATAATCAATAATAAACTTAAGCAGAAATATCTTAATTAAATAGATAATTATTCACAATAAACAAATTCCACCCGCATGTTTTGACTCAACCACAACGCATAAGTACTCGTCACCTCACATATACGTTGTACCCGCACATTAAATCATGCAGCAAATAGACAAATAAGTCATACTCCCTCAAGTCAAGGTTAACCACAGCACTTACCTCGCTTTGCAACCAAATTTCAAGTTTCCAATACACCCTTGCCTCGCGAATTGGTGTCCGAAATTCTCAAATCTAGTCATAAATAATTCAATATATTCAATACAAATCGTAGGAATTAATTCCATATGAATTTACTAATTTTCTGGATTAAAATCCGAAATTCATCTCAAAAATCAAGAGTGGGGCCCACGTCTCGAATCTCAGAAAAACTTATGAAATCTTGAACACCCATTCCGATATGAGTCTAACCATATAAGAATTATCCCGATGTCAAAGGGACCTTCAAATCTAAATTTTTCGTTTTAGGAAACTTTTACAAAAATTCCAATTTATTCTATCTAAATCCGAAATAAACGATGAATATAGACATGGATTTATGAAATATTATCAATATATGATAAGGAGCACTTACCCAGTTCAAAGTCGTGAAAAACTCCTTCAAATCGCCCGAAAAGCGAGGTTTTAAAACCCAAACGAAATGAAGAAAAATGGCCATTTTCGACCCCTTAATGTTCTACCCAGTTCTGCATCTGCGGAAAATGGGCCGCATTTGCGGCTGTGCAGAAGCGCAAGAAGGAGCCGCAAAAGCGACGAGGTGCGCATTTGCGATCGGCTGGCCGCAGAAGCGATATCGCACCTGCGATCAAAGCTTCGCAGAATCGAAGTTTCCTTCCCAGCCTCAACGTTGCAGAAGCGACATTTCCTTCGCAGAAACGGAATCACACCTGCGGCCAAAATTGCGCAGGTGCGACACACCAGAACCAGACCAGTAATTTTTACAAAAATGGTCTGAAATTCATCCGAAACATGTTAAATGAATCCGGAATGACTTCAAATTTGGCACACAAGTCGTAAATGACATAACGAAGCTATTCAATTTTCCAGAATCGGATTTCGGCCCCGATATCAAAAAGTCAACTCCGTGGTCAAATGGATTAAATTTCTAGTTTGACCACGGAGTTGACTTTTTGATCCATTTTAAGGCTCTATTTCACATTTTAATCCATTTTTTACATAAAAACTTTTCGAAAAATTATACGGACTGCGCACGTCAATCGAGGAATGATAAATAGTGCTTTTTGAGGTCTTAGAATATAGAATTAATTATTAAATTTAAATATGACTTTTTCGATCATCACATTCTCCACCTCTAAAACAAACGTTCGTCCTCGAACGGAATTAGAAAAAGTACCTGAGCTGATGAAAAGGTGTGGATATTTACTCCGCATATCCGACTCGGACTCCCAGGTAGATGCTTCTACCGGCTGACCTTTCCATTGTACCCGAACTGAAGAATAACTCTTAGACCTCAACTGTCGGACCTGCCGGGCTAGAATAGCTACCGGCTCCTCTTCATAAGTCAAATCTTTGTCCAATTGGACTGAGTTGAAATCCAATACATGGGACGGATCACCATGATATTTCCGTAGCATAGACACATGAAACACCGGATGAACTGCTGATAAACTAGTTGGTAGTGCAAGCATGTAGGCTACTTCACCCACCCTTTCAAGAATTTCAAAGGGTCCAATATACCTAGGGCTCAACTTGCCCTTCTTTCCGAACCTCACTACACCTTTCATAGGTGAAACCCAGAGCAATATTCTTTCTCCAACCATGAATGCAATATCACGAACTTTACGGTCGGCATAACTCTTTTGCCTAGATTGAGCTATGGAAGTCGATCCTGAATAACTTTGACTTTGTCCAAGGCATCCTATACCGAATCGGTACCCAACAACCGAGCCTCTCCCAGTTCAAACCAGCCAACTGGCGAACGACAACACCTTCCGTATAATGCCTCATATGGAGCCATCTGAATGTTCGACTGGTAGATATTATTATAAGCAAACTACGCAAGTGGCAAGAACGCATCTCAAGAACCTCCAAAGTCTATAACACAGGCGCAAAGCATATCTTCCAATATCTGAATAGTGCACTCTGACTGTCCGTCTATCTATGGAGGAAATGATGTACTCAACTTAACCCGCGTGCCTAACTCACGATGTACAGCCCTCCAAAAGTGTGAGGTAAACTGTCTACCTCGATCTGAAATAATAGACACGGGCACACCGTGAAGGCGAACAATCTCACGGATGTAAATTTGAGCTAACCGCTCTAAAGAATAGGTAACTGCCACTGGAATGAAATGTGCTGACTTAGTCAACCTGTCCACAATGACCCAAACTGCGTCGAATTTTCTCTGAGTCCGTGGGAGCCCAACAACAAAATCCATAGTGTTACGCTTCCACTTCCACTCAGGAATTTCTAACTCCTAAAGAAAACCATCAGGTCTCTGAGTCTCATACTTAACTTGCTGACAATTCAGACACCGAGCTATATATGCAACTATATCCTTCTTCATTATCCTCCACCAATAATGTTGCCGCAAATCTTGATACATTTTGGCGGCACCTGGGTGAATAGAATACTTGGAACTGTGGGCCACTTCTATAATTAATTCACGAAGCCCCTCCGCATTAGGCACACAAATACGACCATGCATCCACAGAACTCCATATTCCCCCACAACAACTTGTTTGGCATCACCGTGTCGCACCGTGTCCTTGAGGACAAGTAAATGAGGATCATCATACTACCTCTCTCTGATCTGCTCTTATAAAGAAGACCGAGTGACTGTGCAAGCTAAAACCTAACTCTGCTCTGAAACATCTAACCTCATGAACTGATTAGCCAAAGTCTGAACATCTGCAGCTAACAGTCTTTCACCAACCGGAATATACGCAAGACTGCCCATACTTACAGCCTTACTACTCAAAGCATCGGCCACCACATTGGCCTTTTCGGGGTGATACAAAATAGTGATATCATAATCTTTCAACAACTCCAACCATCTTCTCTGCCTCAAATTGAGATCTTTTTGCCTGCACAGATACTGTAGGCTACGAAGATCAGTAAATACCTCACACGAGACACCATAAAGGTAATGTCTCCAAATCTTCAAAGCGTGGACAATGGCTGTCAATTCTAAGTCATGAATAGGATAATTCTTCTCATGAACTTTCAACTGTCATGATGCATATGCAATCACCCCTGCCATCTTGCATCAATACTGCACCAAGCCTAACGCGAGATGCATCACAATACACCGTATAAGATCATGAACCTGTGGGTAATACCACTCCACGAATCGACGATAATAACCAGCCAAACTCAGAAAAATCCAGATCTCTGAAACTGAAGTAGGTCTAGGCCAATATAGAACAACCTCATGCCCCAAAAAGGCAACAGAGTCTAACCAAAATTCATATTTTGAAAATTTGGCATATAACTGATTATTTTTCAAAGTCTGAAGCAGACTCCAAAGATGCTGCTCATGCTCCTCTCGACTGTCAGAGTAAATCAAGATATTGACAATGAATACAACCACAAAAGAATCCAAATAGGGTTTGAACACCCGATTCATCAAATTCATAAAAGTTTTTGGGGCATTTGTCAACCCAAATGACATCACTAGGAATTCGCAATGCCCATACTGAGTCCAAAAAGCTGTCTTAGGGACATCAGATGCCCTAATCTTCAACTGATGGTATCCAGACCTCAAGTCGAGCTTTGAAAACACCTTGGCACCCTGAAGCTGATTGAATAAGTCATCAATTCTTGGCAGTGGATACTTATTCTTGATAGTAGCTTTGTTCAACTGTCGATAATCTATACACATTCGCATTGCACCATCTTTCTTCTTTACAAATAATACTGGTGTACCCCAGGGTGAGACACTGGGTCTAATGAATCACTGATCCAGTAAGTCTTGTAACTGCTCCTTCAATTCTTTCAACTCTGGCGGGGCCATACGGTATGGTGGGATAGAAATGGGCTGAGTGCCCGGAGCTAAATCAATAAAGAAGTCAATATCTCTATCGGGTGGCATCCCCGACAGATCTGCAGGAAACACATCTGGAAATTCACGGACAACTAGAACTGAATCCATAGAAGGAACTTTCGTGCTGGGATCGCGAATATAAGCCAAATAAGCTAAACACCCCTTCTTGACCATATGCCGAGCCTTCATATATGAAATAACCCTGCTGGTGGAACGACCAAGAGTTCCTTTCCTCTCTAATCGAGGTAACCAAGGCATGGCTAGGGTCACCATCTTGGCATGACAATCCAATATAGAATGATAAGGTGATAGCCAATCCATACCCAAGATGACATCAAAATCTACCATATCAATAAGTAGAAGATCCACACTAGTCTTAAAACTCCCAATAGTAACCACGCACGACTGATAGACATGATCTACCATGATAGAATCTCCGACCGGAGTGGACACACACATAGGAGCACTCAGAGAATCACGAGGAATCACTAGATATGAAGCAAAATAAGAGGACACATAGGAAAAGTAGATCCTGGATCAAATAGAACTGAAGCATCCCTATGGCAAACTGGAACAATACCTGTAATCACGGCAGCAAATGATTCGGCCTTAAGCCTAGCTGGAGAAGCATAAAATCGGGGCTGGGCCCCACCACTCTGAACTGCATCCCTGGGACGGCCTCTAACTGGCTGGCCTTTACCTCTAACAGCCTGACCTCCACCTCTAATGGGCTGACCTCCACCTCTAGCTGCCTGACACCTACCTCTAGCTGGCAGAGTAGGCGGTGAAGCAACCGGTGCTGAAATTATAGCACGAGAGCCCTGCTGCTGTATGCTGCCCTGAGACATTGGGCAGAATCTTGCAATGTGCCTCGGATCAGCACAAGTATAATAGGACCTTGGCTGATGTGACTGCTGACCCGAACGGTGTCTGAAGTCCTTGCATCACCTGCTCTGGAGTACGCGCAATTGGGGTATGAGCTAAATGTTGGCTGTCTAGAGTAAGGAATAATAGGACCGTGACTCCCTGAAGCACCGGGAGATGCCTGAAGTGTTGAATGAAACGGTTTGGGAGGATGACCCCTACCAAAATTACCCCTGCCTCCAGAGAGACAGCACTGAAACCACCAAACTGACGAGGCCTCTTATCAGACCTCTACCCTCTCTCATGTGCAAGAACTATCTCAATCCTCCTCGCGATATTAGCAGCCTCCTGAAAGGAAATCTCACTTCCGGCCTCCTTGGCCATCTGAAGCCTAATAGGGTGAGTGAGTCCCTCAATAAAACTCCACACTCTCTTTGCCTCAGTAGGTATTAAAAGGAGAGCTTGACGGGCTAGATCCACAAAACGGGTCTCGTACTAAGTAACAGTCATACTGCCCTGCTGGAGACGCTCAAATTGCCTACGGTAATCCTCTCTCAATGTGATAGGGAGGAACTTCTCTAGAAATAGCCATGAGAATTGCTCCCAAGTCAGTGTAGGCGACCCAGCTGGTCTGGTCAGGATAAAATCTCTCCACCACCTCTTGGTGAAACTCGTCATCTGAAATACAGCAAAATCGGCTCCATTGGTCTCAACTATACCCATGTTACGGAGTACCTCATGGCAGCGGTCAAGATAATCATGTGGGTCCTCAGAAGGTGTACCATTGAAGTGAACTGGAAAGAACTTAGTAAACTTATCCAATCTGAATAAGGCCTCAAAAGACATGGCGGTCCTATCACCGGCCTGCGCCGCAACAACTGGCTAAACTACCCCAACTGGCGGGACTGCTGGAACCTGATTTTAGGGAGCCATTTGCTCCGGAGGGAGAGTAGTGGCAGTTTGTTCTCCTCCCCCAGCCTGTGAGACGACTGGTGCCACTGGAAATATACCATTCTGGGCCACGCCCTCCATAAGACTCACCAAACGGACTAGAGCATCTTGAAGCACTGGAGTAGCTATAAATCCCTTCGGGACCTAAACTGGTACAACCGATATAGTCTGAACGGGAACCTCCTCCTGAAGATCCACCTGAGGTTCTACAACAGGTGTTGTTGCTCGAGCTCTAGACTGAGCACTACCTCTGCCTCTGCCTCAGCCCCTAACACGACCTCGGCCTCGACCTCTACCCCAGGTCATAGTTGCCAACGGGGGCTCTGCTCCCTGTCCGTCGATAGATGTATTAAGTGTTCTCGCCATCTGCGAGAGAATAAGAACAGAAAGGTTCAATTATCGATGATAGAATAAGATCGCATGATAGAATAAGAAAGAAGTGATATTGTTCCTAAACTATATAGCTCTGAGACATAAGTACAGACGTCTCTGTACCGATCCTTCAGACTCTACAAAGTTTGCTCGTGTCTCGTGAGACCTATGTAACCTAGTGCTCTGATACCAACTGTCACGACCCAAAATTCCCACCTTCAGGATCGTGATGGCGCCTAACATTTCACTTGCTAGGAAAGCCAACGTTAAAATAATCTTAACTATTTCTAAGCAAATTTAATTAAATAGAAGTCAAATTAATGAAATAAAGTGCGGAAGACCATAAATACAGAATTATCAAAATACATCCCTGAATCTGGTGTCACAAGTGCACGGACTACTAGGATAAAGCAAATAAAGGTATGAATAAAATTCAAGCTGTTTGAAAGATAATACACAGCTGAGAAAAAATAGAAAGGGACTTCGGAACTGCGAACGCTGTGCAGTTATACCTTAAGTCTCTTCTGAATAGCTGAATCCGAGCACGTCTATGGTACCCTACTGTGACCAACTCCAAAATCCGCACAAGAAGTGCAGAGTGTAGTATCATTACAACCGACCACATATACTGGTAAGTGCCGAGCCTAACCTCGACGAAGTAGTGAAGAGGCTATGACAAGACACATATGTAAACCACCTGTACAAGTATATACAAATACAAAGTAACAATAATACAACAAATAACAATTTATAAATTGGGAGGGAACATGCGAAGGGGAAAGATATAATAATTTCAGCAGGAGAAGTGTCACTTAGCAGCTCACCATCTTCTCTTTTACTCTCATTTGGCACGGCATCACCCTTCGTGCTTTTACACTCTCTGAAAATGATACGGCATTACCCTTTATGCTTTTACACTCACAAATGGCATGGCAACACCCTTCGAGCTTTTACACTCACAAATAGCACGTCAACACCCTTCGTGCTTGTACACTCTTCCTTACCATGACAATGCTATTATGAATAATTAAAATGGAACGGCATCACCTTTCGTGTTTTTACACTCTTTCTTACCATAAAAATAATAATATAAATTCGGAAGAGTATTTAAATACGGGGATATACACTTATCAATCAATTCAATACCAGAATACCGACTTCACCTTTCAAAATATTCAAGAATAATTAAATGAATAATAATTTCACGACTAATGATCAAATAATCAATAATAAACTTAAGCAGAAATATCTTAATTAAATAGATAATTATTCACAATAAACAAATACCACCCGCATGCTTTGACTCAACCAAAACGCATAAGTACTCGTCACCTCACATATACGCTGTACCCGCATATTAAATCATGTAGCAAATAGACAAATAAGTCCTACTCCCTCAAGTCAAGGTTAACCACAACACTTACCTCGCTTTGCAACCAAATTTCAAGTTTCCAATACACCCTTGCCTCGCGAATTAGTGTCTGAAATCCTCAAATCTAGTCATAAATAATTCAATATATTCAATACAAATCGTAGGAATTAATTCCATATGAATTTACTAATTTTCTAGATTAAAATCTGAAATTCATCTCAAAAATCAAGAGTGGGGCCCACGTCTTGAATCTCAGAAAAATTACGAAATCCGAACACCCAGTCCGATACGAGTCCAACCAAACAAGAATTATCCAATTCCGATGTCAAATGGACCTTCAAATCTAAATTTTTTGTTTTTGGAAAGTTTTACAAAAATTCCAATTTCTTCCATCTAAATCCGAAATAAACGATGAATATAGACATAGATTTATGAAATATCATCAATGTATGATAAGGAAAACTTATCCAGTTCGAAGTCGTGAAAAACTCCTTCATATCGCCCAAAAACCGAGGTTTTAAAACCTAAATGAAATGAAGAAAAATGGCCATTTTCGACCCCTTAATGTTCTGCCCAGTTCCGCATCTGCAGAAAATGGGCCGCATTTATGGTTGCGCATAAGCACAAGAAGGAGCCGCAGAAGTGACGAGGTGCACATTTGCGATCGGCTGGTCGCAGAATCGGTATCGCTCCTGCGATCAGAGCTTTGCAGAAGCGAAGCTTCCTTCCCATCCTCAACGTCGCAGAAGCGACATTTCCTTCGCATAAGTGGGCTCGCACCTGCGGCCAAAATTGCGCAGGTGCGACACACAAGAACCAGACCTGCAATGTTTACAAAAATGGTCTGAAACTCGTCCGAACCTCACCCAGCCCCTCGGGACCTCGTCCAATTATACCAACGAGTCACGTAACATAACACGGACTTACTCGGGGTCTCAAATCACATCAAATAACATCGAAATTACAATTCACACCTCGATTCGAACTTTGGGTTTTAAACTTTTCGATTTGCAAATGTCGTGCCGAAACATGTTAAATGAATCCGGAATGACTTCAAATTTGGCACACAAGTCGTAAATGACATAACGGAGCTATTCAAATTTCCAGAATCGGATTCTGGCCCCGATATCAAAAAGTCAACTCTGTGGTCAAACTTAGAAATCTTTAGCTTTTAAATTTCTAGTTTCCGTTAAATGGTCATAACTTGTGCTAGGGACCTCCAAATTAAATTCCAGGCATACTCTCAAGTCCCAAATCACGATACAGACCTATCTGTACTGTCAAAACACTGATCTGGGTCCATTTGCTCAAAAGTTTGACCAAAGTCAACCAGTTGAGTTTTAAGGCTCTATTTCATATTTTAATCCATTTTTCACATAAAATCTTTCCGGAAAATTATACGTATTGCGCACGCAAGTCGAAAAATGATAAATAGTGCTTTTCGAGGTCTTAGAACATAGAATTAATTATTAAATTTAAAGATGACATTTTGGGTCATCACACCTGTCATATTTACAGCCAGAGAAGTGTAGGATATCCCATGAGATTCATCTGCTAGCTAGTCTTAGAGTTCGATTACTGGACTCAGGTGATACCAGAGTTAGTATTCAGGACACGACAACATCCTCTTTAGTAACTGAAGTGAAGGAACGCTAGTATGAGGATCCTGTGCTACCTCATTACAGAGATACATCCCCTAAAAAAGAGAATACATCATTTGAGATTACAGGAGATGGAGTCCTCACATATCGAGGTCGATTATGTGTTCTAATGTGGCAGGGTTGCGTCAGCAGGTTATGGGAGAAGCTCACTATTCTCATTATTCTATTCATGTAGGAGCGACGAAGATGTATCATGATATCAGGGAAATATACTGGTGGGACGGAATGAAGAAGGACATAGCAGAGTTTGTTTCTTAGTGCCCTAATTGTCAGCAGGTTAAGATTGAGCATCAGAAACCCGGTGGATTATTACAGACTATAGAGATTTTGACTTGGAAAAGGGAAATGATTAATATGGATTTCATCATAGGCTTACCTTGTACCGAACATAAGTTCGATTCTATATGGGTTATTGTCGTTAGACTTACAAAAACAGCCCATTTTTTGTCTGTCGGGACTACTTATTCAGCAGAGGATTATGCAAGGTTTTACATTAGGGAGATATTACGACTTCATGGTGTCCCTATATCTATTATCTCAGATAGAGGTGCTCAGTTTACAACTAATTTCTGGAGGTCCTTACAAAAGTATTGGGGGCTCAGGTAAGTCTTAGTACAACATTTCATCCCCAGACAAACGGTCAGGCTGAACGTACTATTCAGACACTGGAGGATATGTTACAGGCTTGTGTGATGGACTTCAGGGGTAGCTGGGATGATCATCTTCCACTTATTGAGTTTGCATATAATAATAGTTATCATTCCAGCATTTAGATGGCTCCATACGAAGCTCTTAACAGACGGAAGTGTAGGTCACCTATCGGATGGTTCGAGGTTGGGGAAACTAAGTTAGTAGGACTAGAGTTGGTACAACGGGCAGTTGAGAAGATTAAGCTTATACGGGAAAGGCTATTAGCAGCTCAAAGTTGTCAGAAGTCCTATGCAGATAATCGACGGCGAGACTTGGAGTTTCAGGTAGATGACTGAGTATTCCTAAAGGTATCACCGATGAAAGGCTTTATGAGATTTGGTAAGAAAGTAAAGCTTATCCCTCAGTACATTGGACCTTATAAGATTATACGTAGAGTAGGCCAAGTAGCATATGAGTTAGACTTGCCTTCCAAATTGGAGTCTGTACATCCAGTATTTCATGTGTATGTGCTCCGTAGGTGTATTGGAGATCCCTCTAAAGTCATTCCAGTAGATGATGTTCAGGTTACAGAGAAACTATTATATGAGGAAGCTCTCATTGCTATACTAGATAGACAAGTTTGGAGATTAAGAACTAAGGATGTAGCTTCGGTTAAAGTACTTTGGATTAACAACAATGTAGAGGAGATGACTTGGGAATCTGAAGAAGAAATGAAGACTAGGTATCCTCACTTGTTTCCACTTCCGGAGGAGTATCAGACTGAGACATCACAGCCTTTAGGTACGTATATGGTACTTGATTATTATGTTAGTTATTGTTATTGGTCGTGTGAGGCCATTGGTGTTATTGATGATTGTGGCCCTGCGTGGCTTTGTATTGTTGGGTTTACTGTGTGACATGTTGGTAGTAGTACCGTTACAGAGGAGACTCTGCCAAAATTTCTATAGATTTCTGGGAGTTTAACATTCGAGGACGAATGTTTCTAAGGGGGGAAGATTGTTACACCATGTGCGTCTAAAAGTGATGTAATGAATACGATACTTATTAATCATGATTTAAATGATTTTAAAGTCATAATATGGCTATATATGATGTTTGGATAGAAAATATGAAGTTTGGGAAAAATCGGATTAAAGTTGCGAAAAACCCGACTAAGGATTTGCCTAGTAATAGAGCTTTTTGAGAAATATATTTCGTGTGTTATATGATGTCTTTTTGGGACATATTATATACCAAATTGAAGGTCTTGGAATTTATTTTCCAACGCTTATAACCATTCATTCATACGACACCCGAATAAAATGTTATAAGTGTTGGAAAAAGGGCCAATCATAATCTGCCAAGTAGCACATTTTTGAATTTTAAAAAAAATGGGATATTTACATCCCATCTCGTCTCTTTCTCCATTTTTCCAGAGAACATACCCAAATAACACCCCCTAACTTTACTCTTAAGCTCTCTGCAAGAGCTTCAAACAAGATTATCAACCCAGGCACGGAATCAAGAAGCGTTAACATTAAAACGATCCTTGTGACGTAAGTATCGCTATATCGCCTCTCTTTTTCTTTGTAGTTTGAGTTTTGAAATGTATTTCATAGTTGAAATGTATTTCATAGTTAGAACTCACGGGACAGTGATTGGAAGCTGTGAGTTTGTGTTATTTGACTTGTAGTGGACTGTTTTGTGGGTTGTTTCGTGTTGCCTTTGGGCTGTATATTTTTCTACTGTTTAATGGAGTTTTGGAGGATAAATGGTGTGGATAAACACCACATAATGACGGAATGGTGGGCTGGTCATTCGTCGTTATATTTTTTTAGTTGTTTGACACTACTTTGGTTGTCGTTTTATGTATTGAAGTGATTAAGGTTTGTGGGCTATTTTGTGGTATATTGTGAGGGATATAAGGTTGGAAAATGATGCTTACATGTTGTTATTGTTGTGTTCTTGTTTTTGTTGGTATATGGTATTGGAAGAGGGGCCTAGTTACAGGGGAGATGCTACCCAAATTTACGTAAACGAGCACTAGTTTAAGTTGCGGACTTAGCCTTTATTCAGCACCGATTTTGAATCTCCTAATGATGTGGTAGATTGGGTTGAGTTGTTTGAAGAATTTATTGGAAGGTATTAAGGACTCAACGGAGTTAAGGTATGTTAAGGCTATCCCTCCTTTCCTTTTGGCATGATCCGTACGATACAAACGAAATGAACAAATATGCAACTTTCATAAATGACTCTATTAATAGAAATACTAGGGATACCTATGTTCTTGATTCCCCATGTGTCCTACTATCATATCATTTGTTCATGGGTCTTATGATATTCCGAGAGATCTTATAGATTTACTTCCTTATGCATTGCATTCATTTATACATGTACATTGACCCATGACCAGATGGAGTTATATACACATATATTATATGTATACGGGATATGGGAAAAGGTTATGGCATTATATACGCACCACCACCTGATCAGCTGGTATACGTTGATGATTTTTCCCACAGTGGCTGAGATGATATAATGGGATACCCTCAGAGACTTGATGATATTATGTACGCATATACCTATGCATGGTATGTAATTTATATGCACATGCATGACATTATAAATTTTCATGATTCACAGAGCTATTCATAATTACAGGTTGAGTTCTTTACTTCATGTTTCTTTTATGTCTTTTATATACTAATGTCATGCCTTACATACTCGGTACTTTATGTGTACTGACGCCCCTTTTGCCTAGGGACGCTGCGTTTCATGCCCACAAGTCCCGATACACAGGTTGAGAGTTCTCCAAGTAGTTTATCAGCTCAGACGGAAGATGTTGGTGTGCTCCATTTGCTCCGGAGTTGCTTATTTAGTCAATATGATTTGGACGTGTATTATTTAGTATGACGGGGCCCTATCCCAACCTTTATGATATTTATCTACTCTTAGAGGCTTGTAGACATATTCCATGTACGTAAAAGATTGTATGGCTTTATCGGCCTACGTTTAGTGTACGAGTGATCATTTTGGTCTTATTGGCCCAAGTTGGTATTACATGTTTTATTCTAGTTATCCTACGATAGTCTTTCCATCTTATTTACCCATGATAGCATGATATAAAAAGATACGTTATGTTAGTATTCGGTTGAGTAAGGTACCGGGTGCCCGTCGTAGCCCATCAGTTTGGGTCGTGACAAAAGGTTGACTGGATTTTGACTTATATGAAAACGACCCCGAAATAGAATTTTGATGATTCCAATAGCTCCGTATGGTGATTCTGGACTTAGGAGCGTGTCCGGAAAATTATTTGGAAGTCCGTAGTGGAATTAGGCTTGAAATGGGAAAGTTGAACTTTTTGGGAAGTTTGAGCGGGGAGTTGACTTTTTGATATCGTGGTCGGAATCCAGTTCTGAAATTTTTCATAGCTCTGTTATATCATTTATGACTTGTGTGCAAAATTTGAGGTCAATTAGAATTGATTTAATAGGTTTCGGCATCGAATGTAGAAGTTGGAACTTTTAAGTTTCATTAAGCTTGAATTGGAGTATGATTCGTGATTTTAGCGTTGTTTGAAATTATTTGAGGTTTTGAATAAGTTCGTATGATGTTTTAGGACTTGTTGGTGTATTTGGTTGAGATCCCGGGTGCCTTGGGTGAGTTTAGGAAGGTTAATAGATACATTTTGGACTTGAAAAATAGCTGAAGAATTTCTGGTGTCCAGCTCTGGTTCCCTTCTTCGCGTTCGCGAGAGAGGTCTCACATTTGCAAAAGGGAACAAGGGCAGGCGAGAGTTTGTTCTTCATGTTCACGGATAAAGGGACGCGTGTGCGAAGGGTGAGGACTAGTGTGCATCGCGAACGCGAGAGAGGCCATGCTTTCGCGAAGAAGAGTGAGGGCTGGGGTGGACTTCACGCCTTAGCCAACGCGTTCACGAGTGAGGCGTCGCGTTCGCGAAGGCATGGGACCCCTGGCCATCGCGTTTGCGAGAGGACCCTCGCGTTCGAGAAGAGGAAATTTTGGGCTGCACATTTTGTGTTTTGCGAACGCAAGGCAAGGGTCGCGTTCTCAAAGAAGAAATCCCTGGACAGAAACATTAGGTTCTGAAAATGGGACTTTTGACAAATTGGAACTCGGGATGAGGCGATTTTATGGAGATTTTCAAGGAAAATAATGAAGTAAGTGTTCTTAACTCAATATTAGTCAAATTACCCGAATCCATGGTTATTTTTTACATTTAATTGAGGATTTAAGTTGGAAGATTTAGAAAACCCTCTTGGTTTAAATTGAAGATTTGAGGGTCGAGTTGTGGTTGGATTTTAGTAAATATTGTATGGTTGGACTTGTGGTTGAATAGGCGTTCAGATTTTCTAACTTTTGTCGTGTTTCAAGACGTGCACCCTACAGACGAATTTTGGGTTAAATTTCGGATTTGGTTTTGTAGAAAAATTTATATTTTTATATGGAATATATTCCTACAATTTGCATTGATTGAATCGAATTAATTATGACTAGATTCGAGCAGATCAGAGTCGGAAAATCGAGGAAAACGCATACTACTTGACTGATTGAGCGCGGTTTGAGGTAAGTGACTTGTCTAACCTTGTATGGGGGAAACTTTCCCTAGGATTGGTATTGATATGATACTTGTAATGTGTTGAAAGTCCTGCACACGGGGTGATGAGTGTGTACATGGGCTAAATGTGGAAGATTATGTCTTTAAATTGTGTAGATTACTGATGCATATTAATTAAAATATCTTATCCTGTTATATTCATCATCATTGATCTATTTTATATTCTTAAATTTGCCTGACATTTTTTCTACTAATTATTTTACCTGTTTAGTTGAAACATTGTTTTCTTGTATTCTTTTGTATTATTTGAATGTTGAATTTCTTTAAATTAAATATTATTAAAAATAAAGTATTTTATATTTATAAATTTGATGTTAAGTCAAGATGTTAAATTTGTGGAAATATTATTTTTGCTTAATATTTTGTGAGACTTTGTACTTATTGTGATTGAGCCGTGAGCTCCTTATTGTGGAAAATATATTTGTTGTTAATTTATTTTGGCAAGTTGACATATTTGGACACTTGAGGTGCAAATTGTGATATATTGTGATATTGATAGCATGCGGTGGTATAAGGCCTAGGTGTTAAAACGTATGCGGTGAGATAAGGGTGGCTTGATACGCGTGGCTAGTAGGGGAACTACTAGAAGTCATGCGGTGTAATAAGGGTGGCTAAAACGCGGGATGCTATTTCGGAAAAAATATTTTCTTTAAAATTAAATATGAAGGATCCCGCAGTGATATAAGGAGAATGAGATATTGTGAATTTATTTATGATTTGGGACTGCGATGCGGTACCTCGGGAGTGGCCTTGTTGATATTTCTTTATGGCTGCATTTGACTTTGGTTATTTTGGTAATTTTTTTAAAGTAGTAAATTTCTGTCTTCTTTCCGTGAAATATTAATTGTCCTTATTTTACAACAACAACAACCCAGTATAATCCCACTAGTGGGGTCTGGGGAGGATAGTGTGTATGCAGGCCTTACCCCTACCCTGGGGTAGAGAGGCTATTTTCAATAGATCCTTGGCATCCTTCCCTCCAAGAATTCCTACCTTGCTCTTGGGGTGACTCAAACTCACAACCTCTTGGTTGGAAGTGGAGGGCGCTTACCATCAGAGCAATCCACCTTGTCATTAATTGTCCTTATTTAGTGAAGTTAAATTGTGACATACCATTTAATTGATTCATTTTCATTTTTATTTTTGTTATTACTTTATTGTTAACTTTTCACCATATCTTTTTTTATTCCAGTAGGGCCTGACCTGACCTCCCCTTTCACTTTATCATAGCTGTGTATTTCTTTCAGACAACTTCATTTTCATTCAGACCTTTATTTGTATTATTTTAGTAACTCGTGCACTTGTGACACCAGTTCTGAGATGGTATTTAGACATCGCTATTATTATGGATTATTCACTATATTTCGGACTTTACTTCCGCATTTATTTCTTTGTTATTAATTAGTTTAAAATTATTTTAAAATGGTTAATATTATTCTAACGTCGGCTTGCCTAGCAAATAAAATGTTAGGCGCCATCACGGTCCCGAAAGTGAGTATTTCGTATCGTGACAAGTTGGTATCAGAGCATTAGGTTACATAGGTCTCACGAGTCATGAGCAAGCTTAGTAGAGTCTGAAGGATCGGTACGGAGATATCTGTACTTATCTTCCAGAAGCTATAGAGTTTAGGAACAATTTCACTTCTATTCTACTCTGTCGTGTGATTTTATTCTATCATTAACGATTGAACTTTTCTATTCTTGTCCTCTTGCATATTGTGAGAACACGCACTGCGTCTACAGCCGGACAGGAGCCAGATCCACTAGTGATAGCTACGACTAGGGGCAGATGACTGGTTCCACCAAGAGGTGGTGGAGAGATTATATATTTACTAGACCAACTGATTCGCCTGCACTTACCTGAGAGCAGTCCTCACAACTATTTCTAGAGAAGTTTGTTCCTATTACACTGAGAGAGGAATACCGCAGGCAGTTTGAGCGTCTCCGGCAGGATAGTATGACTATTATCAAGTATGAAACCCGATTTGTGGACTTAGCACGCCATGCCATCGTCTCGTTTCCTACTGAAAAGGAGAGAGTGAGGAGATTCATTGATGGATTCACTTATACTATCAGGCTTCAGATGGCCAAGGAGGCAGGGAGTGATATTTCCTTCCAGACAACCGTGAACATATCATATGTTAATATCGCAGTAATATGTATACATATGTTATTGTTGCTAAAATTAAGTATTAATATTAATACTTAAGTTTTAGCAACAAAAACATATGTATACATATTAATGATATATTAATATATGCTATATTACTTCGGTCGGTATATTTATTAAATTTATATTTTAAAAAGTTTAAAATTGAAATACCGACCGCATTCGATCGGAATAATTTAATTATAAATAATTTCGGTTTGTAAATTATATATATATATATATATATATATATATATTTTGTTATATTAAAAACCCAATTGCCCCTGGGCGGAAAAGAATAATTTCAAATATACCGACCGATTTTGGTAGGTTATTTTAAAAAATTTAATTAAAAATTATTTTGGTAGATAATATGCAAGTATGACTATGTCTTGGTCTAAGATTGACCAATTTTCGACCGAAATCAGTCGGAAATTGTATATCATTGTTGTGGAACCACTTTTCCATTGTGAGAAATATTTTCGTTGACTTTTGCGACAAATTTACTTATATTCCGATCGATTTCGGTCGGTTTTGATTCTGACCGATTTTTGTCGGTATTTGTTGGACGGATTTTGCCAGTTTTCTAGTAGTGTTGTCAAAGACGTTTATCTAACTGTGTTCTAAATTTCTTCGTATTAAAGGAAATAAATATGAACAGAGAATAAATATTATTTGGTTCATAACAGTGTTAATTAAAGATCGGATCGAGTTTGATTATGTTAAATTAAATAACTGAGTTTTATCCTCTCTTCAATAGACTGATAGAGAGTGGCATTGAAACTCTAAAAATAGAGACGATACCCACGTCTGCTTCGTAATCTTTATGTCGCCAATTTTCTTAAGCACCTTTCTTTCCACACTATATATATATATATATTTTAATTGGGTTATTATTTATTAGACTGATAATAAAAACGAGATTATTATTTTTGGGAGTGGCTAAAAATATATTTTTTTCCTATTTTAATTGGGTTATTATTTATTAGACTGATAATAAAAACGAAAAAACGTGGAACAAGAAAATACTATAGAAAAATTATGTTTTCGGTCACTATGATATTTTGTGAGTTAGTGAAAATTTTATGACTTTTATATGAGAACAAAATTATATGACATTGATGGAAAACATCATAGTTATATGATCATTTGTAAAATTTACAGGGAATTTTTTATCATCAAACCTCATCTATATGGATCTTTTCTTTCGTTGTATCCTATCTTTAGATAAGTTTGTATTGATTCCAAGAATTTATAAATTTTTTGGAGAAACTTCCTTCAATGTGATTTTAGATCTACTCCGTTATCTTTCAATACTTTTGCTTACCATAATTTTACAACTATAAACCGATGCATCTGTATCGATGCAAGACATCATGTACCACACTCTTCACGTCATGCTATAAATATGAACAAGTGCATACAGTGATAGGAAATGCAAACTTCGCTTTAAAAGTTCACCCGCCGGTTTATAAGAACGGCATCTTTGAAATTAATAGTACGGTAGGCTACTAAATTTCAATTAAATATTGTGTTCTTCAATTAAATAGTGGTAAAGTAAGAGAAAAAGAAGAGAAAAAAAGAAAGATGGGATCTGAAATGCATGATATGATGATAAGGTAGAGCATCATTCTTCGTGCTTTACACTCTTCCGTACCAAGCACATGTATATCATTAACAAGCAAGGTAGGAAGTATAAATAACATCAAGGAGAGTGTTTAAATCACAACACAATACGACAATTCATATCACAATTTTCCAGTGACCACAACAAAATTCCAAAGATGTAGTAGAATTAATAAATTTCTCAACAAATAGTCCAAAACTCCACACAACGTATATAAAATCTCAAAAAAAATAACAGCGGTGAAAAAGTAACTCAACATAGGACAACACCTTCTTTAATCCAATTTTTTTTATAAATATATTAACGCCTCAATTTAAACTTATTTAATTAATTATTTGAAGATAAAAAATCCATAATGAAATTAAGTCCAATAAATATCAAATCAAACAAACACATGTAATTCACATAAAAATCCAATTGGCAATCACCCCAAATTATCATATAAAATACAAACTCGACAAACAAGGAATGAGGCATGACAAATAAAGGAGTTACTATGTTCCACCAATTTTCCAATTTAATACATAAGGGTGTCTACGAATTTAAACCGATATAATTTGCACATATAAACCAAGTACGTACTCGTCACCTCTCGTACATGATTTTCAATCACACAATTTCGACATAAGACTCAATGCCTAAGGGAAATTTTCCTCACTCAAAGGTTAGGTAAGATACTTACCTTTTTGAAATTAGGCCGATATTCCAAAATAGCCTTCTTGCTTGAATTGACCTCCGGACAGCCCAATCTATCCAAATTAATTGTATAACTTCATTAAAATTCATCGAAAATAATTCTGGATAATAAAATACCAACCTAAAATTTTATTCTAAAAAGTCAACACGGGACCCGCCTCTCGGAACCCGACACAATTTTTACGAAATCCGAACACCCATTCTGATACGAGTTCAACCATACTAAAATTATCAAATTCCAATAATGGATTGCCCTTCAAATCTTAAATTACAGTCTAGAGGTTTTCTACCATTTTTAACCCAATTCACTAATTTAGTGATAAAAATAATAATATATTCATGTAATCTAACCAAAATCAAGTTAGGAATTCTTACCCCAATATTTTCCTTAAAACAACACTCGAAAGATCGCCTCACCCGAGCTTCCTTAGTACAAAAATGGAAGAATGAGACGAATTTGGACTTTATTCTGCTGCCTATGGGTATGTTCTTCGCGTTCGTGACCCTCCCCTCGCATTCGCAATGAACAAATTCCTCAACAACCATTTTTAAACTCTTCTCAGACAGCCTCTAATATAATGGTCATAAAGTTTTGTATAAAACTCCAAATGATCAATGGTTTGACTTTCGGAAAACTAGACTCCAAGGGCTATAACTTTCATTAGTTGCTCAATACTCAATTCCTTATAGATTGTGAGATATAAGCTTTCAAATTCAGCCCTGTGCAACAGCGATTTCCAAACTCTTCCCAGACATCTTGTAGTGTATCCACCATAACGTTTCGTACACAACTTCAAATGACAAATGGATTACTTTTTTGAAAACTAAACACAAAGAGGTACGACTTTTATTTTTGGATCATCTCCAATTTATTTATAGATTGTGAGATATGAGCCTCCAAAATCAAACCAGTGCAACATAGATTTCCTTCTTCGCGAACACGAAGAACAAAATCCCAGAAGCCAAATGTTTTTTCTTCACGAACGCGAGAGGCTCCTCGCGAACGCGAAAAACAACACCAGACATCATAAAATCAGCATCCAAACTAGCCCAAAATGATCCGCAACACACCTGAGGCCCCCGGGACCCCCACCAAATATACCAACAAGTCCTAAAATATTATACGAACTTTGTTTAGGCCTCAAATCGCATCACACTTCGCTAACAACACGATTCACACCCTAATTCAAGCCTAATGAAACTAAGAAATACCAACTTTTACATTCGAACCCGAAACCTATCAAATCAAGTCCGATTGACCTCAAATTTTTCACACAAGTCATAAATGGCATAACAGAGCTATTCCAATTTCCAAAATCAGATTTCGATCCCGATATCAAAAAGACAACTCCCAGGTCAAACTTCCAAACTTAACTTCCTATTTTCTTTATTTCAAGCCTAATCAATTACGGACCTCCAAATAAATATTTGGACACACTCCTAAGTCCAAAATCACCATACGAAACTATTGACATCATCAAAAATTCTATTTTAGAGTCGTTTGCTCAAAAGTCAAACTCCGGTCAAACTTTAGAAATTCAAGTTTTATAAAATCATACCTTTTATTTTATTTTAGTTTTTCAAAAACTAACGGAAAATGTGCCTACGCACCTCAGAATAACTTCAAATTTTGTACATAAGTCATAAATATCGTTACGAAACTAATCGAACTCTCGGAATCCAAATCGGGACTCGGTATCAATAAAAATCCAATTATGGCCAAATTTAAGAATTCTTTAAACCTTTAAATTTCTAGTTTCCGTTAAATGGTGATAATTCAAGCTAGGGACTTCCAAATTTGATTCCGAACATACACTCAAGTCCCAAATCACGATACGGACCCACCTGAACTGTCAAAATACTGATCCAGATCCGTTTGCTCAAAACATTGGCCGAAGTGAACTCAAATGAGTTTTAAAGGCAAAATTTCACATTTTCTATAGTTTTTCACATAAAGATTTTTCGAAAAAAAATATGGATTATGCACACAAATCGAGGAAGGCTGAATGGAGCTATTCGAGGTCTTGGAATATATAAATGAAGTTAAAATTAAAAAATGACATATCGGGTCATCATACGTATTAAAATTTCGGAGCCATAGCAAAAGGAATCGTCGAATTCGAGCATCGTATGAGAGAGTTATGCTCATTTTCCGTGTCAGGAAAGATTTCCTGTCGCCGCCAGCGCACAAGGTAGCGTGGGGAACTAGCCCTAGCGCTGGAAATTATTGGGGTTCTGGAACCTGCGCCACAGGCAGTGCCCCACGCTACCTATGGCGCTAGAAAACAGCAAAGGCTCTATAAACGGGGGGTTTTGCCATTTTTGACAAAAATAGAGTTGGAGAGCTCGATTTTGGCAATTTTTGGGCGATTTGCACGGTAAAATATTGGGGTAAGTGTTCCTTATCCTATATTGAATATATTTCATGATTTCATATTCATTTACATCATGAATCCGTCAATTTATGGAAGAAAAATTAGATTTTTATAATATCTTCCAAAAATGTAAAATGAAGATTTGAAGGTCAATCCGATATCGAAATTCGATAATATTTGTATGGTTGAACTCGTATCGAAACGGGTGTTCGGATTTCGTGAGTTTTTCCTTGATTTTTAAAATGAATTTCGGATTTTAATCAGAAAACTAGTAAATTCATATAAAATTAATTCCTAGGATTCGTGTTTAGTATATTGAATTGTTTGTGACTAGATTTGAAGCTTTCAGACACGAATTCGCGAGGCAAACATTTATTGAAATCTTGAATTTGGTTACGAAGCGAGGTAAGTGTCGTGGTTAACCTTGACTTGAGGGAATAGAACCCTTGAATTATTTGTTATGTGAAATTCATGTGAACGACGTATAGGCGAGGTGACAAGTGTCTATACGTCGTCAAATTAATTGTTTGTCTAATTATTTGAAAATCATAAATTATTTTAAATCATGACTTAATTATTATATTAATTGTCTCTCTCATATTCCTTGCTCAATATTATGCCTTGAATCCATGCTATAATTGCTACATGCCTATTTGATTTATGTGACTTAATTGCTATTTGACATTTAGCATACTAATTATTAAATTGCCTATTTTCTCCTTAATTTTCACAATTAATTGCTAATTGTCATCACTTATTTCTAAATAAATCATAATTATTGTATGCTTGTTATCTTATAATTTCATATTAATTGTTGCATTTATTGGAGTAATATTTTTTAGAAGAATTGATAAATTATATTATTTTGAGTAGCGGGTTACACGCCGCAGTAGAAATGAAAGTGAATATATTGGAGTAGCGGGTTGCACGCCGCAACAGACAGAAATAAAAGTGAATATATTGGAGGAGCGGGTTGCATGCTACAAAAGAATTGATTGTAATGAATATATTGGGGGAGCGGGTTGCATGCCGCAACAGAATTGATTGAAAATATATATTGGGATCGGGTTGCACGCCGCAACAGAATTGAATATGAATATATTGTGGGATCGGGTTGCACGCCGCAACGGAATTGAATATGAATATATTGTGGGATCGGGTTGCACGCCGCAACGGGAACTGATTGAAATAATAATTGATTATGACTGCCGAGTTGGCTTCAACTGTTGAAATAAGATACCTGTTTTATTTCTATTATTGTTGCACACAGGTTAATGTAAGTGACCTGCCTTAGACTTGTCACTACTTCATCGAGGTTAGGCTAGGTACTTACTGGGTACATGGGGTCAGTTGTACTCATACTACACTCTGCACTTTTTATGCAGATACCGGAGTGTAACGACCCGACTAGTCGTTTTAAAAGTTGTAGCCTCATTTTCCTATTTACTACTCATTCTATACTTTATAACTGTTATGTGACTTGCCGGGGTAGTGGGTTCGGGTCCGGAGAGATTTCGGAATGAATTGAGACACTTAGTCTCAATGTTGAAAGCTTAAGTTGAAAAGGTTGGCCGGATATTGACTTATGTGAAAACAACCCCAAAATAGAATTTTAATGATTCCAATAGCTCCGTATGGTGATTCTGGACTGAGGAGCGTGTCCGGAAAATTATTTAGAAGTCTGTAGTGGAATTAGGCTTGAAATGACGAAAGTTGAATTTTTTGGAATATTTGAGCGGGGAGTTGACTTTTTGATATCGGGGTCGGAATCCAGTTCTGAAACTTTCCATAGCTTCGTTATGTCATTTATGACTTGTGTGCAAAATTTAAGGTCAATTGGAATTGATTTGATAGGTTTCGGCATTGAATATAGAAGTTTGAATTTTTAAGTTTCATTAAGCTTGAATTGGAGTATGATTCGTGGTTTTAGCATTGTTTGAAATGATTTGAGGTTTCGAATAAGTTTGTATGATATTTTAGGACTTGTTGGTGTATTTGGTTGAGATCCCGGGGGCCTCGGGTGAGTTTAGGAAGGTTAACAGATACATTTTGGACTTGAAGAACAACTGAAGAAATTTTGGTGTCCAGTTCTAGTTTCCTTCTTCGCGTTCGTGAGAGAGGTCTTGCATTCGCGAAGGGGAACTGGGGTAGGCGAGAGTTTTTTCTTCGCGTTCGCGAATCAAGGGACGCGTGCGCGAAGGGTGAGGACCAGTGTGCATCGCGAACGTGAGAGAGGCCACGTGTTCGCGAAGAAGAGTGAGGGCTGGGGTGGACTTCACGCGTTAGCCTACGCATTCGCGAGTGAGGCGTCGCGTTCGTGAAGGCATGGGATCCCTGGTCATCGTGTTCGAGAGAGGACCCTCGCGTTTGAGAAGAGAAAATTTTGGGCTGCACATTTTGTGCTTCGCAAACGCGAGGCAAGGGTCACGTTCGCAAAGAAGAAATCCCTGGGCAGAAACATTAAGTTCTGAAAATTTTACATTTTTGACAAATTGGAGCTCGGGATAAGGCGATTTTCGGGAGCTTTTCAAGGAAAATAACGGGGTAAGTGTTCTTAACTCAATATTGGTCAAATTACCCGAATCCATGGTTGTTTTTAACATTAAATTGAGGATTTAAGTTGGATGATTTAGAAACCCCTCTTGGTTTAAATTGAAGATTTGAGGGTCGAGTTGAGGTCGGATTTTAGTAAAACTTGTATGGTTGGACTTGTGGTTGAATGGGCGTTCAGAGTTTGTAACTTTTGTCGGGTTCCGAGATGTGGGCCCCACAGAAAATTTTTGGGTTAAATTTAGGATTTGTTTTTGTAGAAAAAATTATATTTTCATATGGAATTTATTCCTACAATTTGTGTTGATTGAATTGAATTAAATTAATTATGACTAGATTCGAGCAGATTATAGTCGGAAAATCGAGGAAAAAGCATACTACTTGACTGATTGAGCGCGCGGTTTGAGGTAAGTGACTTGTCTAACCTTGTGTGGCGGAATTCCACCTAGGATTGGTATTGATATGATATTTGCAATGTGTTGAAAGTCGTATACATGAGGTGACGAGTGTGTACACGGGCTAAATATGGAAGATTATGTCTTTAAATTGTGTAGATTACTGATGCATGTTAATTAAATTATCTTATCATGTTATATTCATCATCATTGATCTATTTTATATTCTTAAATTTGCTTGACATTTTTCCTACTAATTATTTTACATGTTTAGTTGAAACTTTGTTTTCTTTTATTCTTTGTATTAATTGAATGTTGAATTTATTTAAATTAAATATTATTAAAAATAAAGTATTTTACATTTAAATTAAATATTATTAAAAATGTTAAGTCAAGATGTTAAATTTGTGAAAATATTATTTTTGTTGAATATTTTGTGAGACTTTGTACTTATTGTGATTGGGCCGTGAGCTCCTTATTGTGGAAACTATTTTTGTTGTTGATTTATTTTGACAAGTTGACATATTTGGGCACTTGAGGTGCAAATTATAATATATTGTGATATTGATACGCATGCGGTGGTATCGGGCCTGGGTGTTGAAACGCATGCGATGAGATAAGGGTGGCTTGATACGCGTGGCTAGTAGGGGAACTACTAGAAGTTATACGGTGTAATAAGGGTGACTAAAACGCGGGATGCTATTTCGAAAAAAATATTTTCTTTAAAATTAAATGTGAAGGCTCCTACGATGATATAAGGAGAATGAGATATTGTGAATTTATTTATGATTTGGGACTACGATTCGGTACCTCGAGAGTGCCCTTGTTGATATTTCTTTATGGATACATTTGACTTTGGTTATTTTGGTGATTTCTTTAAAGTAGTAAATTTCTGTCTTCTTTCCGTAAAGTATTAATTGTCCTTATTTTGTGAAGTTAAATTATGACATACCACTTACTTGATTCATTTTTATTTTTATTTTTGTTATTACTTTATCGTTAAACTTTTCAGCATGTCTTTTATTATTCCAGTAGGGCCTAACCTGACCTCGTCACTACTCTACCGAGGTTAGGCTTGGCACTTACTGGGTACCGCTGTGGTGTACTCATACTACGCTTCTGTACATTTTTTTTTTGCAGATCCAAGTACTTCCTACTAGCCCAGATATCAATGACCTACATGTATATGGAGACTTCGAGGTATTTCTACCAGCGTCCCCTTCTATCCTTATTATGTTGCTTCCTTATTTTCTTTAAACTCTGATATATAGAGACGCTGAGGATAAATTCTTAGAAGCTTGTGACTTATTTCTACCGGTTTTTGGAAGTTGTAATTATGTGAATTTGTAGATTTATTTATTTCACATTTCTATTGTTATTCTGCATTTATAGGCTCACCTAGTCTTAGAGATTAGGTGCCATCATGACTTCCCACAGAGGGAAATTGGGGTCGTGACACGGAGTTGGTCACAACGACGTACAATAGATTTGCTCGAATTCAGTTATTTGTAGGAAACTTGAGGTATAACTGCATGGCGTTCGCAGTTCTGAAATCCCCTTTCACTTTATCATAGATGTGTATTTCTTTCAGACAACTTCATTTTCATTCAGACCTTTATTTGTATTATTCTAGTAGCTCGTGCACTTGTGACACCAGTTCTGGAATGGTATTTAGATATCGCTATTATTATGGATAATTCACTATATTTCAGACTTTACTCCCGCATTTGTTTCTTTGTAATTAATTAGTTTAAAATTATTTTAAAATGGTTAATATTATTCTAACTTTGACTTGCCTAGCAAGTGAAATGTTAGGCGCCATCACGGTTCCGAAAGTGAGAATTTCGTATCGTGACAAGTTGGTATCAGAGCACTAGGTTACATAGGTCTCACGAGTCACGAGCAAGTTTAGTAGAGTGTGAAGGATCGGTACGGAGATGTCTGTACTTATCTTCCAGAAGCTATGAAGTTTAGAAACAATTTCACTTCTATTCTACTCTGTCGTACGATTTTATTCTATCATTGACGATTGAACTCTTCTATTCTTGTCCTCTCGCATATGACGAGAACATGCACTGTGTCTACAGCCGGACAGGAGCCAGAGCCCCCAGTGATAGCTACGACTAGGGGCAGAGGCCGAGGCCGAGGTCGCGCCAGAGGCCGTGGTATAAGCAGAGGCAGAGCTCAAACTTGAGCTCGAGCAGCAGCACCTGTTGTAGAACCTCAGGTGGATTTAGAAGCGGGGTTTCCAGCTCAGACGGTATATGTTGGACCAGTTCAGGTTTCGGAAGGATTCATTGCTACTCCAGTACTTCAGGACGCTCTAATCCGTTTGGTGAGTCTTATGGAGGGTGTGGTCCAAAATGGTATATTTCCAGTGGCACCATCCATCTCACAGGCTGGGGAAGGAGCACAGACTCCTACTACTCCCACTCCGGGGTAGACAACTCCCTAGTGTCACGCTCCAGTAGCTCATCCAGTTAGGGTAGTTCAATCAGTTGTTGCAGCACAAGCCGGTGATAGGCCTGCTTTGTCTTCTGAGGCTTTGTTGAGGTTGGAAAAGTTTACCAAGCTATTTCCAATCCATTTCAGTGGTACACCTTCTGAGGACCCACATGATTTTCTTGACCACTGCTATGAAGTATTGCAGAACATGGGAATAGTTGAAATCAACAGAGTCGATTTTACTATATTTCAGATGACTGGTTCCACTAAGAGGTGGTGGAGAGATTATGTATTTACTAGACCAGCTGATTCGCCTGCACTTACCTGGGAGCAGTTCTCACAGCTATTTCTGGAGAAGTTTGTTCCTATTACACTGAGAGAGGAATGCCGCATGCAGTTTGAGCGTCTCCAGCAGGGTAGTATGTCTGTTACCCAGTATGAGACCCGATTTGTGGACTTAGCACGCCATGCCATTGTCTTGTTTCCTACTGAAAAGGAGAGATTGAGGAGATTCATTGATGGACTCATTTATACTATCAGGCTTCAAATGGCCAAGGAGACAGGGAGTGATATTTCCTTCCAGACAGCCGTGAACATATCATATGTTAATATAGCAGTAATATGTATACATATTTTGTTGTTGCTAAAACTTAAGTATGAATATAACACTACATCTTATAGAACTTATAGCACTACATCTTATACATATATTTTAGCAACAACAACATATGTATACATATTAATGCTATATTAACATATGCTATATTCATATGTTGTTGTTGCTAAAACTTAAGTATTAATATATTAATACTTAAATTTTAGCAACAACAATATATGCATACATATTAGTGCTATATTAACATATGCTATATTACTTCGGTCGGTTTCTTCATTAAATTAATATTTTAAAAAATTTAAAATTAAAATACCGACCGCATTCGGTCAGAATATTTAATTAAAACTTATTTTGGTTGGTAAATTATGTTTAAAAATCAATTGCCTTGGGCGGGAAAGAATAATTTCAAATATACCGACCGATTTCGATCGATATTTTTAAAAATTTTAATTACGGTCGGTTATTTTAAAATTTTAATTAAAAATTATTTTGGTAGATAATATGCAAGTATGACCATGTCTTGGTCAAAGATTGGCCAATTTCCGACCGAAATCAGTCGGAAATTGTATATCTTTGTTGTGGGACCACTTTTCCATTGTGAGAAATATTTTCTTTGACTTTTGCGACTAATTTACTTATATTCCGACCGATTTCGGTCGGTTTTGGGAGTGGCTAAAAATATATTTTTTTTCTATTTTAATTGGGTTATTATTTATTAGACTGATAATAAAAACGAAAAAATGTGGAACAAAAAAATACTACAGAAAAATTATATTTTCGGTCACTATGATATTTTGTGAGTTAGTGAAAATTTTATGACTTTTATATGAGAAAACAAAATTATATGACATTGGTGGAAAAAATCATAGTTATATGATCATTTGCAAAATTTATAGGAATTTTTCATCATCAAACCTTATCTATATAGATCTTTTCTTTCGTTGTATCCTATCTTTAGATAAGTTTGTATTGATTCCAAGGATTTGTAGGTTTTTTGAGAAACTTTCTTCAACGTGATTTTAGATCTACCCCGTTGTCTTTTAATACTTTTGCTTACCATAATTTTACGCATATAGACCGATGCATCTGTATCTATGCAACACATCTTGCACCACACTCTTCAAGTCATGCTATAAATATGAACAAGTGCATACAGTGATAGGAAATGCAAATTTCGCTTTAAAAGTTCACCCGCCGGCTTATAAGAACGGCATCTTTGAAATTAACAGTACGGTAGGCTAGTAAATTTCAATTAAATATTGTGTTCTTCAATTAAATAGTGGTGAAGTAAGAGAAATAGAAGAGAAAAAAAGAAAGATGGGAACTTAAATGCATGATATGATGATAAGGTAGAGCATTATTTCAAATTTGTGGCCAACCCACTTTTTTCTGATGTGCTTAAAAATTCTCTTTCAATGGTATACACACATTATTATCAAGGCTAACTTGTTGTGTTGTATTCAACTAGTCAAAGCTTGATCCTAAGTTCTCATTAGTTAAAATTAGATTCCACTTATCTACATAATTTTTCATTTAATATCACTCCGAAGTCTTTCTAATGATTATACAGTGGAGTGGACGAATATCTCTTTACGTGCACTTAATAAACTAAGTTTTTATTTTAAATTTAATCCTCATATATTTGAAATTTACTGAATTGACAAACTCAATTGAAGCCGAGTAGTCCACTAATAAGAAATAAGACGCTCCATATCGAAAGGTTTCGATCTACTCTTAGGACTCAAACACTAGTCATCTAACCTTTTCTCAACTCCCATATAAAAGGAAAAATATAATTTTTGTAATTGAAGGAACCTTCATTCTTTTAGAAAATTCCCCAATCTTCCTTATTGCTCTCCCGTTAAACCTTCTTCGATCAAAGAGTTTATTGAAAATTGAAGAAGTTTCCTGCAATTTTTTTCTTCTTCTTAAAAAAAGACACTACATTGTAAAGCCAGTGTTTATCTTCTAATATAGCAACCAAAAGAAAATGCAAACAAACAAAAGGCAAGCAGTAAAGAATGAAGCATCACTTCTGTAGACTTGGTCCACGGCACTTATGATTACGAAGCACATTGATCCTTGAGTAAAGGTGGCACGACAAGTGACTTCTTCAATTTCTAAATTAATCTAAAGGTCACTTTCTATTGTTGCATAACAAATTTTAACCTTTAAATAGGGGGTCAATAAATTAAGAAAATTTTAAAACGCTTTCGCATGTTTTTCATTTTTTCCCCTCAAATCTAGCCTATAAGAAAAGAACAAGGAGATGATATTTCATGTGTAGAAAGCAAGATAATCTAGTAGCGGGGGACCTGATTGAGTAAATATATGGCAGGGAAGTCCAATGTTACTATGACACAACAAGTTACAGCGATTCGGGATTTAGGCTCTAGGTGGTCTAGGTGGTCGTTCGCTTCTGCGGACATGTTCACGCTTTTGTGGGGTCGTAGATGCGATTGTCTTTGTGCAGGTGCGGTATCTGGTTTGGTAAGTTGAGCCGAAGATGCGGTATTTTTGCTCGCAAATGCGAGAGCGTAGATGTGTTGTTTTGTCCGCAAATGCAGAAATCCTGGGCAGATTTCATATATATCGAGGGTTTGGTTATTTTATCACATCTTGAGTTAGAGAACTCGGTGATTTTGGAGAGGATTTTCACGATTTGAATTGGAGTAAGTATTTTTGAATCTGATTTGGTTATATTCAATCCTTGATTTTATCATTAAAATAATGATTTGAATTGGAGAAGTTGGGGATTTTGGTGAAATTATTTTTAAAATATAAATTGAGAATTTGAAGGTCGATTTCAGGTTGGACTATAATAATTTTGGTATGGTTGGACTCGTATCAGAATGAATGTTCGGATTTTATGAGTTTTGTCGGATACTGAGGTATGGGCCCAGGGTTGACTTTTGTTTATTCTTCTTCAAGATCGAAACTTTATTATCCAGAATTATTTTCAATGATTTTTATTTATGATATTAAATTATTTTGTCTTGATTCGAGCCGTCCGGAGGTTTTTTCACACGTGGAAGGGCTTCTTAGATTATTAATTTAGATATTTTAAGGTAAGTATCTTACCTAACTTTATGTGGGGGACTACCCCTTTGAATTTGGATTGATTATATTATTTGAATTATGTGAAATATATGTGTGCGAGGTGACGAGTGTGTACATGAACTTATATGTGGTATTTAACCAGTTAGACACCTAGTTCTCTTTCATGCACTAATTGAAGTTGTCATATCATGTTATATCCTCCATGTGAAGTTTACTCTTACATACTTTGCTGAAGTTGTTAGTACATGTTCATCTTTTATCTGCCAATTTTACTCTTATATGCTTAGTTGAAGTTGTTACCTCTTTTATAGTCATGTTACCTCTTTTATTGTTGAATTATTCTTATTCAAGTTGATATCACATGATATCCCTTCGTAGTCGGGTTATTCTCATGCATTTAGACGTAGTTTCTATTTCATGCCATCTCTTTCGTTGTTAGCTTATGTTATACACTAGAATATGAAGTTGCCATTTCATGCAAATATCTTAATTATTGAGTTTATTCTTAAGCAATTAATTGAAGTTGAAGTTATTGAGAGCCATTAATGTGTAGTTGAAGTTATTGTTTAAAAGAGTATCCTTCATTGTTTAGTTGAAGTTGCCATTGTTTTGTTTCCGGCATTTTATGGCTGAGCCGTGGGCTATGTGTTGTGGTGATACTGGTATTGTTGTTTTGAAAGATTGTGGCCTATGAGCACTGGTGGTACGAATTGATATGTCGTGTTGTTGTGATGTTAGCACATGTGAATTTATTGTGTGTATTGATTATTTCTATGTGGAGTATAAGGGTGGCATCACACTGTTATTGAGCAGAGTGATACGAGTGGCTATTGTGATATATTGACTGTGCGGAGTGACACAAATGGCTATTGTATTATTATCAGGGCAGAGTGATACGGGTGGCTATTGTATTATTGTCTGGGCGGAGTGATACGGGTAGCTATTATGCTACATTTCTGGGTGGAGCGATACGGGTGGCTATTATGATGTTGTCAATACGAAGAGATAAGAGTCGCTATGTCAGGGAGGATATGTGACGGCATGGGACATAATGTTGATGATATTCATGTGATGGCATGATTTTCCTTGTGTGTGTCATACACCTTACGTGACTTGTTGTGTTGTTTCCAATGAGCTACTCGATGTCTTTGATACTACTTGTTGACTTGGACTGTAATAGTACACTCGCACATGCATACACTGTAGCATACCATTTTAGGAGTATAAAACTTGACATTCATTGATCATGCACATGTATTCTTGTATTATCTGCTTGCATTGTGATATTGAGCCTCTGACCACACCGGGCGGATTGTGATAGTAAGCCTGTGACAATGCGTGCGCGAATTGTGATATTGAGCATGTGACCACGCCGGATAAATTGTGATAGTGAGGTTGTGACTATGGCGGGTGGATTGATATATCGACACGTGAGTTGTCCGTGTATTTTGTTTTGGAGATATTTTCATGTATTCAGTTAGAATTCATGATTCTGTACTACCTAGTCTTGGGAGGATTGTTGCGATTATTGCCGCCTAGGCTTGTACCACCTTTATGTCGATATTTATATTAAACTCAGCTTTAATAATATCATGTTATTTGGTTTATCTGTTGTAAGTAACCGGCTAACTAATCCTTGAGATTAGGTGCCATCAGGACGCCTTAGGCGGAATTTTGGGTCGTGGCAAAACCTAATCTTAACTGGAAAAGTATTGGCTAGAAAATCTATATGATAAGTATAATTACGTAGTTCGGCTACTTTACTACTCTTTATTTTGTGTGTTCATTCTTAATTAATGCTTAGCTGCATGCTTTCGTAGGCGGCAGAAGGTGATAATGTTCCTTTCCTCTTTTGGAAATAAATATATATTCCCAAAAGGCAAAAGCTTGTCTACCAAATTTGGAAACCGAACAATTATGGTATAATGTCATCAACAGGTCCCTATTTTGCTGTGACCTCTTTTTAACTTTACCTCTATGATAATCAAACTAGAATAAAATTTGAATGTGAAAGACAGAGACACCCTTTATTGTCATTGCTATTGATCTTGTGCAGTGCTTGATTTAAGGAAGTCTAATTAGCTTTAAGGAAGTCTAACTAAAGCTAATTAAAGCTTCATTACATATGAAAATTAGAAAGTTTCTAGATATATTTATTCACTACAAAGAATTACCAAAGCTTTATGTTCTAGTGATAGCTTATGTTTTTAGAATTGTATAGGTCTGTTTTTTTCTCTTGTACTTACTAGATAACTGACTGTGTTATTAATCTAGCTATGGTTTTGTAAGGTTTTCAAAGGTAATTAATACAAAAGTTAGTTACCTAAAAAAAAAAAGAATTACCAAAACCAAGCTAAGGTTACAGATTATCTATGGGATCCTATTAAAATTTCTAGATCAAAGCAAAAAATATCCCATCTAATATATTTATGGACAATCTAATACTTTTTGCTAAAGCAAAAAAAAAAAATAACAAAAGTTTAATGTCATTATTGACACACTAAACCGCTTTGATAATATCTCGGATAACAAAATAAATTTTAACAAAGTCAAATTATTTTACATAAAATAAGATGTTACATAAAATATACAAATTATTTTCTTTATTATTTTCTATAAATAAAGTAGTATAGTCTAGCATGAGATTAAGTGAAATGACATAATACGAACAAGTCATTTGGATTAACATTATTTAAAGTTAATATGTACCCACTATTTTGGTGGTAGATTTGATTGGAGAAATATAAAAAAATCCCACATTCAAATGGAATGATTATAGATATTTATGACAAATAATATTGATAATTTTTATTAAATTATATAATTGATACATTAATTTCTTAACAAAAAATGAATCTTACTATCACGTTCCAATTTTTCCTACAGGCCGTGATGGCGCCCAGCGTCGCCGCTAGGCAAGCCAACGGTGAACTAACTACGTGATTACTCTTTTAATAAGTTTTTAAGTAATTAAATTTTATTTATTAAGAGATTAAGAAGTAAAAAATTTAATAAATAAAAGGAAAGCAACTGAGTGCAATCATAGTGATATAAATACTTCAAAATCATAAATTCTACTAGTATGTGTGCCAAGACCTGGTGTCACAAGTGTATGAGCAACAAGTAGATTATACAAAACTGTAACTACTATCTGAAATAAAGATAGATAGAAAATAAGTGCAAAAGAGAGACTTTAGGTGTTGCAGGACGACTCAGGAAGCAGCTCACCACTAGGCCTCAAGGTAACGGGGATGTGCACCGGTAAGACTACCAGATGCACCTGCCTCAGATCCTTCATGGTTAATGCAGAAGTGTAGCGTGAGTATATAAAAAATATGTACCCAGTAAATATCTAGTCTAACCTCGAATAAGTAGTGACGAGGGGTCGATATCGACTCTTACTATGGGCTAACAGTAAAAATACAGAAATGCTAAATAATCATGAGTTATGTAAATAACAATAATAACTCAATAACAAGCAGAAAAATAAATAATCCTTTCATAATGGTAAATCCCACTTCGATTTCCGTCTTATGTAATTTTAACCTTTCAAGCCATGAAATAATATCAAATATAATAAGGCTCCGAGTATTATCATGCACGATTATGCCGAGGTCGTACGGACCGATCCAGAATAATGTGTACACTGCCGAGGGTCATGCGGCACGAATCATAGATGCATTTATCTACTGCTGAGGTGTTCGGTCCGCTCTACAAGAAGAGAGGGTAGTTTATAAACATTTGGTTTAAAAGTTATTACAAGGCTAATATACAAAAAAGCACAATTACAATTAACGGTCAAGTAACCCGCCAAAACCCAAGTAAGTAAAATTCGGTCTTTTACAATTTCTCTATCAAGTTCCAATATAATTTAGGCACTTTAATTAGCAAATAGGGTGCAAACATTACAAGTATTTCATGATTTGGGTCCTAAACAATCGGACATAAGCATAATTAGTAGCTGCGCACGGACTCTCATCACCTCGTGCATATGTAGCCTCCACAATTAGATGCAAATATTAATTTAAATCACATATGGAGTAAATTCCCTCTTACAAGGTTAGACAAGAGACTTACCTTGTCTCAAAGCTCGCTTTCCGACCTTAAATTCACTCTAAAGCCTCAACTCGGTACTGAAAAATCCGAAACTAGTCAAATATTGTATAAATTGATCAATACATGTTCCGAAGTTCAGAATATAACTATTAGAGTAATTACCCAACTTAAATTGGAAGATTCTTTAAATTTTACCCCCGGGCCCACATGCCTGGATTACGAATTCTTTTGAAGAAAGTTATTACCCATAACCTCACGAACTCAAATATATAATTTTCACTCAATCCTATAATCATTTTCATGATCAAATCCCATTTTTATCAAAACCTAGGCTTTTCATCTAAACCAAAAATTTTCACAATTTTACATGTTAAAATCTACCCATAATCGATGTATTTAACTTACATTGGATAGAAATTTCTTACCTCAAATAGCTAGTGAAAACCCCTCTCTAAGAGTTCAAAATATCGCCCAAGGAATTCAATAAATGAACCAAAATTGTCTTAAGTCCCGACTTAAATGAAAGTTCTGCCCAACGGTATTTCCACTTCTGGGGTTCCTTGGCCGTATCTGCGGCTCCGAATCTGCGGAAGGTTCATTGTAGATGCGGTCCTCCCTTGGCTGGCTTAAATCCGCATTTGCGGAAGAATGACTCGCTTCTGCGCGCCTGCTCTTGCGGCGTACGAGCCACACCTGCGTCCATTCCCGCTTTTGCGGTCCCCTGACCGCTTCTGCAGTCGCGCATCTGCGCCCTCCATGACCGCATCTGCGAACTTAGCCAATGCTGTCCAAGTGCGCACATGCGGCCAACCAAATGCTTCTACGGTGCCGCAGCTGGGGCAAACCCTTTGCAAGTGCGAATGCACTAGAAGCCCAGCTGCACTAGCATCTTTCTCAAAGTCCAACCTGGTCCGCGCATCATCCGATTAACACCCGAGGTCCTCGAGGCCTCGCCCAAACACACCAAGTTTGTAAACATGAGATGGACTTGTTCGAACACTCGGAACGCGAAAAACAACACCAAACTAAGAATCAAACCCCAAACCAAATCGAATCAACTTATGAACTTCAAGTTCTTCCAACTTGCTCCGAACGTGCCGAATCATACCTAAATTACTTGGAATGGTTTTAAATTTTGTGTGCAAGTCTTAAATCACCATACGGAACTATTCCAAGGATCCAAATCCCAAACAGACCTCGATAACACAAAAAACTACTCCAAACCAAATTTAAAAAACTTTAAAACCTTGAATGCACCAACTTTCAACTTTAGGCACCGAGACGCTCCCGAGTCACCCAAAACCCGATCCGAACGCACGCCCAAGTCCAAAAATAATCATACGAACCTATCGGGACCATCAAATTTTGGTTTCGAGGTTGTTTACTAGAAATATTGACCAAAGTCAAACTTAGCCCTTTAAAGCCAAATGCTAAGGAACTAAGTATCCCGATTTCCACCCAAACTCTTCCAAACCTGAACTAACTATCTCCGCAAGTCATAAAATAGTAAAAGCACATACGGAGAATCTTATTTAGGGGAACGGGGATCTAAAAAGCAAAACGACCAGTCGGGTCGTTACATTCTCCACCTCTTAAACAAACGTTCGTCCTCGAACGGGTCTAGAATTATACCTGGAGTGCTCAATAGGTGTGGATATCTTCTTCACATGTCCTCCTCAGCCTCCCAAGTCGCCTCCTCAACTAGTTGGCCCCTCCACTAAAAGTTTATCGTAGAAATCTTCTTGGACCTCAGTTGGCGAACCTGTCTGTCAACAATGGCAAGTGGATCCTCCTCATAACCCAGGCTCTCATATAGCTGAACCTTGCTGAAGTCTAACACGTGCAACATGTCGACATGATACCTCCGGAGCATAGACACGTGGAAAACCGGATGAACTCCAGATAGACTTGCAAAGCAAGCTCATAAGCAACCTTCCCAACTCGTCTCAATACCTCAAATGGACCTATAAACCTTGGGCTCCACTTTCCCTTCTTTCTGAACCTCATGATTCCCTTCATCGGCGAGACCTTCAAGAGAACACTCTCTCCTACCATAAATGATAAATCACGTGCCTTCTGATCCGCGTAACTCTTCTGTCTTGACAGTGTGGTGCGAAGTCGCTCCTGAATAAACTTTACCTTTTCCAAGGCATCCTTTACTAAATCAGTACAATATAATTTAGCCTTGCCGGTCTCAAACCATCCGATGGGTGAATGACACCGTCGACCATATAAAGCCTTAAATGGAGCCATCTTGATGTTGGACTGATAACTTTTGTCGTAAGCGAAATTGGCCAAAGGCAAGAATCGATCCCACTGCCCTACGAAGTCAATCACACATGCTTTAGGTATATCTTCCAAGATCTGAACTGTCCGCTCCGACTGCCCGTCGGTCTGCGTATGAAAGGTCATGCTGAGCTCTACCCGGGTCCCCAACTCACACTTTACCGCCCTCCAGAAATGTGAAGTAAACTGAGGGCTTCTATCTGATATGATGGAAACAATCACACCATGCAACTGAACAATGTACTGAATGTAAATCTGGTCCAAACTCTTTGAAAAATACGTGGTCACCACCGAAATGAAGTGTATCGACTTGGTGAACCTGTCGACAATGACCAAACTGCATCAAACTTCTGCAAGGTTCGCGGCAACCCAACTACGAAGTCCATGGTAATGCGCTTCCTTTTCCACTCAGGTATAGTCATCTGCTGGAGTAGGCCACCTGGCCTCTGATGCTCATACTTAACCTGCTGGAAGTTTTGGCACCTCTCTACATACTCAACAATGTCCTTCTTCATCCGCCGCCACCAATAATGCTGCCTAAGGTCGCGATACATCTTCGTAGCACCTGGGTGCATAGAATACCGAGAACTGTGTTCCTCCTCTAGAATCTTTTCCCTCAATCCATCTACGTTAGGGACCCATAGGCGACCTTGGAGTCGCAGAACACCATCCTCCCCGATAGTAACCTCTTTGGCACCACCCTGTAGTACCGTCTCTCTAAGAACCAATAAGTGTGGATCATCCAACTGACGAGCCTTGATCTGCTCGAATAGTGAAGACTGGGCGATGATGCATGCAAGAACTCGACTGGGCTCTGAAATATCCAACCTCACAAGTCTGTTAGCCAAGGACTGAATGTCCAAAGCTAGTGGCCTCTCCTCTCCTGAAATGAATGTCAAACAACCCATACTCTCCGCCTTTCTTCTCAAGGCATCCGTAACTACATTCACCTTGCCCGGATGATAAAGGATTGTAATATCATAAACTTTTAGTAACTTAATCCACCTGCGCTGCCTCAAATTGAGATCCTTCTGCTTGAACAAATGCTACTAGCTACGATGATCAGTATAAACCTCACAAGACATCCATAAAGATAATGCCTCCAGATCTTGAGAGCACAAATAATCGTGGCCAACTCCAAATCGTGTACAGTGTAATTCTTCTATTGGGGCTTCAGCTGATGCGAAGCATATATAATAACTCGCCCCTCCTGCATTAATACACAACCCAAACCAACGTGTGAAGTGTCATAATACATAATATACATCCCTATATCGGAAGGCAACACTAACACTGGTGCTGAAGTCAATACAGTCTTGAACTTCTGAAAGCTCACCTCGCAATCATCAGACCATTGGAACGGAGCACCCTTCTGGGTCAATCTAGTCAAAGGTGTCGTAATAGATGATAAGCCCTCCACAAACCGACGATAATAACCTGCTAACTCCAAGAAGCTCCTCATCTCAGCCGTCGTGGTAGGACGAAGCCAACTCTGAATTGCCTCGATCTTCTTGGGATCTACCTTAATACCCTCGCCAGATACAACATTCCCCAATAATGCCACATAATCCAACTAGAACTCGCACTTGAAGAACTTAGCATATAGCTTCTGTTCCCGCAAGGTCTGAAGCACGACTCTCAAATGTTGCCCGTGCTCCTCCATGCTACGCGATTAGGTTAGATTGTCGTCAATGAAGATAATGACAAACAAATCAATATATGGCCTGAACACTCGGTTCATAAAATCCATAAATGCCGTCGGGGCGTTAATCAAACCGAAGGATAAAATTAGAAACTCATAATCGCCATATCTAGTCTGGAAAGTCGTCTTCGGAACTTCCCAATCGTGAATGTTCAACGGATGGTACCCCGATCTCAAGTCGATCTTGGAGAACACCATAGCACCTTGCAACTGGTCAAACAAATTATCAATATGAGGCAATGGTTACTTGTTCTTAATGGTAACTTTTTTCAACTGGCGGTAATCAATTCCGCATAGTCCCATCTTTCTTCTTCACAAATAACACCGGTGCACCCCAAGGTGACACACTTGGTCTGACGAACCCCTTTGCTAGCAACTCCTCAAGTTGTTTCTTCAATTCCATCAACTCTTTCGGAGCCATGTGTTACGGTGGAATAGAGATAGGCTGGGTACTTGTAGCTAAAACAATACAGAAATCAATATCACGGTCTCGTGGCATGCCTGGAAGATTAGAAGGAAACACATCGAAGAACTCTCGGACTACGGGCACTAAATCAATCACCGGAGTCTATATAGTAGTATCTTTAACATAAGCTAGATAAGACAAACAACCCTTCTCTACCATGTGTCGAGCCTTCAGAAAAGAAATAACCCGACTAGATACACTAACAGACGAGTCCTTCTACTCTAATTTAGGCAACTCTGGCATTGCCAAGGTAACAGTCTTGGCATGGAAATCAAGGATGGCATGATATGGAGATAACCAGTCCTTGCCTAGGATGATCTCAAAGTCGGTCATATCTAGCAACAAAAGATCTGCTCTAGTCTCATAACCACAAAAGGTAATAATGCAGGACTGATAGATCCGATCCACTACAAACGAATCACCGACCGATGTGGACACATAAACATGAGTACTCAAGTACTCACAAGGAACACCCAAGAAATGAGCAAAAAGAGATAAAACATATGAATATATTGACCCTGGATCAAATAATAGTGAAGCATCCCTACCGCAGATAGAAATAATACATGTGATCACGGCATCTGAGGCTACTGCATCTGGTCTGGCTAGAAAAGCATAGAATCTAGCTGGAGTGCCACATGAATGGCTTCCACCTGTTTGACCTCCACCTCTAGGACGGCCCTTATCCACCTGCCCTCTGCCTCTGGGCAGTCGGACGGCTGGTGTGGCAGCTGGTGCTGTAATCATAGGCTGCTGATCTTGTTGCACTGCCTTGCCCCGAAGCTTGGGGCAGAACCTACGCACATGACTCAGATCCCTGCACTTGAAACAATCTCTCGATATGGTGGACTTCTGGCCTAAAGTCTGACCCTGATGGCCTGAATACCCACTGGAGGGACCCTATATAGCTGATGGGCGGTAGGAACTCTCTAGCATGGCGCTGAAATAAGGTCGCACTGGATTACCCCGAGGAGGCGGCGGTGCTGGATATGTGGGCCTGTTAGACTTACCGCTCACAAACTGACCTCCGCCTAGCCGGGGCACCTCTAAACTCTCTAGAATATCGAAATCGCTTATCCCTCGTCGCCTGCTCTCGACTACGCTGACGTACCCATCTCAACCTTTCGGGGCCATAGTGGCCTGAATACCAGAGTGCAAACCTACAAAAAACCTCCAAACTCTCTCTTTGTCGGTAGGAAGTATCATGAGTGCATGGCGAGACAAGTCAGAGAATCTCGCCTCATAGTCGGTCATCGACATCTGACCCTGTTGGAGCTACTCGAACTGAAAATGCAACTCTTCCCTCTGAGAGGGAGGGATATATCTATCCAAAAGAATATGGGTAACCAGTCCTAAGTCATGGGAGGAGAATTTGCTGGTCTGCCAAGAATATAGGACTCCCACCATCTACGGGCCCTGTCCTCCAGCTGAAAGGTGATAAAGTCCACCCCGTGGGACTCCAATATCCTCATGTTGTGTAGTTTGTCCCTGCACCGATCAATAAAATCCTTAGGGTCCTCATGTTGTTCACACCCAAAAATAGGAGGATGTAGCCTAGTCCATCTGTCCAATAGCTTCTGCGGATCGTCGGTCGCAGCTGGTCTAGGCTCAGGTATAGGTGATGCAATTGGCTGAGCTTTGCCCATCGGTAGTGTGCCTGGGGTCTAATATACAGCAGCTGCATGCCTAGGAGCCTGAGCGGTAGGGGTCTGTGTCCCCCTTCCCACCTGAGATGTGATGGGGTGTGCCGGAAATAAACCAGACTGAGTCATAGAATCCATGAACCACATCATACGGCCTATGACCTCCTGAAATCCCAGTGCGGATGTGAAATCCACCGGGGCTGGCTCTACTACAGGCACCTCGCCCTGCTCCTCAATAATAGGATCCTCTACTGGGTCCACTGGTGGCATAACTGGAGCAACTCTAGGATGTCCTCATCCTCTACCACGAGTTGGAGCCCTCCCTCGGCCTCTGCCTCGGCCTCTAGCAACTGGGGAAGCAACTCCTCAATGATCGGGTACCTATGTCGCGCGCGTTTTCACCATCTGTAAGAGAATAAGAGAAAGATACTTAGCACAACATCAACAACATGATAGGAGATGAAGAAAGAGTAGCTTCCGAACACGTTATAGCCTCGCGAAGATAAGTACGGATTTCTCCACACCGATCCGCAAGACTCTATTAGGCATGCTCATAACTTGTGAGACCTACATGAACCTAGTGCTCCGATACCATGTTGTCACGACCCAATTTCTCCTAAATGTTGTGATAGTGCCCATCATCGCTAGGCAAGCCAACAATGAACTAACTACGTAATTACTCTTTTAATAGGTTTCCAAGTAATTAAATTCTATTTATTAAGAGATTAAGAAGTAGAAAATTTAATAAATAAAAAGAAAGCAACTGAGTGAAATCATAGTGATATAAATACTCCAAAACCATAAAGCCTACTAGTATGTGTGCCAAGACTTGGTGTCACAAGTGTATGAGCAACTAGTAGATTATACAAAACTCTAACTATTGTCTAAAATATAGATAGACAGAAAATAAGTGCAAAAGAGAGACTCTAGGTGTTGTAGGATGGCTCAGGAAGTAGCTCACCACTAAGCCTCAGGGTAAAGGGGGTGCGCATCGGTAAGACTGCCAGATTCACCTACCTCAGATCCTGCATGGTTAGTGCAGAAGTGTAGCGTGAGTACATAAATAACATATACCCAGTAAGTATCTAGTATAACCTCGAAGAAGTAGTGACGAGGGTCGATATCGACACTTACTATGGGCTAACAGTAAAAATACAAAAATGTTAAATAATCATGAGTTATGTAAATAATAATAATAACTCAATAACAAGCAGAAAAATAAATAATCCTTTCACAATGGTAAATCCCAAGTCGATTTCTGTCTTATATAATTTAAACCTCTCAAGCATAAAATAATATCAAATATAATTAAACTCCGAGTATTATCACGTACGATTATACCGAGGTCGTATGGTCCAATCCAGAATAATGTGTGCACTGCCAAGAGTCTTGCGGCATGAACCATAGATACATCTATCTACTGCCGAGGCGTTTGGCCCTTTCCACAAGAAGAGAGGGTAATTTATAAACATTTGGTTTAAACATTATTACAAGGCTAATACACAAAGAAGCACAATTCCCATTAACGGTCAAGTAAATCGCCAAAACTCAAGTAAGTGAAATTCGGTCTTTTACAATACCTCTATCAAGTTCCAATATAAGTTAGGCACTTTAATAATAAGTAGGGTGCAAACATTATAAGTATTTTATGATTTGGGTCCCAAACTATCCTGACATAAGTATAATTTGTAGCTACGTACGGACTCTCATTATCTCGTGCGTACGTAGCCCCCACAATTAGAAGCAAATATTAATTTAAATCACCTATAAGGTAAATTTTCTCTTACTAGGTTAGACAAGAGATTACCTTGTCTCAAAGTTGCTTTCCGGCCTCAAATTCACTCTAAAGCCTCAACTCTATGCCGAAAAATCTGAAACTAGTCAAATGTTGTATAAATTGATCAATACATGTTCCAAAGTTCATAATATAACTATTAGAGTAATTACCCAACCCAAATTAGAAGATTCTTAAAAATTCACCCCTGGGCCCACGTGCCCGGATTCCGAAAATGTTTGAAGAAAGTTGTTACTCATAACCTCACAAACTCAAATATATAATTTTCACCCAATCCCATAACCATATTCGTGGTTAAATCCCATTTTTATCAAAACCTAAGTTTTTCATCTAAACCTAATATCTGTCTCAGGTTTTTATCTACAATCAAATCACATTTAGATTACATTGGATTGAAATTTCTTACCTCAAATATCTAGTGAAAACCCTTGTCTAAGAGTTCCGAAAATCGCCCAAGGAATGCAATAAATGAACCCAAAATGTCTTAAGTCCCGACTTAAATGAAGGTTCTGCCCAGCGGTTTTTTCGCTTATGCGGTTCCTTGGCCACATCTGCAGAAGGTTCATCGCGGATGTAGTTCTCCCTTGGTTAGCCTAAATCCGCATCTACGGAAGAATGGCTCGCTTCTGCATGCCCGCTCCTGTGGCGTACGAGTTGCACCTGCGCCCATTCCTGCTTCTGCGGCCCCTTGACCGCTTCTGCGGTTGCGCATATGCGCCCTTCATGTATGCATCTGCGGACTCAGCCCACGCTGCCCAAAATACGCACCTGCGGCCAACCAAATGCTTTTGCGCTGCTGCACCAGTGGCCAACCCTTCGCAGGTGCGAATGCACCAGAAGCCCAGGTGCACCAGCAGCTTTCTCCAAGTCCAACTTGATCCGTGCATTGTCTGATTAACACCCAAGCTCCCCGGGACCTCGCCTAAACACACCAACAAGTTCGTAAACATGAGACGGACTTGCTAGAGCCCTCAGAATGAGGAAAACAAAACCAAAACTAAGAATCACACCCCAAACCAAATCGAATCAACTTATGAACTTCAAGTTCTTCCAACTTGCTCCGAACGATGATCTTAAATTCACTAGCACGAACTTTGATTTGAACTTGTACATCTCGAATCTTTATTTGTTCTTGAGCTTTAACTTGATTTCTTGAACTTGAACTTGATTGTTTGAAACTTGAAACTTGTAGAGAAATTTGCAGCGTTTGATCCACGAGCTCTCTCTTGCTTCTTGTTATAACTTCTAGAGTCTTTTCTGGGTTATGAAGACCCCTATTTATAGTTGTGGGAGGGAAGAGTTATGATAAGAAAAAAGTCTTTCCAACCAATCAAATTGAAGTGTGACAACGCCGCATTTGATTGGCCAGAACATGTCACTTGCACACGTGGTGCGGTTTTATTGGTCTTTTAATATGACTTGGCATGCCTCGTCATTTTGACACATGGTATGATCCCATTGGGTCTTCTGTGTGACTTGGCATGCCACGTCATTTGACATGTGGAACCAAACTGGGCCTCTAAGAAGGTAACATCTTGGGTTTAATGAAGTGGGCTCATCATTTTATCCCAATTAAATGGGCTAGCCCAAAGGATTAAGACTTATTTATTTAATCTATATATATAAATATATATTAATTTTATTATATTATCCCATAATATTTATTTGAACTAGTATATTTGAAATATAATCCAAGTTATTTATTAAATTTGATTCCAATAAGTTTTACATGCCTACAAATGCTCCTACTTCAAGATTTATCGAAGTATAAGTTTGGCGTACTAGCTTGAAGTAGTAGTGACATACTTTATGGAATTTGAGTGTAGTTTAGTCCTAAAATAATTTCAACTTAGTCGAACATGTAATCAAGTAAGCATTTTCTGAAGCAAGCTCAAAAATCTAAGTCACCCCCATATTATCACATAAAAGAAGTTCAAAACACTATGTTTTAATAGTGCACGTTACGCGGTGTATCTTTCATGGATTTTCTTTAGTTCCTCACTATTGATCGATGCTTTTTCCAATAGTAATAGGTGGACTTGATTGTAGTAGTTGCCGCTTTTTCCAATCAGTATTGGAGACAAATTGTAGTAGTTGCCCCTTTTAACACTGATCCCACATCGGTATGCTCTTCCCCTTTAAACATCAATTTGCAGTATTGGCAAGCTTGTTCAAGTGTTCCTTGACAGGTAAAAGTTTTTTTTCCCTTCTTTTTTTTTTTTTTGCATTTTTATCTCCTTTTTTTTTGTTGGTCAAGAAAGTAAGAGTAAATTCCTCCATTACCGAAAAAGGCAATTTTAGAATGTGAAGGGATGGATACTCAACCCTGTCCTAATATCGGAGAGATTACTCTTAAAGGTAGCCCGAATATCGAAGAGATTACTCTCAAGGTGCTCCGACTATCGGAGAGATTACTCTCGAGGTGACCCGACTATCGGAGAGATTACTTTGAACGTGGCCTGACTATCGGAGAGATTACTCTCAAAACGATCCGACTATCGGAGAGATTATCCTCAAGGTGGCCCGAATATCGGAGAGATTACTCTCAAGGTGGCTCGACTATCGGAGATATTAATCTCATGGTGTGAAGGGATGGATACTCATCACGGCCCGAATATCGGAGAGATTACTCTCAAGGTGGCCTGAATATCGGAGAAATTACTCTCAAGGTGACCCGAATATCAGAGAGATTACTCTCAAGATGTGAAGAGATGGATACTCATCACGGCCTGAATATCGGAGAGATTACTCTCATGGTAGCCCGGATATCGGAGAGATTATTCTCAGGGTGTGAAGATATGGATATTCATCTCCTCCCAAAACCCAGTGGCCATTTCAGGACGCAAAGGTTCGTATGGCATATCGAAGTACAAGTCCATGGCAACAAATAGATGGACAAATCCTCAACATCATATGAAGGACAAATCCAATGCAAAATATTGAAGGGTAAATCCATAAAGAGGCCAACTTAAGGTGCAAAGGGACTTAAACGTCCACCTTAAGATTAAAAAATTATAGTTCATTTTAAGGACAAACCCATAAAGAGACCAACTTAAGGTGCAAAGGGACATAAACATCCACCTTAAGATCGAAAAGTTATAGTTCCTTTTAAGGACAAACACGTGAAAAAGCTAACTTAAGGTGCAAAGGGACTAATATGTCCACCTTAAGATTGGAAAATTAGAATGTTTCAACTCAAAGACTTGGTGGACTTGACGACATCAACTTAAACACTTGGCGAACTTTGAAGATTTGGCGGACTTTGCAGACTTCAACTTGAAGACCGACAAACTTGAAGATTTGATGGACTTGAAGATTCGGCGGACTTTGACTCTTCAACCTAAAGAATGGTGAACTTTTAAACATCAACTTGAAAAATCAGCAGATTGAAGACTTCAACATGAAGACTTGGAGGGCTTAAACAATTAAACTTGAAGACCGAAGAATCCGACGACTTCAACTTGAAGTGTTGAAGGGATTAAATATTTCAACTTGAAGAACGGAGAATTGGAGTAATTCAACTTGAAGACTACATACTCGAAGATTTCAACTTGAAGATTTTGAGGGCTTAAATATTTCAACTTGAAGTTTGGTGAATTCTAGTACTTAAACTTGAAGACTGCATACTTGGAGACTTAAACTTGAAGATTTGGAGGGCTTAAATATTTCAAATTGAAGAGCGGCGAACTTGAATATTGCCGGACTTAAAGATTTGGAGAACATGAAGACATAGTGAATCCCTGAACTTTAGTGCAAATACTTGGTAGCCTCCTGGAAGACTAGAATCATCCCATTAAATAAACTGGTTTATCATGGAGGCTTGTCCAACTCTAACTCATGAAGATCCAAAGTTCAAAAGAAGAATGATATTTCAGCCTGATTTTCAAGTACTAGCTGAATGAATTACTTCCATCATACTTCATTTGGACAACGATTGGGGTAATATGTATCTTTTGAACTTATGCGACTGAACTCAGAATGAAAATCTAAGCTACCTACGTACCTCAGTGAAGAGGATCAAGTCATCTCGTAGTTCAGAATGGGTAATTATTTTTTTATTATTTATGTCCTAACTTTTGCCTAGGCTGCCTCTTTCAAAAATTTCAACCTAGCGGACTTTTTATTTTATTTTTTTGTCTAACTTTTGCCTAGACCGCCTCTTTTGAGGTTTTCAACCTAGAGGACTATTTTATTTTTGGTGGGATGTACACAGTTTAGACTCATGGGGGCCAGGAGTGTAGGAACATGCAGTTTAGGCTCATGTAACAAAGAGCGTTTCAACTTCAAGGATAATACTTCTTCAAAAACTTGCCATTGTTAGGGCCGATTCTCATGTCATCTGCATCAACCAGCTTGTAAGCCCCACTTGAATAAACTTCTTGCACGACATATGGACCATCCCATTTTGAAGTGAATTTTCCTACAAGTTTATGGGAAGTAATAATGGGTCTTCATATGGAAAGGACTTGATCTCCTACTTGAAAGGATCTCGGGCTAACTCTTTTATTGAAGATGCGAGACAACCGAGCTTGATAACATTTAAGACTTTGTTGAGCTTCCAACCTCTTCTAATCAAGATCCTCCAACTCTACTAATCAACGTCGAGCATTTTCTTCATCAGTGATCACTTCTTGAATAGTTAATCGTAATGAAGGTATTTAACGCTCGAGTGGCAAGACAGCTTCGACTCCATAAACGAGTTCATAAGGGGTCGCTTGTGTTGGTGTGCGGTAAGTTGTCCTATATGCCCACAGAGCTTCTTCCATATAGTCATGCCAATCCCGTTTGGAATTGGAGACGAATTTCTTTAACAAGTTGCATAGAGTCTTGTTGAATACCTAACCTAGACCATTGGCGGCAGCATTATACATAGAGGAGTTACGTTTCTTGAAGCCAAAGAGTTCACAAATCTTGTTCATCAACCTATTATCGAATGGCTTGCCATTATTCGTTATTATGTAACGAGGAATGCCAAAGCGATAGATAATATTTACTCGGATGAAACTTGCAATATTTTCCTTATTTACTTCCTTAAGAGCAACAACTTCAGCCCATTTTGAGAAGTACTCAGTTGCATCCAAGATGTATAGGTGCCCACCAGAGGACTTTGGCAGCGGTCCAACAACATCTAATCCCCAAGCGTCAAACGGCCAGGATGCAACATTCGGGTGCAACACTTCTGGAGGTTGATGAATAAAATTTGCATGGAATTGACAAGCCTTGCATCTTCGAGCATAGTCCAAGCACGTGCTTACCATCGTTGGCCAATAATATCCCATCCTTTTTATATGGAAGTGGAACTTTGGTCCAGACTGGTGTGACCCACATACCCCAGAATGTGCCTCTTGCAAAGCTTGGAGTTCTTCTTCTTCCCCTAAGAATCGCAAGAGTACTCCCTTGAATGACCTTCTGTATAGAGTATCTTTGTAGTAAAGGAAGTGAGGCGTGCGACAACGAATTTCAGTCCTTCTCCTCGGATTTCAGTCCTTCTCCTCGGATTGAAGTATTCCACAGCTTAAGTAGTCGATAATGGGTTGTCACCATTCTTCTTTCTCAGCTTCAGAAACTGCGACAAGATGGTTGAGTTCATTTTCTTCACCTTCAGTTATATTTGGCGACGGTACTACCCATTTTTGGCAGACAGTAACTTGCGCTTGTTCATGTAGGGTTAATGATGAATCTAAGGCAACTAAATCATCAACCTTCTTGTTTTCTTTCCTTAGCACATGTTGAATAGTCACGTCACCGACCCACCCTATTAATTATTTATCATAATCATGATATGGGCGTAGTTCAGGTTTCTTGACCTCGTAACTACCTAAAAGTTGGTTGATCACCAGTTGAGAGTTACCAAAGACTTGCAATTGCAACTGCCTTATTTCGAAAGCCATTTCAAGCCCAAATGTTAGTGCTTGATACTCAGCAACATTGTTAGAGCAGGGTTGCATCAACGTAAAGGAGTAGGGCAGAACTTCACCTTGAGAAGTGACAAATACTACACCAGCACCTACTCCTCCGCGATGTGCAGAACCATCAAAGTACATCTTCCATAGAGGTTGAACTTCAATGACCATTGCGTTCTCATAAGGTAGTACGTCAGTTAGCTCCCAATCATCAGGTATAGGGTGATCTGCCAAGAAGCCCGCTAACGCTTTTCCTTTTATAGCCTTTTGAGGGATGTACACAATTTCAAATTGTTGAAACTGGAGGTACCACCTTACTAGTCGATCACTAAGGACAGGTTTTGATATCACTAACTTGATGGGATTTGCTCTAGAAACCAAACGAATGACATGAGCTTGAAAGTAGTGCTTCAACTTTTGGATTGAAAAGACTAGTGCCAAACATTACTTTTCGATTGGTGAATAATTCATTTTATTTGGTGTCATCATCCTACTCAAGTAGTAAAGGATGCTTTCTTTCCCTTCACTATTTTCTTGGGCCAACAGCGCTCCAACAGACCTTTCTTGTGCTGAAATATATAGTACCAGTGGTTTTCCAAGTATAGGGGCTGCCAAAACTGGAGGCTTCATCAAGCAAGTTTTGATACTTTCAAAGGCATTACTACAAGCTTGGTCCCACTTGAAAGGAACGTCTTTCTTCATGAGGCGACTGATGTTTGGCACCTCCCAGCTAGGTTTGAGATGAATCTCCTAAGGTATGCTAGCTTTCCTTGCAGACTTTTTAATTCATGAATATGCTGAGGCTCAGGCATTTTCAAAATTGTATCTACTTTGGCTTGATCAATTTCGATCCCTCGATGCCAAACATTGAAATAAAGGAACTTTCAAGAAGTAACTCCAAAGGAACATTTCAATGGATTCATCCTAAGTTGGTACCTCCGGAGTAATGCAAACACCATTCTCAAGTTTTTTAAGTGGTCGCTCTTCTTTCTCAATTTTACCACCAAGTCGTCAACATAGCATTCGACCTTCTTGTGGAGAAAGTCATCAAAGATATTCTGCATGGCTCTTTGGTAAGCATTCTTCAAGCCAAAAGGCATTGCCTTGTAGCAATAAATACCCTTTGGGGTACGGAATGCAGTAAGCTCTTCATCTTTTGGTGCCATGCGAATTTGGTTATAGCCCGACGAACCATCCATGTAAGACATTGCCTCATAACTAGTAGTAGTATCGATCATCAGCTCTAGAATAGGAAGCGGGAATTCATCTCCCAGACACACATTATTAAGATCCCTGAAGTCAACGCACACTCAAATCTGGCCATTCTTCTTCCTTACAGGGGCAATACTTGAGACCCATGTTGGGTATTTAACTTCACTAATAAAGCTAGCTTCAATGAGTTTGTTAACTTCACTTTCAATCAAGGGAACCAAGTCCAGCCTAAAGCGCCTTTGAGCTTGCTTAACAGGACGAGAGCCATTCTTGATTGCAAGGTGATGGAATGCTACTTTAGGGTCCAAGCCAGACATCTCTTTGTAACTTCAAGCAAAGACATCCTTAAACTCCTTGAGTAACTCCATATAAGTTCTTTCTTCATCGACTCCTAGTAAAGCACTTAGATATGTGGGCCTCGGTTCTTTATCAGTGCCAAGGTTAACTTCTTTTAAGGCATCAACTGTTGTCTTCACCCCTTCTTCGAGTTCCGGTGGAGCATCTTTCGCATCTTCATATTTTTAAGGTCCCCATCGTTGAAGGATATGTGATAACACGATGAAACATCCTCCAATTTCTCGCCATCCTCCATTAGAGATGAAACACCATTCTCGCCTAGTGAAGTAACATGATACGAAGAACACACACTTTCTTCATTGTCATCACGTTCCTTAGTGAAGACCACAGTATATGGCTTTACCTTCAGTACTTCTTTACATGAAACCACAAGTTTTGTTTGTCGCCTTATTCTAGAAGGAGCCAAACTTTGAAAATCCTTAGAGATCTTCTGGATTCTGGGCCAAGCGGGTGTCCTTATGCTTTGATAATTTCTCTGGAACTTATTCCCCTTATTTAATGGGCCCAATCTCACAAATACTGAAGTCCTCACAACTGATTTTTCAAGTCGATCGAATACAGAAGGCCGGTTAGAAGAGGCGAATTCATCTTCTACAGTGATATAATTATTGTTCGTCCTTCTTATGGAGATGCGCACCGGTGACAGTTGCTTGTATCCCAAACATTCACGTTTTTGCCTCCCTAACTTTGACGGCTCATTGGGATTGTATCCAGCTTTTGCAAATAGCTTGTAAGCGTTAGGATCAAAACCTTCATATGTTCGCTTTGTAGGGAGTGCCACATTCTGCAAATGATTTTTGGCCACAAATGATCCTTGTTTACCAACCACACATTGTCTAACCAAATCCAATTCTCTCGCAATACGTTCCTCGAAAAATCGTCCTTACGCTACGCTATCCATAAGGTTGACCTAGCCTTCTCTTCTCTCTCTTTGTCCACGCGAAGATTCCATTCCTTTCCTTTCCTAGCCTATTCAATGTGGTCATGTATGTAATAGAATTCAATGGGAAGACCTCCTAGTTGGACCCAGACTGCGATGGTAGTGAATGTGGCCTCAGCTCCCACAAATGCATGCTCCCAAAGCCTTAGACTGAGATAGTACCACAAAGCAGGGGTTAACATAAATGACTCTATGGAAGTCCTATACCACTTGAAAGCTAAATAAGGAGAAGAAGTGCCAAGTGGCTTTGAGGACAACTTTACTACCTCAATTCATTTTACCGGAAGAGTTAACTCCTTTAGCATGTTAGTTTGGAGATTAGATGATTTACCTTCATCTTTCTTCCTTTTAGGGACATATTGGAGTGCAGGAGTTACTTTCTTTCCATAAGACACAATATCCCTTTTATAACATTTATTCGAGTTAGGTTGTACCTCCTTAGTAACAGCTTTGGCTCTACCAGCAGTCACCTTAGCTCTTTTAGTTGTGGGCTCGTCATTCTTGCTTTTCATGATATCATCAACTTTTAGCTCCTTCACAATGCGGTTCTTCAAGTAGAACTTTGCATCGGCGAAGTGTGACTCAGCCTCGGTGAATGGCTCATCATCAGCAATTATCTTCTTCTCGACTTCACCCTCGTAGTATTTTAAACATTGATGGTGGGTAGATGGAACTACTTTATTCTCATGTATCCAAGGCCTTCCAAGCAAGATGTTGTATGAAGTCTTTGCATCGATCACATGCAGCCACACACTTAATTGCATATCTTCAATGGCGATTCCCAACATGATCGCACCTATGGCTCTTTGCCCCCCTTGGTTGAATCCTTGAATCATCATACAACATTCTACGAATTCGTTCATGGGAATACCAAGTTCTTTCACAGTGCGAATTGGCAAGATATTCACTGAGGATCCTCCATCAACCAAAATTTGAGTTACCCTTTCATCGCACATATAGCCAACCAGGTACAATGGGCAGTTATGAGGAGTGTCACCTAGTAGAAAATCGTAATATATGAATGTAACTTTTTCCTCACAAGCATTAACTTCTTGAGGAATGTACTCGATGAGCTTTTCCAAAGATGGTGCCAGTGGTAGGTCATCACTCATTTCTTCTCCTTTGTCAGCATGGAAACAAGATGCATCAATACCCTCATGGGAAATCTTCGTGCGGAACCACCTTGGTAAGAACTCCTCCAAGGTCACTGGATGTCGTGGCTTTTGAGGATGGTGCACCTCTACTTTTGCTTTCGTCAAATGCTTAACTGGATTCCATATCCTTGGTCTTTTCATCATCATTTTCCTTGTTGGTTGTTCTATTGATTCTTTTCGTGGGCTCCTTTTGTGGTGCCTACAATGAGTCACCAACGTCCAACCTTCATCATCATCATGGTGGTCTACTTCGACTTTGTTATTCTCCAGTAGTTCTTCATCTTTGATTTCTTTTAAACTGCATAGCTCATCTAGACTGAATGAGCCAAAGGTGATAGAGACTTGATTCGCACTTGCCTTCTCATCTTCAAGCACGATCTTCTTTTCACGGGCTAAGTCAATAACTTTGTCCTTGAAAACAAAGCACTTCTCCAGAGGGTGGCCCACAAGTTGATGGAATTTGCAGTAATTTGGGTCATTCGTGTTACCAGCTTTATTTGGCCGCTTCATATCCGGAAGCTCAATGAGATTTAACTCAAGGAGTTCATCAAAAATTGTTGGCACATCAGAATCCAGAAATGGGTACTCCTTGTCTTGCATTTCTTTTATAGTCAACTTCCCACTTGGTTTATCTTGAAAATGAGTGGATTTCATACTCTGCTTCTTGCTCACCTTTGTTGTGAACTTCCCAGGTAATGTGTTGACATTCATAGCTTCTTTGTTTTCAGACTTGGGTGCAAACTTGCTCCATTTCCTGACTTCTTGCTTGTCATTCCCTTTGCGAGTCTCGTAGATAGGAAGCCTTTCGTTTCCAGCATAGGCCATGCTTAACTCCATGTCATGGGCACGAGTCGCAAGTTCTTCAAATGTGCTAGGCTTAATACCTTGCAACATGTAGTGCAATCCCCAATGCATGAGTTGGAAGCACATATCTATGCCAGAAACTTAACTAAGCCTGTCTTTGTAGTTGAGGCTTGCATTCCTCCAACGATTGATAAATTCCATAATTGGTTCGCTTTTCCATTGACGAGTATTTGTAAGTTCCACCATGCTCACAGTGTGTCTCATACTATAAAAGCGATTGAGGAACTCTTGCTCTAGTTTATCACAACTATCATAGATCCAGCCTCGAGGTCTGCGTATGTTACGATCCGAAATTTCCACCTTTGAGACCGTGATGGTGCCTAAAATTTCACTTGCTAGACAAGCCAACATTAGAATAATTTAAACCATTTTTTTTACAATTCATTTTAATTAAATAATAATGAAACCAACAAACAGAATAATATCTGAATTTAAATGTGCAAACCAAAAATAATACAATATCTATATACCATCCCAGAACTGGAGTCACAAGTGTACGAGCTTCTAGAATAATACAAACAAGGGTCTAAATAAAATAAAGTTGTCTGAAAGAAAGCACGCAGCCAAGATAAAGTAGAGGGGGACTTCAGAGCTACGAACGTTGTGCAGCTATACCTCAAGTTTCCTCTGATAGCTGAATCCGAACAAATCTATAGTATGCGGCTGGGACCAACTCCAGTATCTGCACAAGAAGTGCAAAGCGTAGTATGAGTATAACCGATCCCATATACTCTGTAAGTGTAGAGCCTAACCTCGACCAAGTAGTGACGAGGCTAAAGCAGGTTACTTACATTAACTTGTATGCAATAATAATAATAATGATAACAGGAATAGAAGTAAAACTGGTAAGTAATATCAATAATTGAAGGCAATCCAGCAGTCATAAACCTTCAATTAATTTTCGTTGCGGCGTGCAGCCCGCCCTAACAATATGAACTTAGAATAATTCCGTTACGGCGTACAACATCATCCACAATATAATCTTTCAATTTAATTCCGTTGCGGCGTGCAACCCGCTCCAACAATATAAACTTTCAATAAATCTGTTGCGGCGTGTAACCCGCTCCAGCAATATAAACTTAAAATGAATCTGTTGCGGCGTGCAACTCGCTCCATCAATATAATTAAATAACTCTTAAATATAAAAATACTCCAATAAAAACCATATTCAATAAGGAATTATTAGGAAACAAAGCATAAAATAATTATGATTTATTTAGGAAACAAATAATGACAAGTAGCAATTAATTGTAAAAATTAGGGAGAAAATAGGCAATTTAATATTTAATATGCTAAATGTCAAGTAGTAATTAAGACACATAATTCAAATAAGCATGTAGCAATTATAGCATGAATTCAAGACATAATATTGGACAAGGAATATGAGAGAAATAATTAATATTATAATTAATTCATGATTTAAAATAATTTATGATTTTCAGATAAATATGCAAACAATCAATTTGACGATGTATAGGCACTCATCACCTCGCTTATACGTCATTACACATGAAATTCACTTAACAAATAATTCAAGGGTTCTATTCCCTCAAGTCAAGGTTAACCACGACACTTACCTCGCTTCGCAACCAAATTCAAGATTTCAATAAACCTTTGCCTCGCGAATTGGTGTCCGAAAGTTTCAACTATAGTCAGAAACAATTCAATATACTCAACAAGAATCGTAAGAACTAATTCTATATGAAATTACTAATATTCCGAATAAAAATCTGAATTTCATCTAATAATTCAACGGTGGGACCCACATCTCGAATTTCTGAAAAACTTATGAAATCCGAACACCTGTTCCGAGACGAGTTCAACCATACAAAAATTATCAAATTTCGATGTCAAATGGACCTTCAAATCCTAAATTTTTGTGTTTGGAAAGTTTTACAAAAATTCCAATGTCTTCCATCAAAATCTGAAATAAAGGATGAATATAAATATGGATTTATGAAATATAGTTACTTTCGGGTATAGAACACTTACCCATGTCGAAATCGTGAAAAACTCCTTCAAATCGCCTAAAAACTGAGGTTTTAAAACTCAAACAAAAATGGCGAAATGACTGATTTGCGATCCCTTATGTTTCTGTCAATTTTGCTTCTGCTACGAAATGGCCGCATCTGTGACGTCGCTTTTGCGACTGAAAATGTCACTTCTGCTTTGTCTTTTGATTCTGCGAACGCAATGTCCACTTATGCGGACTTGCAGAAGCGTCTAGTTTTCCGCTTCTGCGGCTTCTTGCTCAGCTCTTGTGCTTCCACTTCTATGACAGACTTCACGCTTTTGTGGAGCCGCTTCTGCGGCCAATGCTTCGCAAAAGTGAACACACTAGATGCAGCAAATTCCAGAATTTACTTAAGTCCACAATTTCATCCGATTGCAATCTGAATCACACTCGGGGTACTCGGGACCCCGTCCGAATATACCAACAAATCCCGTAACATAATACGGATTTACTCGAGGTCTCAAATCATGTCAAACAACGTTGAAATTGCAATTCACACCCCTATTCGAACTTTTGAGTTTCAAACTTTTCAATTAACAAAACTCGTGCCGAAACGTATTAAACGAATCCGGAATGACTTCAAATTTGGCGCACAAGTCATAAATGAAATAATAGAACTATTCCCATTTCCAGAATTGGGTTCCGGTCCTAATATCAATAAAGTCAAATACGCGATCAAACTTTAGAATCTTTAGCCTTTAGATTTCTAGTTTCCGTTAAATGGCGATAATTGCAGCTAGGGACCTCCGAATTCGATTTCGGGCATACGTCCAAGTTCCAAATCATGATTCGAACCTACCGGAACTATCAAAATACTGATGGCACATTTGCTCAAAACATTGACCAAAGTCAACTCAAATGAGTTATGAAGCTCCATTTCACATTTAAATTAATTTTTTCACATAAACACTTTTCAGAATAACTTACGGACTGCGCACGTAAGTCGAAGAATGCTGAAAGGTATTATTCGAGGTCTCAAAACATATAAATGAACATTAAATTTAAATATAACCTTTCGGGTCATCACATTCTCTACCTCTAAAATAAACGTTCATCCTCGAATGGAATTAAAAAATTACCTGAACTGGTGAAAAGGTGTGGACATCCACTCCGCATGTCTGACTCGGACACCCAAGTAACTGCCTCAATCAACTGACCTCTCCATTGTACCCAAACTGAAGGATAACTCTTAAACCTCAACTGTTGGACCTGCCGGACTAGAATAGCTATCGACTCCTCTTCATAAGTCAAATCTTTGTCCAATTGGATTGAGCTGAAATCTAATACATGGGACGAATCACCATTGCATTTGCGGAGCATGGATACATGGAACACCGGATGAACTGTTGATAAACTAGGTTGTAGTGCAAGCTTGTAAGCTACTTCACCCACCCTTTCAAGAATTTCAAAGGGCCCGATATACCTAGGGCTCAACTTGCCCTTCTTTCAGAATCTCATTACACCTTTTATATGTGAAAATCGGAGCAATACTCTTTCTCTTGTCATGAATGCAATGTCATGAACTTTACGGTCGGCATAACTCTTTTTCCTAGACTGAGTTGTGCGAAGTCGATCCAGAATAACCTTGACCTTAACCAAGGCATCCTGTACCAAATCGGTACCCAACAACCGAGCCTCTCCCGGTTCAAACCTGCCAACTGGCGAACGACTTCCTATATTTATATAGAGCCATATGAATGCTCGACTGGTAGTTATTATTATCGGCAAACTCTGCAAGTGGCATGAACGAATCCCAAGAACCTCCAAAGTCTATAACACAAGCGTGAAGCATATCTTCCATTATCTGAATAGTGAACTCTCAACATAACCCGCGTGCCTAACTCATGCTTTATAGCCCTCCAGAAGTGCGAGGTGAATTGCGTACCTCGATAAAAAATGACAGACACGGGCACACCGTGAAGGCTGACAATTTCGCAGATGTAAATCTCCGCTAACCGCTCTGAAGAATAGGTAACTTCTACTGGAATGAAATGTGCTAACTTGGTCAACCTGTCCATAATGACCCATACTGCATTGAACTTCCTCTAAGTCAGTAGGAGTCCAACAACAAAATCCATAGTGATACGCTCCCACTTCCACTCAGGAATTTCGAACTTCTGAAGTAAACCACCAGGTCTCTGATGCTCGTACTTGACTTGCTGACAATTTCAACACCGAGCTACATATGCAACTATATCCTTCTTCATTTTCCTCCACAAATAATGTTGCCGCAAGTCTTGATACATTTTGGTGGCACCCGGATGAATAGAATACTGCAACCTGCTTGCTACCACAGTGCCGCACCACAAGCAAATGAGGATCGTCATAATGTCGCTCTCTGATACGCTCATACAAGGAAGACCAAGCGACTGTGCAAGCTAGAATCCGATTAGACTCTGAAACATCTATCCTCACGAACTGATTGGCCAAAGTCTAAACATCTGCAGCTAATGGCCTCTCATCAACCGGAATATACGCAAGGCTGCCCATACTCACAACCTTTCTGCTCAAAGCATCGGCAACCACATTGTCCTTTCCTGGGTGATACAAAATGATAATATCCTAGTCTTTCAACAGCTCCAACCATCTTATCTGTCTCAAATTGAGATCTTTTTGTTTGAACAGGTACTGTAGACTACGATGATCAGTGAACATCACACACGAGACACCGTAAAAGTGCCTCCAAATCTTCAGCGCATGAACAATGACTGCCAATTCTAAGTCATGAACAGGATAATTCTTTTCATGAACCTTCAACTACCGCGACGCATATGCAACCACTCTGCCATCTTGCATTAATACTGCACTAAGCCCAATGTGAGATGCATCACAATACACCGTATAAGATCCTAAACCTGTGGGTAATACCAACACTGGCATCGTAGTCAAAGCAGTCTTAAGCTTCTGAAAGCTCAACTCACACTCATCTGACCATCTAAATGGGGCATCCTTCTGGGTCAATTTAGTTAGTGGGGATGTTATGGATGAAATCTCCTCCATGAACCGACGGTAATAACCCACCAAACCGAGGAAACTACGAATCTCTGTAGCTGAAGTAGGTCAAGGCCAATTTTGAACTGCCTCGATCTTCTTAGGATACACTTTTATGCCTTCTGCCGATACAACATGCCCCAAAAAGGCAACTGAGTCTAACCAAAATTTACATTTTGAAAATTTTGCATATAACTAATTATTTTTCAAAGTCTGAAGCACAATCCGAAGATGTTGCTCATCCTCCTCTCGACTGCTGGAGTAAATCAAGATATCATCAATGAATACAACCACGAAAGAATCCAAATACGGCTTGAATACCTGGTTCATCAAATCCATAAATGTTGATAGGGCATTTGTTAGCCCAAATGACATCACTAGGAATTCGTAATGCCCATACCGAGTCCAAAAAGTTGTCTTAAGGACATTGGATGCCCTAATCTTCAACTGCCGGTAGCCAGACCTCAAATCGATCTTTGAAAACACCTTGGCACCATGAATCTAATCGAATAAGTCATCAATTCTTGGAAACAGATATGTGTTCATGATAGTAGCATTGTTCAACTGCCGATAATCTATGCACATCCTCATTGAACCATCTTTCTTCTTTACAAATAACACTGGTACACCCCAGGGTGAGATGCTAGGTCTAATGAATCCCTGGTCAAGAAAATCTTCTAATTTCTCCTTCAATTCCTTTAGCTCCGGTGGGGCCATACGTTATGGTGGAATAGAAATAGAATGGGTGCCCGGAGCCAAATCAATACAGAAATCAATATCTCTGTCGGGTGGCATCCCCGGCAAATCTGCAGAAAATACATCTGGAAATTTACGAACAACTGGGACTGAATCTATAGAAGGAACATCCGCACTAGGATCGCGAATATAAGCCAAATAATCTAGACACACCTTTTCAACCATAGGACGAGCTTTCACGTAAGAAATAACTTTGGTGGTGGAATGGCCAGGAGTCACTTTCCACTCTATTCGAGGTAACCCTGGCATGGCTAAGGTCACCGTTTTGGCGTGATAATCCAATATAGCATGATAAGGTCACAACCAATCCATTCCCAATATAACATCAAAATCTACCATATCAAGAAGTAGAAGATCCACGCTAGTCTCAAGACTCCCAATAGTAACCACATATGAACGATAGACACGATCTACCACAACAAAATCTCCCACTGGTATGGACACACACACAGAAGCACTCAGAAAATCACGAGGCACAACCAAATATAAAGCAAAGTAGGAGGACACATAGGAATAAATAGATCCTGGATCAAATATAACTGAAGCATCTCTATGTCAAACAGGAACAATACCTGTGATCACGACATCGAATGACTCGGCCTCAGGCCTAGCTGGAAAAGCATAAAATCGAGGCTGGGCCCCACCACTCGGAACTACATCTCTGGGATGGCCCATAACTGGCTGGCCTCCACCTCTAACAACCTGACCTCCACCTCTAACTGCCTGACCCCTTCCCCTAGCTGGCCAGGAGGGTGGTAGAGCAATCGGTGCTGGTATGATGGCACGAGAATCATGCTGAGATCTGTTGCTCGGCGACCTAGTGCAATACCTCTTAATGTGACCAATGTTCCCACACTCATAACACCCATCTTGTTGTTGTGGCTGCTGAAGCTGAAGTTGACCCGAACAGGCCGGATAACCGTTGTAGGGACTCTGGAGTAGTGGTGCACTAATAGGAGCTAAATGTGTACTAAATGATGGTTGTCCATAGTAAGGCATAATAGGGTCGTGACTCGCTGGAGCACCGTGAGATGTCTGAAGTGCTGAATAAAATGGCCAGGGAGGATGATCCCTACCATAAGTACCCCTGCCTCCAGATGAGGCGCCTCTAAAATTATCGGAATAACAGGGACTCTTATCTGATGCTGGCCCTCTCTCCTGAGCACGAAATAACTCGATCTGTCTAGTATTATTCACGGTTGTCTAGAAGGAAATATCATTCCCTGTCTCCTTGGCCATCTGATGCCTAATAGTATAAGTGAGTCGATCAATGAATCTCATCACTCTCTCCTTTTCAGTAGGAAGCAAGATGATGGCATGACGTCCTAAGTCCACAAATTGGGTCTCATATTGGGTAACAATCATACTACCTTGCTGGAGATGCTCAAACTGCCTGCGGTATTCCTCTCTCAGTGTAATAGGAACAAACTTCTCCAGAAACAGTTGTGAGAGCTGCTCACGGGTAAATGCTGGCGAATTAGCTGGTCTAGTAAGTACATAATCTCTCCACCACCTCTTGGCGGAACCAGTCATCTGAAACCCAACAAAATCGACTTTGTTGCTTTCAACTATTCCCATGTTCCGAAGCACTTCATTGCAGTGGTCAATATAATCATGTGGGTCCTCAATAGGTGTACCACTGAAGTGAACTGGAAAGAGCTTAGTAAACTTGTCCAATCTCAATAAAGCCTCAGAAGACACGGTGGGTCTATCACCAGCCTGTGCCGCAATAACTGGCTAAACTATCCAGACTGGCGGGACTGCTGGAGCTTGATACTGAGGAGCCATCTGCTCCGGAGTGAGAGTAATGAGAGTTTGTGCTCCTCCCCCAGCCTGTGACACGGCTGGTGCCACTGGAAATGTACCATTCTGGGCCACACCCTCCATTAGGCTCACCAAACAGACTAGAGCGTCCTGAATTACTGGAGTAGCTTTGAACCCTTCCGGGACCTGAACCGGTCAAACAGGTACAGTCTGATCTGGAACCTCCGCTTCCAAATCTATATGAGGTTCTACAACAGGATCTGCTGCTCGAGCTCTAGACTGAGCTCTACCTCTTCCTCTACCTCGGCCTCTGGCACAACTTCGGCCTCGGCCTCTACCCCTGGTTATAGTTTCCACTGGGGGATCTGGTCCCTGTTCGTCGGTAGATGTATTACTGTTCTCGCCATCTGCGAGAGAATAGTAATAGAATGGTTCAATCGTCAATGATAGAATAAAATCGCACAATAGAATACGAAAGAAGTGATATTGTTCCTACGCTCCATAGCCTCTGATAGATAAGTACAGACGTCTCCATACCGATCCTTCAGACTCTACTAAGCTTGCTCGTGACTCGTGAGACCTAAGCAACCTATTGCTCTGATACCAATATGTCACAACCCAAAATTTCCACCTTCGGGACCATGATGGCGCCTAACATTTCACTTGCTAGGCAAGCCAACGTTAGAATAATTTAAACCATTTTTTATAATTCATTTTAATTAAATAATAATGAAACCAACAAACAGAATAATATCTGAATTTAAATGTGCAAACCAAAAATAATACGATGTCTATATACCATCCCAGAACTGGAGTCACAAGTGCACGCGCTTCTAAAATAATACAAACAAGGGTCTGAATAAAATAAAGCTATCTGAAAGAAAGCACACAGCCAAGATAAAGTAGAAGGGGATTTCAGAGCTGCGAACATTGTGCATCTATACCTCAAGTCTCCTCTGATAGCTGAATCCGAGCAAATCTACAGTACGCTACTGGGACACACACAGGTATCTGCACAAGAAGTGTAGAGTGTAGTATGAGTACAACCGACCCCGTGTACTATGTAAGTGCCGAGCCTAACCTCGACGAAGTAGTGACGAGGCTAAAGAAGGTTGCTTACATTAATCTGTACGCAATAATAATAACAATAACTGGAATAGAAGTAAGACCGGTAAATAATATCAGTAATTGATGTCAATCCAGCAGTCATAAACCTTCAATTAATTTTCGTTGCGCCGTACAGCCTGCCCTAACAAAATGAACTTAGAATAATTCCGTTATGGTGTGAAACACCATCCAACAATATAACCTTTCAATTTAATTCCGTTGCGGCATGCAACCCGCTCCAACAATATAAACTTTCAATAAATCTGTTGCGGCATGCAACACGCTCCAACAATATAAACTTAAAATAAATTCGATGTGGCGTGCTACTCTCTCCATCAATATAATTAAAGAACTCTTAAATGTAAAAATACTCCAATAAATATCATATTTAATGAGGAATTATTAGGCAACAAAGCATAATTCAATATTTAGGAAACAAATAATGACAATAAATAATGAATTATTAGGAATTCATTATTTAGGAATTCATTATTTAGGAAACAAATAATGACAACAAATAATGAAAATAAATATTTAGGAATTATTAGGAAACAAATAATGACAAGTAGGAATTAATTATGAAAACCAGGGAGGAAATAGGCAATTCAATATTTAATATGATAAATGTCAAGTAGTAACTAAGACACATAATTCAAATAAGCATGTAGCAATTATAGCATGAATTCAAGACATAATATTGGACAAGAAATATGAGAGAAATAATTAATATAATAATTAATTCATAATTTAATATAATTTAAGATTTTCAGATAAATATGCAAACAATAAATTTGACGACGTATAGGCACTCGTCACCTCGCCTATACGTCATTACACATGAAATTCACTTAACAAATAATTCAAGGGTTCTATTCCCTCAAGTCAAGGTTAACCACGACACTTACCTCGCTTCGCAACCAAATTTAAGATTCCAATAAACCTTTGCCTCGCGAATTGGTGTCCGAAAGTTTTAACTATAGTCACAAACAATTCAATATACTCAACAAGAATTGTAAGAATTAATTCCATATGAAATTACTAATCTTCCGAATAAAAATCTGAATTACATCTAATAATTCAATAGTGGGACCCACGTCTCAAATTTCTAAAAGATTTATGAGATCCGAACACCCGTTCCAAGACGAGTCCAACCATACAAAAATTATCAAATTCCGATGTCAAATGGACCTTCAAATCCTAAATTTTTGTTTTTGGAAAGTTTTACAAGAATTCCAATTTCTTAAATCTAAATCCGAAAAAACGATGAATATAAACATGGATTTATGAAATATAATCACTCTCGGGTATAGAACACTTACATAAGTCGATGTCGTGAAAAACCGCTTCTGCAGACTCGCAAAGGCGTTCAATTTTCACTTCTGCGGCTTTTTGCCCAGCTCCTCTGGTTCCGCTTCTGCGACGGACTTCACTCTTCTACGGCCAAGGCTTTGCAGAAGCGAACACACCTGAAGCCGAATACAGACTTACTCAGGGAAGCAGAACAAAACAGAAGCAGATTTCGATCTGAATCACACTCGGGGTACTCGGGACCCCGTCCGAATATACCAACAAGTCCCGTAACATAATACGTACTTACTCAGGGTCTCAAATCACATCAAACAACGTTGAAATTACAATTCACACCTCGATTAGAACTTTTGAGTTTCAAACTTTTCAATTTATAAAACTCGTGCCGAAACGTATTAAACGAATCCAGATTGACTTCAAATTTGGCACACAAGTCATAAATGACATAACGAAACTATTCCCATTTCCAGAATTATCAAATCTGCGGTCAAACTTTAGAATCTTTAACCTTTAGATTTCTAGTTCTGTTAAATGGTGATAATTTGAGTCAGGGACCTCCGAATTCGATTACGGGCATACGCCCAAGTCCCACATAATGATTCGAACCTACCGGAACTATCCAAATACTTATCCGGGCCCGTTTTCTCAAAATATTGACCAAAGTCAACTCAAATGAGTTTTGAAGCTCCATTTCATATTAAAATCAATTTTTTCACATAAAAACTTTCCGAAATAATTTACACACTGCGCACACAAGTCGAAAAATACTGAAAGGTGCTATTCAAGGTCTCAAAATACAAAAATAAATATTAAATTTAAAGATGACCTTTTGGGTCATCACAGTGTATCAGTCAAAAGCATTTCCTTTTATTGAGCGGACAAATTGCTTGACGAGGTAATATCCATGAGTCCCAGCGTTGTTGCATGTCTCAAAGAAGTGTGCCATGTATTGCTTTGGATTGCCTTTTCCATCAAACTGTTGAAACTTTGGAGGTTGGTAGCCAGGAGTCTTCTTCAACATATATATCCTCGCAGTATATGGCTTTGTGTATGTAAGAGAGGATTTGGTAGAAACTTGGTACTTTCTTTTGATAGTTCCTTCAATGAACTCCTTCAGTTGATCGATTGGAATCATCCCTTCAGATGAGACAGGGATAGCCTTCGTTGATGCTACTTGTCTTGGAGGAGAATTGTAAGGCCCCGTTAAAATTTTCTAATGATTTAAGATTTTAAAGTGCGCCAACAGTGTTTGAGAATAATGTGTTGGAGTAATAAAGAAGACCCATGGGATAGAACCACATTATTTTAAAATAAAAATATATGTTTAAGGTATATTGGAATATACTAAGGAGTTTTGTGAATGACAAGAGTTTGTGTGGAATAAATTGGATACATTAAATGGAAAGGATGTCTCAATTCGCACAAGATCCTATTTCAAACGCATGATGATACCAAACTGTAACTAATTAGGAGGTGATCTACCTATAAAATTAAAGTCCTTCGAGTCTACTTTGCAATGCTTCAAACCGTTCGTCATTTGGACACTCCTACAAGACGTTATGATAAAATTACTAAAGGCTGGCATAATGTGATTCTGCGGCCAATTCTGTGACCGCAGCATCATTCTGCGAACTGCAGAATGGTCGAAGAATTGACCAGTGTAGCCCAGTTCTGGGCATCCATTTTACGGTCCATTGTACGACCCGCATACCCGTTCTGTGGTCCATTCTGTGACCGTAGGCATGTGTTCGGAGGGTTAATTTTCCTATTTTTATAACCAAACCCCATTTTGATAATAGCCTTTAGGGATTATTTTGGGGCGCTTTTCTGAGGATTTTAGAGAGAGGAATAAACCTAACATTCTTATCATCCAATCTTGCACCAATCTTCAAGAATCCAGGAAACCAATCACAAGATCTTCATCTAAGAGGTAAGGTTCCATACCCTAGTCTTTAATTTTGAGTTTGGGGTAAAATATGGGTGATGTGGAGTATGATTCTTGGGTGTAAGAGTATTATGTATACATGTATTTACAAATAAGGTTTGTGGGATGATTGTTGAGCTCAATTGGGTAAAGTTTGGGTTGAGGAGTGAAGGAAATCTTGTAGAAGAACCTTGTAGTTAAGTTTGTACACCTAGTGTTTGATAAAATGCTCAAATGAGCTGAGACCATGAATATCTTCCTAATTATGCTTTAATTTTGTTATGTCTCAAAATAGATTGGGATTGCTAGAATTTGTGGAACGTTTTAGTACTTTAAAGAAAGCTTAAAGCGAAGTATGTTACTAAACTACTCTCTTAGAATTGAATTCCATGATGTTACCGTAAGTTTCAAGTATGGTTGGCTCAAGTTCCTTATTCTCATGTTTTGAGTTGTTCCCAATAAATCTGATTGTCCCAAATAAGCAAAGTGTCGAGAATTATGTATTCAAAACGTGTTCGAAATGTTCCTATCACATTATGTTATCCTTTGGGAATGTGTTAAAGAATGATATGTGTATTAAAATTATATGTCTTTGAGTCGTGTTTCAAATGAAGGTTATGATGCCAAATTGTGTGAGAAAATCCCAATATGCTTAAGACTCTTAATTGCTCATATGTGTACCTAAAGTCTTGATTGGAGATGTCTTATTATTGATAATCTATAAATATGGTTGGAAATGAAATAAGTGAATTGGGGATATAAAATGTGGCCAACGTGCCAAGAGTGAAAGTTATACTTGTGGACAATGGTGCCAATAAAATGAAATGATGTGAGAAAGATTATGAAATGAGCTTTGATTCAACTGTTCCAAAATTAACTTTGAAAATAGAATTGCCTAAAAGCTTATGAACTCAAGTGATGCCCATATGTGGCTGTTTTAACTAATGCTATACTTTGTAAGTAGTTTCGATGTGTTTTGCATTCTTACATATTCGTGAGTTGAAAATGTGTATTGCCCTTTTTGGGGAAAAGTATTTCAAGAATAAATGGTGTGTTACTCGTTTATGATTTTAACTTGAGCTTCGATTGCCAATAATTTTACTCCATTTCTTGGAAAGAAATCCATTGTGTTTAAAGTATTCATTACCAATGAACCTAAAGTTATGATTTTTAGAATATTCTATATGTTGATATTTACGATGATGATCCATGAAAGGAAAGATATTAAAGTATGGAACATGAGATACGTCCACCGTGCTATGAATGAAGAATAATATGTATGGCAAAAGGGAGTCAATAAAATAATGCAGTTGAAAGTACTAATGAAGTGATAGTATGAACATAAAATGTGGTCGTTTGCCTAAATGAGAATTATGAGGTGTATTGTGTAAGTAAACATTGTGAATAGTTTATAAAACGCACAGGTGTATTGTATGGTATATGTAAATCCAATGAACGGTCTATGAAATGCACAGGTATATTGTGTAAGTAAACATTGGGAACGGTCTATGAAACGTACATGTGTATTGTATGGTATATATGAATCCTCTGAATGGTCTAAGAAACGCACAGGTGTATTGTGTAAGTCAACACTGTGAACGGTCTATGAAACGCACAAGTGTATTGTATGGTATATGTGAATCGTGTGAACGGTCTATGAAACGCATAGGTGTATTGTGTAAGTAAACATTGTGAACGGTCTATGAAATGCTTAGGTGTATTGTATGGTATATGTGAATCCTATGAATGGTCTATGAAACGTATAAGTGTATTGTGTATGAAATTCAATGAACGGACTATGAAACGCATAGGTGTATTGTGTATGGAATTCTATGAACGGTCTATGAGATGCATAGCTGTATAATAATATGTGAATACTAAGGACGGTCTATGAAATGTATAGGTGTGAAATAAGAGAGGGTTATGGACGGTCTAGTGAGACGCATTGTTAACGCAGACATTACGTGCCATTTACATTTGCTTTGTTTGTACATGTTGTTTCAATTACTTTATATTATGTATTCCACGCATAGTTTATATGGCTCAGTTAATCCTAAAAGAAGATAAAAAAAGATGTAAGCATAACGAGACTTGAAATGTGAATATATGGGATATTTAGTTGTTCTTGATGTACTTCATATGACTCTTATTTGAATTACCATGATTTCATATGTTGTTCTATTTGTCTTACATGTGAGTACTATTCCACATGTACTCACGTCCCTTTTTCCAGGGGCGCTGCATCTTTTAATGAGTGCAAGTATACTTCTACAAGATGATATGGATCTTTGGTAGGGATCTTCTGTGCAACAGATTATGGTAAGCCTGCTACAATTCCAGTGGGCACTCGAGTCTAGTTGGTTTTATGTACTTAGGTATATATTGTCATAGAAGATCCATGTACACTGTGGGACATGTACTTAAGTTTTGAGTTCCGTCATGTATTTATGTTCACAGATATTATGAAGCTATGTACCCATCATGGGAGAAAAAGAAAAGAAAAAAATATTTATGGGCCATTGAGCCAAATGTATTCAATATGAAATTCAAGATCTAATTATGTTTTGATAATCATGCATGAGTTATGATGAGAGGTTGATGTAACGTAGGCTTTCTCGACTGGGTTCACTCGGTTGAGCGCCGGTCACGCTCCCCAATTTTGGGGCGTGACAAACTTGGTATTAGAGCACGGTTTAGGAGTCCTAATGTGTCACGGAGCTGTGTTAGTAGAGTCCCTCTTATCGGTGTGTTACCGTCCATACTTATAATAGGGAGGCTACAATGACATTTAGGAAATGTTTCTCTTCTTCTATCCTCGATCATGCATTAAGGTTCTATGTTAGTCTCGGAGTTCCCTTGTTAATATCAAGGAATGTTGCACATCATGCTATGAAATAAGAAAGTCCTAAGGATTAAAGGAATGACGCACATGACAGGCATAATATACGAGGTGCACAATTGTCCTCGTAATGGATGAATGAAAATTCAAGGATACGACCAAGGTACGCAAGGTCATAAGGTTGGCCTCGAGAGTCATGGTCGTTGTTCTCATGTATATTGTGCAATGTGGTGTCATCTATATGTTGTTTAGGATTGATTTCTGAGATTCTTTGGTAGGTGGATAGGCCCCAATTACAGGAGAGTTAGCCAAATTTTGGAGCTTTTGGTGTGTAATTAAAGATTTAAGTCACATTAGGTGTCTATGGTAGACTCTAACCCTCATCCGAGTACGAATGATCCTAAGAGGGGGAGAATGTAAGGCCCCGTTAAAATTTTCTAATGATTTAAGATTTTAAAGTGCGCCAACGGTGTTTGGGACTACCGTGTTCGAGTATTAAAGGAGACCCATGGGATAGAACCACATTATTTTGAAATGAAAATATATGTTTAAGGTGTTTTTGAACATACTAAGGATTTTTGTGAATGACAAGAATTTGTGTGGAACAAATTGGATACATTAAATGGAAAGGATGTCTCAATTCTCATAAGATCCTACTTCAAATGTAGGATTCTACCAAACTATAAGTACTTAGGAGGTGATCAACCTATCAAATTAAAGTTCTTTGAGTTTAGTTTCCAACTCTTCAAACCGTTCGTCATTTGGACATTTCTATAAGATGTTATGACTAAATTACCAAAGGCTAGCATAATGTGATTTTGCGGCCAATTCTACGACCGCAAAAGTGGTCTGCGGACTGCAGAATGGTCGTAGAATTGACCAGTGCAGCCCAGTTCTGGGCATCAGTTTTGCGGTTCATTGTACGACCCGCATACCCATTTTGCGGTCCATTCTGCGATCGCATACCTGAGTTCGGAGGGTTAATTTTTCAATTTTCATAACCCGACCCACTTTGATAAATAGCCTTTGGGGCTTATTTAGGGGCAGTTTTCTAAGGATTTTAGAGAGAGGTAAGAGCATTTTATAGAGACAAGGAGGAAACCTAACATTCTAATCATCCAATCTTGCATCAATCTTCAAGAATCAAGGAAACCAATCACAAGATCTTCAACTAAGAGGTAAGGTTCCATACCCTAGTCTTTAATTTCAAGTTTGGGGTAAAAGATGGGTGATGGGGAGTATGATTATTGGGTGTAAGAGTATTATGTATACGTGTATTTACAAATAAGGTTTGTGAAAAGATTCTTGAACTCAAATGGGTAAACATTCGGTTGAGGAGTGAAGGAAATCTTGTAGAAAAACCTTGTAGTTAAATTTGCACACCTAGAGTTTAATAAAATGCTCAAATGAGCTGAGATAATGAATATCTTCCTAATTATGGTTCAATTTTGTTATGTCTCAAAATAGATTGGGATTGCTAGTATTTCCGGAACGTTGTAATAATTTAAGGAAAGCTCAAAGCTAGGTATGTTACTAAACTACTCTCTTAGAATTGAATTCCATGATGTTCCCGTATGTTTCAAGTATGGTTGACTCAAGTTCCTTATTCTCATGTTTTGAATTCCTTAAGCAAAGTGTCGAGAATTATGTATTCAAAACGTGTTCGAAATGTTCCTATCACATTATGTTATCCTTTGGGAATGTGTTAAAGAATGATATGTGTATTAAAATTCTATGTCTTTGAGTCGTGTTTCAAATGAAGGTTATGATGCCAAATTGTGTGACAAAATCCCAATATGCTTAAGACTCTTAATTGCTCATATGTGTACCTAAAGTCTTGATTGGAGATATTTTATTGTTGATAATCTATAAAGATGGTTGGGAGTGAAATAAGTCAATTGAGGATATAAAGTATGGACAACGTGCCAAGAGTGAAAGTTATACTTGTGTCCAATGGTGCCAATGAAATGAAATGATGTGAGAAAAATTATGAAATGAGCTTTGATTCAACTGTTCCAAAATTGACTTTGAAAATAGAATTGCCTAAAAGATTATGAACTCAAGTGATGCCCATATGTGGCTGATTTAACTAATGCTATACTTTGTAAGTAGTTTCGATGTGTTTTGCGTTCTTACATATTCGTGAGTTAAATTGTGTATTGACCTTTTTGGGGAAAAGTATTTCAAGAATAAACGGTGTGTTACTCGTTTATGATTTTAACTTGTGCTTCGATTGCCAATAATTTTACTCCATTTCTTGAAAAGAAATCCATTGTGTTTAAAGTATTCGTTACCAATGAACCTAAAGTTGTGATTTTTAGAATATTTTATATGTTGATATTTATGATGATGATCCATGAAAAGAAAGATATTAAAGTATGGAATATGAGATACGGCCACGGTGCTATGAATGAAGAATAATATGTATGGCAAAAGGGAGTCAAAGAAATAATGCAGTGGAAAGTACTAATGAAGTGATAGTATGAATATGAAATGTGGTCGTTTGCCTAAATGAGAATTATGAGGTGTATTGTGTAAGTAAACACTGTGAACGGTCTATGAAATGCACAGCTGTATTGTATGGTATATGTGAATCCAGTGAACGGTCTATGAAACGCACAGGTGTATTGTGTAAGTAAACGATGTGAACGGTCTATGAAACGCACAGGTGTATTGTATGGTATATGTGAATCCTCTGAACGGTCTATGAAACGTACAGGTGTATTCTCTGGAACCTCTGGGAGCTTGCCAGGTGCATGGGTGGATTCTTCTTCCATCAAGATTCCCAGCCTATCTGTTAACTTGTCAGTTCTAGCATCTTGATTTTGCATGCACTTGGTCAAGTTAGCGATTGCTTCCGTCAAGTTTGCAACCTGCTCCTCCACAGATGAAGTGTTTATCACCATGGCTTGCATGATTGTTGTAGACGATAGATAGTAGCATGGATTATCACACAAATTGATCCTTGATTAGCTAATGCTTTGCGGTTCAAGTGGAGAGGATCCATCACTTGAAGCATCATCATCTTCCTTTACAGCAAAGTTCTTGGATCTGGAGAGGTCAAGCAGAGCAAGAGTTTTCTTAATCTTTTCAGCAACATCGCTTCCTCCTTCGAGTGCGTTTGCGAAAGATCTTTCTCCTTTTGTGGATGAAGATCCAAAAATAGGGGTTGATGCAGACGACACTTGGAGTGCTTGTTGTCCTAAAGAGCTTGCCTTGCGCCTTGTAGTTGGTCCAAGGCTTCCAAAGGTAACATCGTGGATTCTTTCCATATCAGCATAAAACCTGGAGTTAGCAGCCTTGATGGATGTTGATCTGGAGTTGATTTTCTTTGAAGCCATTTCGACGTTCTTGAACTTTGGTGATCGAATAGTTGAAATGAGAGGTAGATATTGTCCAACTGGGCGTGCCAGAATTTGTAGACAATAAATTGCGTCGAGAAAATAAAATCAAGATCGTGAATATTGTAACAATCGTAGTATTTGATTTCAAGTAATATGAGTGTATAATCTCAATGAATCATCTGACTCTTCTTTTCAATAATAAATAAATTCAAGGGCCTTTGAGCTTGATCTTGAATCTATATTTGTTGTCACGAATGATGATCTTGAGCTTACTAGCACGAACTTTGATTTGAACTCGTACTCCTCGAATCTTTATCGTTCTTCGTTCTTGATCTTTAACTTGATTTCTTGAACTTGAACTTGATTGTTTGAAGCTTGAAACTTGTAGAGAAATTTACAGCGTTTGATCTACAAGCTCTTTCTTACTTTTTGTTATAACGTCTGGTGTCTTTTCTGGGTTATGAAGACCCTTGTTTATAGTTGTGGGAGAGAAAAGTTATGATAAGAACAAACTCTTTTCGACCAATCAAATTGAAGTGTGACAAGGCCGCATTTGATTGGCTAGAATATGTTACTTGCACACGTGGCGCATATTTATTGGCCTTTTAATGTGGCTTGGCATGCCTTGTCATTTTGACACGTGGCATGATTCCATTGGTTCTTCTGTGTGACTTGGCGTGCCACGTCATTTGACACGTGGCACCAAACTGGTCCTCTAGGAAGATGACATCTTGGGCTTAATGAAGTGGGCTCATCATTTTAGCCCAATTAAATGGGCTAGCCCAATGGATTAAGACTTATTTATTAAGTCCATATATATATATTAATTCCATTATATTAGCCCATAATATTTATTTGGACTAGTACATTTAAAATATAATCCAAGTTATTTATTGAATTTGAACCCAATAAATTTTACATGCCTACAACCGTAACTACAGGGCAATTCAAACTCAATGATATCTTTTTTGAAAAAGAACTGTTTTATATAATATTATTTCTTATATAGAAATTAGGATATTTACGATTTAAATATTACCATATAAGAGACAATATTAAAAGCCAAACAATATTCGTGATTTTTATCATAATATTGATATATTAAATTCTTAACTGAAAAATAAATTTTATATTTTGAATCTAAAGCTAATCATACTTATCTGTAATTAGCATTTAGTAGGCCTTTAAAGAATTATTTCTTAACCGAGTATTTAACTTAGAATGGAAAGGTAAATATCATTCAAAATTTATACATGACTATATATGGATATATGAGTCAAAAATTATCATAAAGAAATATATTACATGACAGAGAATATTCATATAATAGTATTCCTTATATGGAAATAAGAATATTGCAATTCAAATATATTACCATATAGTAAAAGATAATATTATATGCCAAACAGTATTCATGGCAGATTTCATAATTGATATATTAATTTCATAACAAGAAAATAAACTTTAAATTTTGATTTAAAAGCTAATTGTATTTATCCATATTTAGCACTTAGCAGGCTTTTAAACCTTACCAATAGCATAATTTAAGGGCAATTCAAACTCACTGATATCTTTTTAAAAAAATAATTGTCTCTTAACCAATTATTATAGTAAATTAAAATTGAAAGATAGAAAAGGTAAATTCGATTGGGAAGGTAAATATCATTCAAAACTTAATATATGAAAATATATAGATATATGAGTCTAAATTTTGATTGAGATAATCTGGTGGTACATGTATAATATTTTAGTAAATTATTTGAATTCAAAGGTAACATTTTAGTATATTCGTATTACAACAACAACAACAACAACCCAGTAAAATCTCACTCCACTTGGGGAGGATAGAGTTTACGCAGACCTTAACCCTACCCCGAAGGAGTAGAGAGATTGTTTTCGGGAAACTCTCGGCTCAATAGGCGATTGAAATTTTGGTATATTCGTATTGAAATTCGAAAATTATAATTAATAAGTATTGCTACATAAGAAAATTAAGATTATGCGTGCCTTAGATCTAAAGGTAATTAAATATGCTTATTATTTACTTCATTTATTACTTTTAATTTGTTTAAATTTTGAAGACAAAAAATAATATGGAAAAATTAATTTATATTTTAAGTTTAACATTTAATACATGGATGTGAATAATTGATTAACAATCAAACGACATATATGGTAAAATAATATTGTGCTCAAGATCCATTCCACATAAGCCTATGTAGAATACTATATATTCGGATTCTAACCCTGTAATACTGTACGAACCTTCAGGTTAGTCTCTCAATTTTTGTTTTTCTATTATGAATAATTTATGTAAATAAAATTACGATCTCTTCAAACTAATTGAGTATTCGAAAAGCTTTTTTGGTTAGAATAACAAATTCTATGCTTTTATAGTTTTGTCCTAGCAAATAACATAAGTAATATTTGTTTGTCAAGCCATGCAGTTTGCGATGACCTTATGTGGCCTGCCACTGCTAAGGGATGATATGAGACAACTTCGTTCTTTTGTTTTTCGTTTTGGTGTATTGTTTGTTCAATAAGTTGTTGGTCTCCTACAAATTTCGCTACCAAAAAGAAATAAAGTTTTATATCTTTCTTCTTTTGAATTTCACTTTTCGGTTCTTCCGGAAAAAAAAACTCTTCCTCTTGAACACTATGAACTAACCAAAGTGTTCTCCAAGCAATGAACACGATGCTATGGTTTGAGATCGTGAAGCAATAAGGTACACTTAACATATATTTACTGCTCAGTAAATTTTTCTTATATTTAAAAGAAATCCTTTAATCTTATATTACTTATATTAATTTTAATTTAAAGTCGTCACTTATTTTTTTTTCTCAAATTTATTGTTTTAATGTTATTATTTTGTTGTGCTTTACTTGTCACGATCCCAAATTCCCTCCGTAGGATGTCGTGATGGTACCTAATCTCTAAGACTAGATAAGCATATCAATTATGCGGAATAACTGAATATAAATATGAAACTCAATTCTTAACAACTGAAATAAATAAGAACGGCAACTTAAATAATCACAACTCCCAAAATCCGGTTGAAATAAGTCACAAATTTCTAAGAATTTATCCTCAATGTCTCTATACATCAGAGTCTAAAGAAAATAAGGAAAATAACATAATAAGGATAGAAGGGGAGTATGGAGTCTGCGGACACTGGTAGATATACCTCAAAATCTCCGAGTACGGCTAATTCACTGATGCCTGGTCTAATAGGAAGTACCTGGATCTGCACAATAAGATGTGCAGAGCGTAGTATGAGTAGTGACGAGGTCAGATCAGGCCCTACTGGAAATAATAAAATACGTGGTGAAGAGTTAAACAATATAATAACAATAAAATGACAATGGAAAAGAATCAAGTAAGTAGTATGTTACAATTTAATTATACAGTATAAGGACAAATAATACCTCGCGGAAAGAAAACAGAAATTTACAACTTTAAAGAAATCACCAAAATAACTAGAAGCAAATGCATCCATAAAGAAATATCAACAAAGGCACTTCCGAGGTACCGCCTCGTATTCCCAACTCATAAATAAATTTAAAATATCACATTTTCCTTATATCACCGCGGGAGCCTTCACATTTAATTTTAAAAAAAATATTTTTTTCCGAAATAACATCCCGTGTTTTAGCCACCCTTATCGCACCGCATGACTTCTAGTAGTTCCCCTACTAGCCATGCATATCAAGCCAACGTTATCTCATCGCATGCGTTTCAACACTCAGACCTTATACCACCGCATGTGTATCAATATCACAATATATCATAATTTGTACCTCAAATGCCAAAATATTTCAACTTGCCAAAATAAATCAACAACAATAATATTTTCCACAATAAGGAGCTCACGGCTCAATCACAATGAGTACAAAAATCTCATAAAATATTCGGGAATGAATAACTCAACCAAAATAATATTTCACAATTTTTAACACGTTGCCTCCATACTAGATTTTTACAATGTCAAATACTTCATATTAATAATATTTAAATTTAAGAAATCCAACCTTCAAATAATGCACAGAACAAAAGAGACAGAATTTCAACTAAACAGGTAAAACATTTAGCAGAAAAATGTCAGGCAATTTAAAATATAAAAATAGATCAATGATGATGAATATAACGGATAAAATAATGTAATTAAAATGCAACAATATTCTACACAATTTAAAGACATAATCTTCCACATTTAGCCCATGTACACACTCATCACCTCGTGTACACGACTTTCAACACATCAAAATTTTCATTTCAATACTAATCCTGAGGAAAATTTCCCCCACACAAGGTCAGATAGGTCACTTACCTCGACTTGTGTAATTCTTTACTCTGCTATGCCTTTGCCTCGTGAATTGGCCTCCAAAAGTCTCGTATCCAGTCACAATTAATTTGATTCAATCAATACAAATTATAGGAATAAATTCCATATGAAAATATAAATTTTCTAACAAAATCCGAAATTTAACCCAAAAATCGCCCGTGTGGACTACATCTCGGAACCCGACAAAAGTTACAAAATATGAACGCACATTCAACCACGAGTCCAACCATACCAAATTTACCAAATTCCGACTTCAACTCGACCTCCAAATCTCAAATTCTTATTTTGAAATCCCTAGGCCCAAGTGCTTTAATTTCACCTCGAAAACATATAATCTAGTCGAAATACTCAATGATAATCTAATATTATTAACTAACGATTATCACATGTGACTTACCTCAAGTTTTCCCGTGAGTTCTCTCTGAAAAATAGTCCAAAACCGAGTTAAAAATATCCAAAATAATAAAAAATGTTGGAACCTCTCTGTTTTGTAATCTGGTCAGTGCTTTCGCACCTGCGGAAACTTAGCCGCTTTTGCGGTCTCGCAGGTGCGAGGAACCAACTGCTTCTGCGGACTACCCAAGTCACCACTGCCTCCACTTTTGCGCCTTCTCGTCCGCATTTGCGGTCACGCAGGTACAGAATTTTCCTTCGCACCTGCGACCACTACCTCATCAGCCCCCTTTCCGCTTCTGCGAGTCCGCACTTATGGGCAGTCCCTCCGCAGGTGTGATGACACTAGAAGTTGTAAAATTTCAGAATTTGCCTAAGTTCAAAAAATGATCTGATTTCGATCTAAATCACACTCGGGGTACTTGGGACCCCATTCGAATATACCAACAAGTCCTAAAACATCATACGAACTTACTCGAAATCTCAAATCATATCAAACAGCGCTAAAACCACGAATCATACCTCAATTCAAGCTTAGTGAAACTTAAGAATTTCCAACTTCTACATTCTATGGCGAAACCTATCAAATCAAGTTTGATTTACCTCAAATTTGGCACATAAGTCATAAATGATATAACAGAGCTATGAAAATTTTCAGAACTGAATTTCGACTCCGATATCAAAAAGTCAAATCCTCGGTCAAACTTCCAAACTTAAATTTCTATTTTAGCCATTTCAAGCATAATTTAGCTACGGACTTCCAAATAATTTTTCAGACACGCTCCTAAGTCCAAAATCACCATACGGAGCTATTAGAATTATCAAAACTGTATTCCAGGGTCGTTTATACATAAGTCAATATCCGGTCAACCTTTTCAACTTAAGTTTTCATCCTTGAGACTAAGTGTCTCAATTCATTCCAAAATTTCTCCGCACTCGAACTGACTATCCCAGCAAGTCACAATACAGCTATAAAGTACAGAATTAGCAATAAATAGGAGAATGAGATTATAACTTTCAAAACGACCGGCCGGATCATTACAACAATTAACATTACATTTGTTTTTGTTATAAGTAGATGTAACTAAGGAAGCTGAAGATTCCATAGATATGATGTATAGAAATATTTTACAAATGCAAAATGAATATATCAAAAATGAACAAGTGTGATGGAGAACTTAGAAATACATAAAGAAGTTTGACTAGGTTATCAAGGTATATATTCATAACTGATTTAACTTATTATTTTTTTTAATTATTTATCATTACATTACATCTATCTTTTGTCACAAATGTAACTGAGGAATCTGAGGTTTCATGGATACGATGTATACAAATATCTCACAAATGCGAAATGAATATTTGAAAAATGAACAAGTACGACGGAGAATCGAAATATATAAAGGCGTTTTACCAAATCACCCGTTCAAAGAATGACCAAATATATTATGAATGTACAAGAGTTCTTTGGTTGGCATTATTCACAATCTCAAGAACACTACGCACATTAAAGATTATTTTGTGCTATTATTTTGTTTGCATTTTTTTTTTGTTGCTATACTAACTTATTGTCACGACCCCAAATTACCTCTGTAGGATGTCGTGATGGCACCTAATATCTAAGACTAGGTAAGCCTATCAATGCGGAATAACAATAGAAATCTGAAATAAATAATCTTTAAATTCACATAATTACAACTTCCAAAACCCAGTAGAAATAAGTCACAAGCTTCTAAGAATTTATTCTTAATGTATCTATATATCAGAGTCTAAGAAAAATAGGGAAGCAACATAATAATGATAGAAGGGGACTCCGAAGTTTGCGGACGCTGGCAGATATACCTCGAAATCTCCGTACACAGGTAGCTCGGTGATGTCTGGACTAGTAGGATGTACCTTGATCTGCACAAAAAGATGTGCAGAAGCGTAGTATGAGTACACCACAGCGGTACCCAGTAAGTGCCAAGCCTAACCTCGGTAGAGTAGTGACGAGGTCAGATCAGGCCCTACTGGAATAAAACAATATAATAAAAATGAAATGACAATGGAAATGAATCAAGTAAGTAGTATGTCACCAATTAACTACGCAAAATAACGGCAAATAATACCTCGTGGAAACAAAACATAATTCTTTTCAACTTTAAAAAAATCACAACAATAATCAAAGGCAACTGCGGCCATAAATCAATATCAACAAGGGCACTCCCGAGGTACCGCCTCTAGTCCCAAATCATAAATAAATTCACAATATCTCATTTCTTTATATCACCGCGGGAGTCTTCACAATTTATTTTAAAGAAAATATTTTTCCCGAAATAGAATCCCGCGTTTTAGCTACCATTATCACACCGCATGACTTCTAGTAGTTCCCCTACTAGCCACGCGTATCAAGCCACCTTTATCTGACCGCATGCGTTTCAATACCCAGACCTTATACCACCACATGCGTATCAATATCATAATATATCACAATTTGCACCTCAAGTGCCCAAATATTTTAACTTGCCAAAATAAATCAGAATCAGAATACTTTTCCACAATAAGGAGCTCATGGCTCAATCATAGTAAATACAAAAGTCTTCACAAAATATCCAGCAAAATAATATCCATTATTTCCACAATACGGACCTCACAGCTCAATCACAATGAATACAAAAATCTTCACAAAATATTCAGCAGAAATAATATTGACTTAACATCCAATTATTTAATGTAAAATACTTTATTTTTAATAATAAATTAATTTAAGGAAATTCAACCTTTAAATAATGCATAGAATAAAAGAAAACAGAGTTTTAACTAAATAGGTAAAAACAATTAGTAGAAAAAATGTCAGGCAACTTTAGGAATATAAAATAGATCAATGATGATGATAAAATAATTTAATTAATGTGTGACACAGATATACACAATGTAAAAATATAATCTTTCACATTTAGCCTGTGTACACACTCGTCACCTCGTGTACATGACTTTCATCACATTATAATTATCCCATCAATATCAATCCTAGGGAAAATTTCCCCCACACAAGGTTAGACAAGTCATTTACCTCGACTTGCTTCAATTTAATCCACTAGTAGGCCTTTTCCTCGATTATCCAATTCTGAATGGCTCGAATCTAGCCAAAATAATTCGATACAGTCAACAAAAATTATAGGAATCAATTTCATAAGAAAATACTAAATTTTTCAATAAAATCCGAAATTAGCTCAAAAATTGCCTGTGGGCCCACGTCTTGGAATCCGACGAAACTCACAAAATCCGATAACCCATTCAATTACGAGTCCAACCATACCAGTTTCACTCAAATCTGACTCCGAAATCTCAAAAATTCGTTTCTATGGGATTTCTAAAATTTTCCCAATATCAATCTCAAAACACTAATTAAATGGTGAAAACAATGATATATTCACGTATATTGACCAAATCCGAGTTAGAATCACTTACCCCCAATATTTTTCCTTGAAAATCTATCAAAAATAGCCTCTGCTCAAACTCCAATTTGTCAAAAATGGCGAATGGGACGAAGTCCCTTGCTTTATAATTTACAGATCTGTCCAGGCTGCCTTCGATCCCGGGCCTCAATCCTGGCCCTCGATCCTGGCTTCGATCATGGGCCTTCGATCCTCGGCCTCGATCCTGGGCCTCGATCTTCGTCCTTCGATACTCGGCTCGATTTCTGGGCTCGATTTTTCTGCATTTCTAGCATAAATATTACAGCAGCTTTTGCAGCAGCTGTTTAGGTCCAACTTATGATCCATTAACCATCCGAAACTCACCCGAGGCCCTCGGGCCCCCAACCAAATGCACCAACAAGTCCTAAAATATCATACAGATTTAGTCGAAACCTCAAATCACATCAACAAGTCCTAAATTCTTAATGAAACTTAAGAATTTCCAACTTCTACATTCGATGCCGAAACCTATTAAATCAAGTCTGATTGGTCTCAAATTTTGCACACAAGTCATAAATGACATAACAGAGTTATAAAAATATTCAGAACTGGATTCCGATCCCGATATCAAAAAGTCAACTCCCCGGTCAAACTTCAAAACTTAAATTCCTATTTTAGCCATTTCAAGCCTAGTTTCACTACGGACTTTCAAATAAAATTTTGATCACGCTCCGAAATCCAAAATCACCACACAGAGCTGTTGGAATCATCAAAATTCTATTCTGGGTTCGTTTACACATAGGTCGATATCCAGCCAACCTTTTCAACTTAAGTTTTAAACTTTGGAACTAAGTGTTCCAATTCATTCTAAAATCTCTCCTAACCTGAACCGACTACCCCGGTAAGTCACATAACAGTTATAAAGTACAGAATGAGCAGTAAATAGGAGAATGGGGCTACAACCTTTAAAAAGACTGGCCGGGTCGTTACACTTATATGCACGACTATTATGATTTTTTTTGGTGATACATGACTATTATGATTATATGTATGTCTTTTTTTTATATATAGATCCATATTTTCAAAAAAATTGTATTCATTGTTTTAGTATATGCAACCTAAACTAATAAATAATAATTAAAAGAAGAAAAAACAGAAGATAAGATTGAATACAATTGAATCATATGTGATACAAAATTTTAACTATGCTTATTGGCCCGTTGAATACAATTGAAGCATGAGAATTACTTTTGAAAGTTTGGATATTTTATCGGCACGTTGACAATAAAAGTTAGAGGATCAAGATGTGATTATTCATTATATTATATCGTGATTCTAATAGAATTTGTGTTTTAACTATTTGAGCTAATAGTTATAACATAAACTAATGATGAAATAGCCACACAAAGAAAATAATAAAATAATATATCAAAACCACAAAAACATGTGAAAAGTTTTGATTTCGTGAAAACGTTCTCATTATGAATGATAATGTAAATCAAAGTGATGATATAAAAATAATAACAAAATTGGTGCTAAATATAAATTATAAAAATGTCAATCTATTATCTGTTATTAAAAGTTACATCTACTGTAATTAGATAAATGATTGTGAGAAAATATTACCAAATAGAAATTCATAAATTGAGTAAATTTCCATTCTTGGCCCACTTATTTAGACTATTATTTGTTGCAAGTAGAATTTAGCGTGACAATAATAAATATTTTCCGCGCATCTTAATTAATGCTTAGCTACCTGCTTTCAGAGGCGGCAGAAGGTGATAATGTTCCTTTCCTCTTTTGGAAATAAATATTTATTCCCAAAAAGCAAAAGCTTGTCTACCAAATTTGGAAACTGAACAATTATGGTATAATATCATCAATAGGTCCCTATTTTGCTGTGACCTCTTTTAACTTTTCCACTATGATAATCAAACTAGAATAAAATTTGAATTTGAAAAATAGAGACACCCTTTATTGTCATTGCTATTTATCTTGTCCAGTGCTTGATTTAAGGAAGTCTAATTAGCTTTAAGGAAGTCTAATTAAAGCTAATGAAAGCTTCATTGCATATGAAAATAAGAAAGTTTCTAATATATATATATATATATATATATATATATATATATATATATATATATATTCACTACAAAGAATTACCAAAGCTTTATGTTCTAGTGATAGCTTACGTTTTTAGAATTGTATAGATCTGTTTTTTTCTCTTGTACTTACTAGATAACTGACTGTGTTATTAATCTAGGCTCTAGCTATGGTTTTGTAAGGTTTTCAAAGGTAATTAATACAAAAGTTAGTTACCTAAAAAAAGAATTACCAAAACCAAGCCAAGGTTACAGATTATCTACGGGATCCTATTAAAATTTCTAGATCAAAGCAAAAAATATCCCATCTAATATTTATGGACAATCTAATAATTTTTGCTAAAGCAAAAAAAATAACAAAAGTTTAATGTCATTATTGACACACTAAACTACTTTGATAATATCTCGGAAACAAAATAAATTTTAACAAAGTCAAAATCTTTTCTCTAATGACGGGCAAAAACCAACCAAAAAAAAAAGACCTGGAGATTTATCTAAAACAAAGAAGGAGTTAGGGGACAAATCTTAGCCTTAAAATCTCTCTAAAAAAATTAGAGCTGACACATCACAGAAATTAGGACGAAAGGGGTAATAATAAGTCATAGAAGAGATTACTCTTTGGGTGTTTACAAGAATAATTAGGTGCACCGTAAGGGATGGGGAAAAAAAAAATTAATTGCATGATAAATGGACACCAAATTCCGTCCCCCTAGCAGAAGCTTAAAATGCCTACCTAGTTGAAATTAATACTAATGGATTTTTACATGTTTATTTTTTTAGTTAGTATATAACAACAACAACAACAACAAAATCTCACTTGTGCTATTATTTGCAAAGCTTCAGTTGGAATGGCCTGTAACAATTCGGGCTCTTTGATTTTTGCAATAAAAGGAATAGCAACTCTCGCAGGAATTTTCAATATCTTAGATTTGTTCCCGTCCCTCAAGTTTCTTGAGTTCACCATAGGATCCAAGCAACAGCTAGTTAAAACACTACTAAAAACAGTTGTTTACCAATGTAATTTTCAATGAATTGCCTAATAATTTATTCATATTAATTAACGATATTGCTAATATAATTTTACTTACTTTAGTTGTCAATTTAAGATAATTAAACAATCACCAATATTTGTCACGTATACCAATAATAAACTTTTACCTAGTATGTAATTATCAATGTATAGGCTAGTGAATCACTAACATTACTTAAGAATATGTTCTTAGTACACTTCTACTTAGTGTAATTATCAATCTATAAGCTAATTATAACTATTACACTTCTCCTTATTGTAACTATCAATATATAGGCTAATCAATTATTAACATTATTTAACGATACCACTAATAAACCTCTACATAATTTAATTATTAATTTAGAGATAAACAATCACTAACATTTCTCATAAATAGCATTAATACACTTTCATTTAGTGTATAATTATCAATGTATAGGCTAATCAATCACTAACATCACCTATATTAGGATGCCACTAGTTCACTAATACTTAGTGTTATTATCAATGTATATAGGTTAATCAATCACCAACATTAGTTACAGATATATTATTAATACACTTATACTTCGTGTAATATGAATCTACGAGCTAAATACAACTAATACACTTTTACTTAGTATATTATCAATATGTATGATAATCAATTGTTAACATTACTTATGGACACCGTTAATATACTTCTACTTACAGTAATTATTAATTTATAAGATAAATCATCACTAATATTTCTTACGAAAACGACTAATACACTTCTTCTTAGTGTGTAATTATTAATGTATAGGTTAATCAATGTAGTTAAGGACACTGCAAATTCACTTTTACTTTATGTAATTACAAATTACTAAGCTGGTTACCACTAATATCTTTTTAAGTAGTGTGATTACCAAGAATACAGTTTCACTTAGTGTAATTTTTAATAAATAGGCTAATCAACCACTAAGATAATTAAGTAAATACTTACCGAGGGACTTACCGACGGCCTTCCTCGCTATTGTATAATAAAAAATACAAAATAATAATGTATAAGATTATATATTTAAATTACCGACGGAAGTCCATCGGTACCGTAAGAACATAATTCAAAATATTATATAAATGCAACAGCGATTGAGTCCGTCGATAACTTTATTTTCTTTTTCATTGATTTTTTTAAATACATCGAGAGACACCGTCGGTACCTAAAAAAATAATTCAAAAATATAAATACAAAATGTTGCGAGAGAGTCCGTCGGTAATTTACCGACGGAATGCATCGGTACAACCAACTAAATTTTGACCGGTCAAAGTATCATTATTTATCCAGAGTTGTCCGTCGGTACTTTTTTAAAAAAATTAGAAATTAAAAAGTTCAAAAGTACCGAGGGACTCCGACGGAAACTCCCTCGGAATAGCGACGGAAAAATGTATGTCGGTACTGTTGCGCCGGTAAACAGTTGTTTTTTAGTAGTGAAATCCATCAAGAATGTGATCTCCTTCTTGAAGAAAATTTTCGTGAACACGAAGCTAGCGTAGAAAGAAATAACAATGAGCCCCTTGATCAAGAAGATATTTTGCACCTTCTTTTAAGGCTTAAAGACAAGGAGAGCCACAACTTTAAGATCCCTTTAACAAGAGATAACATCAAAGCTATAGTCTTGGTAAGTAATAATACCTAGATCTTCATGTCAATCTCTTCCCCCTTTTCTTATTCTTAAAAAAGTACTTATTACTGGCTGGTTGATAGCGTAATAAACCGCAACAACAACAACAACAACCCAGTATAACCTTATACCTACCCTGGGATAGAGAGGCTGTTTCCAAATGACCCTCGGCATCCTTCCCTCCAAGAACTCCCCACCTTGCTCTTGGGGTGACTCGAACTCACAACCTCTTGGTTGGAAGTGGAGGATGCTTACCATCAGAGCAACCCACCTTGTCGACATAATAAACTGCAATTTTATTATATAAGGGTTGTGCATGTAATATTATCTTTGTTTTATGGAATTTTCCTTTCTGATATAGTATTTTCTTAGTTATTGTCTACAAAGGGAAGGATCAATGTTCTTGGGAGTCTTCTAATTGATGTAATCAGGAATGGATATTATGGACTGGTGACTCATAATTCATAGTTCACTTACTTTTTTTTGACTATTTATTTTCTTTTTCCAAATAAAAAAAATAAGGGCTAAAATTTTCTCATGACGCACCTATGCATTCCTAAAACTGTAGTCCCACGTAACAAATTCACAATGTAATCCTTAAGAGAGTATTGTTTAGGAAGGAGAATTATTCTCTTCATATTTTTATAGTCTCTTTTATATGGCGAATTGTTCATATGTAGGTTAATTGACTAAACCAAGTTAATTATTATATATTTTTCAAAAAAAAAATACTTCACCAAAATGCAGAAATATATTCGCTTTATCTCAGACTAATGGGTGAAAATCATAGTTTTCCTCTAACATTGCTTTAAAAATCAGATATTTCCTCCAACTTCAAGGAATAGAAATTCTCCTCATCCTATTTTATGCGATATCTAATTTTCCTTGACCGTCACGACCCAAATTTTATCAAGTAGTGATAGAACCAAACCCACCTACTAGGCGAACCAACCAACATAAAACACAACCCAAACTGAAGATCATTTAATAAATAATAAAATAAGAATGCAAAGTTTAATACAAACTACCCCAAGAACTTGTGGCATAAATCATGAGCAACTAAGAATAGCAATTCAACACTAATTTGATAAAATACACTATTTTTGAATATATATATATATATATATATATACACCATATATATATATATACGGAAATAGAAAATCCTAGTCTACCATGAACAAATGGCAGCTGATAACTGAAATGATGATATGTCTTCGATACTTGCTCTTGAACTCCACAATAGCTCAACTCTAAAATTTGCACACAACGTGGAGAAGTTTGGTATGAGTATAACCGACTCCTATAGCACCCGAAAATTTGTTCAAATGTTTAAGGCCTCATTAGGAGGTCATTAGCACTAAACATATAATTTGTACGCTAACAACAACTATGTTTATGGATAAATCTATTTGGGTATGTGGACATGTATTGAACATGATTTGAAAGGTTATAATGATGTTTATAAGTGGGGAGAAGTATATTGGAACAAGTTAGAATTGTTGAAGAAAAAAAGACGCCCGAAGTCGCATATGACCTATTTTCAAATGATCATATCTCCATGTCTATGACAAGTTACGTTGTGGATAGCTATCAAATTAAAGTTCTTTGAGTCTAGTTTCCAATGGTTTAAATCGTTCACCATTTAAACTTTTGTACAAAAGTTATGACAACTTTACTAGCATTCTCCAACATACGCGCCCGCGCACCTGAAGAAGTTGGTTGCCCCAAGTGCGCGCCCTGATGCGTGGCAGTGTACCTAGAAAGGTTATATATGCTCCCTAGGTCGGGGAAAAATGATTTGGGGTCAAATTTTAGGAGTTCATTGGGGCTTTGAAGAGGATTTAGATCAAGGCTTCACTTGATCATACAAGGTGAGTTTTTATTCAAGTTTTATGTTAATTCAGGTTGATTAACACTAATAGTAAGAAGATTCAACCATGAAATTTGTTAGATTCTTTCAAATACTCCAAGAATACAAAAATAAAAATATTTAAAATTTATCTTCAAGAGGTAATCCCACTACTCAATGTTCATCTATTATATGTAAATAAGTATATAGAAGGTGATTTGGAGTAAACTCATAGTTTGGTTGAGTTGAGAGATGAACCCTAAAAATGGGTATTATGAATAAGATTGACTAGTGGGTAGAGATGATAAATAGTGTTTATTTGATAAAAATAAGCTAAATAATATTCTTTATAATTTTGTGAGAAATTCAATTATCGAATATTGTATTGTTGAGTATGGAATGATAGATTTAGAGTTTTAAACTCAAGAACCGACTTTTATGGTGGGAATATCAATTTTTACCAGACTTGTAAAGTAAGATATACGTGTTGAACACTTAGTTGACTTGGTTGGTGTTAGCGTTATGTATCGTTGATGAATATGAGTTGTTAGGTAGATATAGACTTGTTAGCTATGTTTGAGAGTTCTAAATGAATTGGAGCCTTATATTACTCTTTGGAGCTTAGAATTAAGATAATTTGATTAATACTTACTCTACTTAACCGATCTCATGTACTCACCAAGTACTATAACTAACCTCAGCGAGGTAATAGATGCAAGAATTATCAATGATACTCGCTAATAACCTGCTCAGTTCATGAATTTCCACAAGTATACAACAATAATATCATCAAATCAGGAAAACACATATAAAGTCACCTCGGTGCACAAGAGATAATATGCTAAACTCTATATTAGTTAAAAATCCAGCATATAGAGGAGATATGCTCATAAAATAAGTATACATCCAAAAAAATTAGCAAGTAGAGAAAATGCAATAACCGAATCAAACACTGATCAATTTTTCCCATACTGTGTGTACATCATTGAGAGAGAAACATGAGAGGGTGACCCTATGGGGGTAAATCCTCATCCACAAGCTGCACGAACAACTCACGTTCCATAAATAACAACCACACGGACAAATCACATGCTATATATAACAACTGCACAGACAACTCACGTGCCATATATATCAATCGCATGGATAATTCATGTGCTATCATAGCTCAGCCACACGGACAACTTACATGCTATCATATCTCGGATATATACGGAGATGTCACGTGCTATCATATCTCAACAACAGGGACAACTCACATGCTATTATATCTCAACCGCACGGACAACTCACGTACTACCAATTCAGTCCATATCACATAGAAAGTAGATATATAACATTACATGTACATGAACAATGAATATCAAATTACATACTCATGGACAGGTATAAGTGACATGCTAAGGTGTGTTCATGTGCAAAGTGTGCTACCATAGCTCAATTAGGCAATTATATCACTAAAATAGTATTTATCATGTTTAATCAAGATATTAAATCATATGTTACCTCAAACATGGTTCAAATAGCTTACAAAGGGGTATAAACATAAGAAACATAATAACATGAAGCTTAGCAATCAATTCAAGGCATATCATAGCCTAAGTACTACCCCGAGCATGAATAATATCCCAGTACACACACATGGGCTCAACTCCTTACATGTGCGCTACCCATAGAACGTAGCCATCACTAACAACTCAGATATCTAGTGCCTCAACCAAGTTTAGGTAAAATACTTACCTCAAGCAAGCCAAATCAATACTTTAGAAATCTCTTTCCGCGTGAATCAACCTCTGGACTGCTCGAATCTAGCCAAAATAACTTAATAATATCAATAAAAGCCATAGGAAACAACCCCAAATAATAAATCTATGATCTTGATATAAATACACAAAGTCAACCCCGGGCTCGCACCCCGAAACCAACAAAACTGACATATCCCGAACACCCATACCAATAAGTCTAAATTTATATGTTTCATCCAAACCAGCCCTTAAATTGACCCTTAAATCATCAATTTTTACTTTATAAAAGGTTTGCCATAATCCGCAATGTTTCTCACTTCGATTCACCAATCAAACGCTAAAATTAATATTGGAATCATGACTAATAAAAAAATTGGAGTAAACAATACTGACCCCAATACAAATCGTGAAAATCCCCTAAAATATCACTGAAATCCGAGCTCCCATTCTCAAAGTGTGATAGAATAACTCAAACCCTCGAAATAGAGTACTTAAGGGTCTACCCAGGCATATGCATCGCGATCGCGAGACCTATATCGCGATTGCGGAAGCCAAAAACTCATCAGCACAAAACTTCCCTCCACGAACGCGAAGCCTTCATGCGAATACGACCCCTACACTAGACATGCTTACCTGAATACAACCTACCATGTGCGATTGCATGGTCAAATCTCTGGCCTTATTACATGCCTTCACGAACGTGACACCTGAGCGCAAACGCAAAACATCACATCCCAGATCTTCGTGAACGCGACGTGTCCCACGCGACCGCGAAGGGTAAAACCTTGCCGGCCTAAATTTCCACTCCGCAATCACGAGCCTCTATTCACGATCGCGATGAAGAACCTCTGCACCAGAAATCAGCAGTCCAAAACAAAGGAAAATGATCTGAAACCACTCCAAAACACAGTCGGGGCACCCAGAACCCTATCCATCATACCAACCAATCCCAAAATATAACACGGTCCTACTCAAGGATTCAAATCACACAAAATAACATCAAAATCATAAATCTCACCTCAATTCAAACTTAATGAACTAATTCAAATTTTCGAATTCAAAACTTATGCCAAACATGCCTATAAACTCAAAATATTCTCAAATTTTATATACAAGTCCCAAATGATATAACATGTCTATTCTAATTGTCGAAAATATAATACGAACCCGGTATCATAAAAGTCAACTCCCGGTCAAACCTATGAACCTTCCAAACCTTCAAGTTACCAACTTTTGCCAAATGGAACCAAATCTATCTAGGAACCTCCAAATCAAAATTTGAACATACACCTAAGTCCAAAATCACCATCCGGACCTAATGGAACTATCAAAACTCCAATATGAGATCAAAGATACAAAAGTCAAATTTGGTCAACACTTCCAACTTAAGCTTCCAAACTAGGAACTAAGTGTTCCAATTCGATCCAAAACCTCCATGAAACAAAACCAACCATACCCGCAAATCACATTGCAACAAATACACCTACGACGAGCATCAAATAGGGGAAACAGGACTAAAATACATAAAATGACCGATAGTGTCACGACCCAATTCCCGCTATAGGCCGTGATGGTGCCCAATATCGTTGGTAGGCAAGCCAACGGTGAACTAATCCATTTAATTATTCATTTTATCACTTTTAAAATCATAAATTTTATTCAACAAAAAAAACTAAGTATATAAGGCTATGGTGATATAAAGCATAAATAAAACATAAGAGTGAAATGATGATATTAATATGCAAAAATCCATAACCATCTACTAGTAACTCCCAAAACCCGATGTCACAGGTGTACGAGTAATCTAGTAGAATATACAAAACTCATATAGCTAATGTCTGAGATAAAATAGATAGAAATAATAAATACAACAAGGAGGAGACTTCGGGTGCTGCAGAACGGCGTATGGGAAGAAGCTCACCACTAGATCTCCGGGTAACGGGGATGCGCGCCTGGATGGCCATCAGATGTACCTGCCTCAGAACCTGCACAATTAGTGCAGAAGTGTAGCGTGAGTACCTAAACAATATGTACCCAATAAATATCTAGTCTAACCTCAAAGAAGTAGCGACGAGGGGTTGGCATCGACACTTACTAGAGGTCAATAAATAAAATACAAGAATTATAGATAGACATGAAATACAACCGCAACAATAGAATAAGAAGTAATAAATAAGTGATTCATTATCAAAGTACCAATCTAAAATCTCCAAATATCACATGCCAATTTCAACGATTATAGGACATCAAGTAGTTACAAATTCTCAAGTCATGAAGGAAATATCAAGTATAATCAGACTTCTAGTATCATCGCACATGAAATATGCTGAGGTCGTATGTCCTGATCCATAATAATCGTGTACATACACTACGGAGGTCGTACGGTCCGATTAATATATGCATCTCATTATATATAAATATTGTCGAGGCGTTCAGCACGATCCACGGGAATTGAGAAACTCTTCAAACTACGGGACATACGTTTACAACACCAAGATAGGCACATAAAAGAGCATACATTTTCTATCAACAATCGAATATTCTGCCAAAACTCAAGTAATGAAGCTTGGTCTAACATAATCTCTAATCAAATTTCACTTATTAATACAAGTAATTAAACTAACAAGCTGGGTTTAAATAATACAAATATTACTTGATAAAGTCCTATATCTACCCGGACATAATATGATTTTAGCTATGTACGGTTCGTGCGTACATAGCACCCTCAATTATTAACAAATAACAATTTAAAAACCTATGGGGTTAATTCCCTCTTACAAGGTAAGACAAGAGACTTACCTCACTCTCAAGTTTACTACCCGACTCGTCAACCACACTAATCGCCTCAAATCGATGCCGAGCAATCCGAAACTACCCAAAGGTCATACAAACTAATCAATATAAGCTCAAAAATTCATAATTTAACTATTAAAGTAATTACCCAATCTAATTTGAAAAATTCCTAAAAGTCACCCCCGGACCCACGTGCCCGGATTCCTAAATTTTTATAGATAAATATTACCCATAACCTTACGAACTCAAATATATAATTTATACTCAATTTCATAATCATTTTTTTGTCTAATCCCATTTTTACCAAAGCCTAGGTTTTTCATCATAATCCCATAATTTCTACAATTTCTATGTTAACATCTACCCATAATCTATGTATTAAACTTACATTATGTAGGAATAACTTATCTTGCGATGCTAGGTGAAAATCCCTCTCCAAGGAGCTCTAAAATTGGACAAGAGTTGAGAGAAATGAAGAAAATGAGCCTAAGTCCCGTGTTTTAAAAATGCTTCTGCCTAGTGATCTTTCTTTGAGATCGCGACAATGCCCTCGCGATCGCGAAGGCAAAATTGCCCAAGCCCAGAAAATGTCCTTCGCGAACGCGACAGGAGACTCGCGATCACGAAGGCTTGTCCAACCTAAAATTCGCGAACGCGGTCCACACTTCACGAGTGAGAAGAGGAATAGCCAGTTAACCTTAGGCCCACCCCCCTTTTATGCGAACACGTGACACTCATTGCGAACGCGAAGGTCACATGTCCTAAACCATCGCGAACATGACCAAGTGATCGCGAACGCGAAGAACAAAACAACCCTGCCCCAAATCCTTCATCGCGAATGCGAGACTCCCTCTGTGTTCACGAAAAAGGAAACCAGTAGCAGAAAATATACTATTTTGGACTTAACTCCGGGTGGTCCAAAGCACACCCATGCCACCCGAGACACCGTTCAAATACACCAACAAGTCCACAAATATAATACGGGCCTGCTCAAATCCTCGGAACACATAAAACAACATCAAAACTATTAATCGCACCCTAAAACCAAATTAATCAACTTATAAACTTCAAACTTCTTCAACTAGCTCCGAAAGCGGCGAATAATACTTAGACAACTCGAAAAGATGCCAAATTTTGCGCACAAATCATAAATCACCATACAAACCTATTCTTAGGCTCAAAATCCCAAACGGACATCGATAAAACCAAAGTCTGCTTTAAACCAAATCTAAGAAACTCTAAAACCTTCAAGGCGCCAACTTTCAACACTAAGCGCCGAAATGCTCGTAGATCACCTAAAAATCGATTCGAACACTCCCAAGTCCAAAATTATCATACAAACTTATCAAAACCATCATATCCCAGTTCCGAGGTCGTTTACTCAAAATGTTAACTCAAGTCAAACGTGGCTACCTTAGGCCCTTATTAAGGAACTAAGTGTTCCAAATTCAACCTGAACCCTTCCAAAACCAAATCAATCATCGCCGTAAGTCATAAAATAGTAAAAGCAGATATGTGAAGTCTTAAATAGGAGAACGCGGATCTATAAAGTGAAACGACTTGTCAGGTCATTACATCCTCCACCTCTTAAACAAATGTTCTTCCTCGAATGAGTCTTTAATCATATCTAGAGTGATGAATAAGTGTGAATATCTGCACTGCATGTCCTCCTCGGTCTCCCAATTCGCCTCCTCGACTGGTTGACCCCTCCACTAGACCTTTACTGATGAAATCTTCTTAGACTTCAACTGGCAGACCTTCCTGGCAACAATGGCATTTGGCTCATCCTCATACTCCAAGCTCTCATCTACCTGAACTGTGCTGTAATGTAACACATGTGACATGTCGGCATGGTACTTCCGGAGCATAGACATGTGGAAAATCGAATGAACTCCCGATAGACTGGGAGGCAAAGAAAGCTTGTAAGCATCCTCTCTAACTTGCTCTAACACCTCAAATGGACCAATGAACCTCGAACTCAGCTTGCCCTTCTTTCCGAACCTCATGATACCCTTCATCAGCTGGACTTTCGAAAGAACCTTCTCTCTCACCATAAATGATAAATCACACGCCTTCTTATCTATGTAACTCTTCTTTCTGGAGTGAGCTGTGTGAAGTCACTCCTGAATCAACTTTACCTTATCTAAGGCATCCTTTACCAAATTAGTACCATAAAACCTGACCTCGTTGGACTCAAACCAGCCGATGTGGGAACGACATCGCCGACCATATAAAGCCTCAAATGAAGCCATCTCGATGCTGGACTAATAAATGTTGTTATAAGCAAGCTTGGCCAAAGGTAAGAATCGATCCCACTGCCCTCTAAAGTCAATCACACATGCTTTGAGCATATCCTCTAGAATCTAAATGGTCCGCTCCGACTGCCCGTCAGTCTGCGGATGAAAAGCGATGCTAAGATCTACCCGGGTACCCAACTCACTTTGTACCGCTCTCCAGAAATATGAGGTGAACTGAGGGACTCTATCTGAAATGATAGAAATAGGCACACCATGCAATCGGACAATCTCATGGATATAAATCTGGGCCAACCTCTCTGAAGAGTAAGTAGTCACTACTAGAATGAAGTGCGCCAACTTGGTCAGTCTGTCGACAATGATCCAACTGACATCAAATTTCCTCAACGTCCGCGGCAACCTAACAACAAGTCCATAGTGATGTGCTCGCACTTTCACTCCATTATAGCCATCTGCTAAAGTGAACCACCCGACCTCTGGTGCTCACACTTAACCTGCTGGCAATTTAGACATCTCGCCACATACTCAACTATGTCCTTCTTCATCCACCGCCAGCAGAAATGCTACCTTAGGTCACGATACATCTTCGTAGCACTTGGATGAATAGAATATCGTGAACTGTGCGTCTCCTCTAGAATTGTCTCCCTCAGGCCATCAACATTAAGAACACATAGGCGACCCTACAATTGCAGAACACCATCATCACCGATAGTAACCTCCTTGGCACCACCCTGTAGCATTATCTCTCTAATAACCAGCAAGTGCAGATAATCGTATTGTCGAGCCTTATTCCGCTCAAATAAAGAAGACTGAGCCACAACACATGCAAGAACTCGACTAGGCTCTGAAATATCCAACCTCACAAGTTTATTAGCTAAGGACTAAATGTCCAAAACCAATGGCCTATTCTCTGTCGGAATGAATGCTAAACTACACATACTCTCAGCCTTTTTGCTCAAGGCATCCGCTACCACATTCACCTTGCCCGGATGATAGAGGATAGTAATATCATAATCATAATCCTTCAGTAACTCAAGCCACCTGTGTTGCCTCAGATTAAGATCCCTTTTCTTAAAACAATGCTGCAAACTGCGGTGATCGGTGTAAACCTTGCACGACACCCCATAAAGATAATGCCTCTAGATCTTGAGGGCATGAACTATCGCTGCCAACTCCAAATCATGTACGGGGTAATTCTTCTCATAGGGATTCAGCTTACGTGAAGCATATGCAATAACTTTCCCCTCCTGCATCAATACACAACCCAAGCCAATGCGTGAAACATCGCAATACATAGTATACATTCCAGAATCGGAGGGCAACACTAACACTGGTGCTGTAGTCAATGCGGTCTTGAGATTTTGAAAGCTTGCCTTGCAATCATCTGACCATCTGAATGGAACACCCTTCTGGGTCAATCTAGTCAAAGGAGCTGCAATAAATGAGAAGCCCTCCACAAATTGATGAGAATAACCTGCTAACCCCAAGAAACTCCTAATCTCGGTCGCTGTGATAGGACGAGGCCAACTATGAACTGCCTCGATCTTCATGGGATCCACCTTAATACCCTCACCTGATACAACATGTCCCAATAACTCCATAGAATCTAACCAGAACTCGCACTTGGAGAATTTAGCATATAATTTTTGTTCCCGCAAGATTTGAAGCACAATCCTCAAATGTTGCTCGTGCTCCTCCATACTATGCGAATAGATCAATATGTCATCAATGAATACAATGACAAATAGGTAAAGATAAGTCCTGAACACCTGATTCATCAAATCCATAAACGCCGTCGGGGCGTGAGTCAAGGCAAAGGACATCACTAGAAACTCATAGTGCCCATATTTAGTCTGGAAAGCCGTCTTCAGAATGTCCAAAGCACGAATCCTCAGCTGATGATACCCGAACATCAAGTCGGTCTTAGAGAACACTCTAGAACATATAACTGATCAAAAAGATCATCAATGCACGACAATGAGTACTTATTCTTGATAGTGATTTTTTTAAACTGGCGGTAATCAATGCAAATCCGCATACTCCTATCCTTTTTCTTCACAAATAAGACAGGCGCGCCCCATGTGACACACTCATCCTGATGAGCCCCTTCTCGAGCAACTCCTCTACCTGTTCCTTCAACTCCTTTAACTCTTTTGAAGCCATGCGGTACGGTGTCACGATCTAGTGGGATGCTTGGTAGATCAGATAGAAATACATCGTAGAACTCCCGCACCACTGGTACTCAATCAATCGTAGGAGGTCTCCATGGCAGTATCTCGAACATAAGCAGATAGGCCAAACAAACCCTCTCGACCATATGTCAAACCTTCAAGAAAGAGATAACCCGACTAGATGTACTGATAGATGAACTTCTCCACTCCAATCTAGGCAACTCTGGCATCGCCAAGGTAACCATCTTGGAATGGAAATCATGGATGGCATGGTAGAGAGACAACTAGTCCATGCCCAGGATGACCTCAAAGTCGGTCATATCAATGGACAAAAGATCTGGTCTGGTCTCAGAACAACAAAAAGTCACAACACATGACCGATAAACATGATCCATAACAACATAATCATCCACCAGCATGGACACATATACAAGATCACCCAAGGACTCACGAGGGACATCTAGATAAGGAGAAAATAGAGAAGACACATATGAATAAGTAGACCTTGGATCGAATAGTATCGAAGCATCCCTACTGCGGATAGAAATAATACATGTGATCACGACGTCTAATGCTATTACATCTAGTATGGCTGGAAAGGTATAGAACCTAGTCGGAGCGCTACTTGACTGGACTCTACCTCTAGAACGACCCCTGCCCTTCTCCTTTGTCCGTGCGACAACTGTAGTAGTGATCATGGCCCGATAGACCTGCTGTACTGCCTTGCCCTAATGCCTGGGACAAAACCTCGTCATGTGACCAAGATCCCCGCACTCATAGCATAACTCTCGGTGCGGAAGACTGCTAACCCTGGTGACCTAAATACCCACTGGAAGAACCCTGAATAGCCGGTGGACGGTAGGTACTCTCTAGAATAACGCTGAGGTAAGGCTGCACCAGAGCACCCCGAGTAGGCGGTAGTGCTGAATATATAGGCTTGCTAGACTGGACCCTCACAAACTGACCTCTTGTCACTCCCCAACCTCGGGGAGCACGACCGGCGCTCAACCGAGATGACCCATCCAAGCAAGTATGTACTATGCCTTCTACCCAAACTTACCCATGAATAAAGAGAAGATATATTTTCATTAATTAGACAATGAGGGGTCATGTGAACAATGCCAGTTCATTACCATTGGTTATGTCAATAACAAGTTTCAAACTATATACACTTTCTTAGTTTGAAGTGGAACATGTGACAACATCTTTAGTTTGACTTTCCCAAAACAACGATACAACCCACACTATGTTTACAGAGCCTCTAATAGGTAAAAAAGAGTAGCATGATGGTGCAGGAGCAGCTCCGGTTATACCTCAAAATAATATACATAGAGGACAAGAGATACAAGACTCTGGAATGAAATGGGGCTCACCAAGTCAGCTGGGAGGAGGGTATACCGCTATCACTGATCAAAGCTGCCTGCTTTGGAACCACCTGCATGCATTAAAGATGTAGCGCCCCCGACAAAAGGGACGTTAGCACATGTCGAATAGTACTAGCATGAAAACCAACCACCCCCTTCAAGGATTAGAAGTACAACATGAATGTAACGAATTATGGAAGCAAATAAAGAGCTTAAATAGCAGTTAAAACCATAGAAATTTCATTTAAAGCTTTCAATAACATTTATAAATTTCAATTTGAGGATCCTGTATAACAACCTCTACCACAATACCACAATCTCTACATAAAGCGGCCCTTCCGCCTCACCCCAATGTGTGTGGGTGGAGGTATAATCACAATGCCATAATCTTTATACAAAGCGGACCTACCGCCTCACCTCAATGTGTGAGGGTGGAGGTGTAATCACGATACCGCAATCTCTACACTAAGTAGCATTGCCGCCTCACCCCAATATGTGTAGGTGGAGGTATAATCACAATGCCACAATTTCTACACAAAGCGGCCCTGCCGCCTCACCCCAATATGTGCAGGTGGAGGTGTAATCACAATACCACATTTTGGATTATCAAAAAGATAATAGTTGTACAAAAGATTTCCATTCAAATCAAACCCTTTGGCACCTTTGGGCTTAACAAATATAATTTCATAAGATTTCATCATATGAGATAGAAGAATTTGATCATATTGATTTCGTACAAAACTTTCTTCCTAAAAGGGGTATAACATAATTAAATCAAAATAGAGAATCACTAACACACGAGGGTTTTGACACGTTATGCAATTTGGTAATCAATTTACTAGCTCGAATATCCCACCTCAATGGTGTTTCAAGTTCGAACTACACATGATGGAGTTTTGTAAGAATACGGGAGATCCGATACTAGAAGAAGAGTTCAGCCTTCATACCTCAAAAGAGATTTCCATAGTGTAACAATAACGTCCCAACACTCCTAACGATGCCAATCTATAGAAGAGGGAAGAATTACAAGCACGATTAGAGGAATTCGTATGACAAGAGCTGCTATAGTGACAACCCAACCTTTCCTCAACCAATTCAACAACAAAACTACCCAAGATTGTCCAACAACTTTCCCAGAAGCCCTATTAGCTCATGCATGTGATATGCCTACTCTTATCACGCATAACCAACCCAAAATCTAATATTGGAGAATTGGGAGAAGAAATTCTTATCTTTTAGAAACCCTAGCAAGTTCCTCTTGATGAAATTCCAAGGCTTGATCTGAGTTGAGTAGTGAAATCCTTGGTTCCTCCCCTTTCTCTCTTTAGAATAGCTCTCTTCTCTCTCTAAAATATCAGATAATCCCTCAAAAAGGACCCCTATAGCTAGATAAAATGAAACCTGGTTGGGTTATGAAATTAGAAAAATGAACCCCTAATGCGGATCTGCGGTCGCATATGCGACCGCATAACCATTATGCGATCCGTAAAATGGACCGCATAATGGTTCTACGGAACTGGGCACTTCTGTGCAGGTATACGACGGGTCTGTGGTTCGCAGATCAATTCTACAGTCACATAATGGATCGCAAAACGTCCTTCCCAAATTTTCCAAGCTGGTTCTGCGACGGATGTGCGGCCCGCGAAATGATTATGTGGTCGCATAGTTGACTGCAAAACAACCTCCCAAATTGTCACATATCTCTGCTTCATTCTACGGCGGATCTGCGTTTACATAATGGACGTCAGAAACGCTCTGACCTGCAATAATTTTTTCTCAACTCCCAATGCTCTGTTCAACCCAAAAAGTTCGTAACCAAATACATTAGCCTACCTCAGCACCATGAAACTCCGGGTTTTAGGTGAAATTTTACGGGACTTTACACCTTTGCCCCCAAACGGGGCGCCACTAAATTCTCCAGAATGGCGAGGCCGCTTCTTCCCCGTGGTATACATTTGGCCCTGGCTGCGGATACCCTCGATCCTCCGAGCTATATCCACAACAGAAGTCCCCATCTCAACCTCTCGGGCCATAGTAACCTGGATACCATAATGCAAGCCCACAATAAACTTTCGCACTCTCTTTGCATCTGTGGGGAGTGTTGACGGCCAATTTTGACCCTCCCTTTTTAAATTAATTTATTTATACTTAATAATTTATAATAAATATTTTTAAAGTGTTTTCTAGTAACAAATACTTATTTTTTATAAACTAATTAAGTATTAGTTTTTAAAATTAATCGCGTAGTATTAATACTATGTAATTATAAACATATTACTATTTCTAAGATTATTAAAATAATTATTATATATACATTACATAGGTTCTATAATTAATTTGATAAATTACTCTTTAATTTATAGTAAATTGGAATATTATGTGAAATTCGAAATTAGCGTTGCAATTTAGAAAAATAAAGTATTTTTATAGATAATTAATTAAAACAATCAGTAGTATATATAGTAATTATAATTTTTACCACATTTATTGAAGATTGTTAAGTTTATTTAAATTAAATTTAAAAAGGGATTAAAAGACAAAAGGGCTACAATTACAATTCTCAATCAAGTGTAAAATGGCTATTCTTCATATGAGTTGTAGCCCAATTTCTAAGGCCCAAACGAAATATACCCAGTCCAAACATCCTCATCTCTTCCCTGTTGGCGATCCAAGCAACTCTTTTCACCAATCACGACGCACCACGTCACCCTCTCTCCACTCACAAAAACAAACACACCCATATCTGAGCCATTGGATCATCTGATCAACGGTTCATATTTGATCTCTAATTTTATCTAGATTTTAAACACCCGCCTTTAGAGATCTCATCCCCACCGTCCAAAATCTTTTAATCCAACGGCCATCAAAATTCAAACTAAAAATCCTAATTGATCGAATTATCAGGACCGTTGATCTCAAAGATCAACAGCCCAGGTTCTATATCCCAACCTTAATTCGGAGACCAACCCTATTCCCCCCAAAATCCCTAATCATTCCTAAGAGACCAACCGCCCTTCCTTTACTTTTCCTTTCTCTTTTCTCTCATCTCCATCAACCATCAATCTCCCAAAACCTTGCACAAATCAGTGCAAGGTTTCTTTAATCAACCCTAAATCATCTCTTCTGTCTCTTCTACACCACGAATCCTACTGCAAATTTCCTTTTTCAATCTCAAACTCAAGACCCCTAAATCCGAAACCCTAAGCTTGAAAGGAAAATCATATGATTTGATCTCATAAGTTAAAGATCAAGCCTCAAACCACCTTTTGCCTTCTAAAATCCGCGAATCCAGCCGTCTATTGCCTATTTCATCTTTCAAATTCAAAACACCCAAATGCTAAAACCCTAGACTTAAGAATGCAACATCAAACCTCCGATTTTCCTTCATGTTCCGTCAAATCGGAGCATGCACGAATCTTCTCAGAAGTTCATCATAAGGATTCGATGTTCAGAGGTCAAACTCAGTGACCTCTGGACATTAGGGTTTTAACCACTGGTCCAAAGCCTTCAACGGTCGACCCTCGTGCTCAGGTAAACTCGACCATGTTTTCCTATATGTTTTCTTTCTGATTTTACTCAACCTTGCTATCATCATCGACCATGCGTCACTTTCCACTATTGTTTTGAACCTGTGAAGCTATAAGAGCCTTAAATGGCACTATAAATAGAGCCTTTAATGTTCTCACAAACACACGACCTAACACTAAAAAAGCAACCTAACAATATCTAAGAGCAATTCCGAGATCCCAAGCCTAGGGTTTCTTACTGATTTTCTTTTTTATCATTTCTGAATACCTTCGCTGCTTCGAGCTTGAAACTTTGGGGTCTTAAGCAACTAAGAGAGATCCGTGTTTGGTCTGCTGCCCTCAAAAAGTTTAGTATATTCCTAACTTCTCTCTTTTGATTATCTTATTAGAATGCTACAAACATGCTCATTGTATTCTATTTATTGTAGTTGTTGTGATGCTATCATTGATATACAAATGTGTTATCTCCTTGTTCATGATAAGGTGCTATTGGTGTGTAATCTTTTGTCATGTTTCCGAGTATCCTCAAATTGATGTCGACTAGCATGTTGTATGACCGTAACAACACTTATATCTTAATCCTAGTAGTCTACATGATTAGTTTCCCTTAATGTGCTTTAAATGACTGCTCATGTTTATCTAAACTTCATAGTATTTTTGGTGATGATTCTGTTGTGATTTTTACCTCTACAAATTGTTTTCCCTTGCATTCTGTTTATGTTGTGATCGAGTTTGTTGTTTATCCTAACTGAGATAAACTTAAATGTTCATAAGTTCATCTCTTCTACCATTTAGCGGTAGCATGAAAATCTAAGTGTTCAGATGCTTTCCGTCTCTATACCTGTATCTGCCAACTCTAAGTTCAACTTCTAGATTGTCACTATGGCATTATCATAATTATACCTAATTATTTATTGCATGTGTATGAAGTAGACTTGTTTGAGTTGAACTTTCTTCTTTTCATGAATACAAATAGTTCTATTGTATGTATTCTATTTATTCCTTTCTTCATAAAATAAATTATGATCATATTTGTTATAGTTAACTAGGTAATTGCTGTTAAGCTGAACTTAGTTGTCTCATGTTTAGATAAAGCCTTCAGTTACATGTTCAAGTCAAAACCTATTTGGTATAGTGCTTTTCTATTTAAAATTTCTTTGATGCTACTGCTGACTTTGTAAAGCTTACATTTAGTTGTTAATAAGGTATCTTCCATAAAGTAGAACCCAATCATTCTTGTTATAGCCAAAATGATAATTTTTAGCTGAGTATGATTGATTCACATTTAGATACTAATTTAGACTATAAACCTGACTTAAACTTGTCTTGCTATATACACTTCCCTTATCTGCCACCCCTCTCCCTTTATGACATGTTTAACTTGATTCTATAACATGTAAAGCTCCTTGTCTGTATAAGATTACAACCTCACCTGAAGTGTCAATGTATAGCTGACTGAATATTGCATGTATCCCTATTTGACTCTATGATTCCATGTTCTTGTCTTAAACAGTACTCAATCCTTTCCTCATTGCAAATTTGAACTAAACCCGATCTCCAAATCTTATGGAAAGTTCTATGTTGATACTGTCTGAACATGATGGTTTAAGGTTAAAGCTGTTAGGAATATGATCTTGTTGAGCCCCTTAGGGATTCTATGTTCAAATATGTGAACCTAAAGTCATGTTGAGAGTTTGATCATATTTCTAATATCTCTGATAACTTCTGTAAAAGTGGATAGTTATAACTGTTTGTCTGAACCCTCATTGATGTCTTTTAAAAGTTCCAAGTAGTATTACTAATCCATGCATGTGCTAGTAGCTAGCTAATCAACTCACAATTAGTTTGCCAAGGCAGGAGTACCTGTATTTCTTATGTTGCTACATATATGAACTCTGAATGTGTTTTCCCTAATGCTTAGACCTTTAGAAATATGTCATAATATTTTTATTTCTTTCCTATATGTACTCGAAGTCTGACCTCTAGGCTTACCTGATATGTGTATTGTTCATTTGGTATCAAATATAGTCTGTGTGGCCTTATGTTATTCTGTTAGAAGGGAGAGTATACATTTTTGGTAAGTAATACTATAGCATTTACTTTGCATTAAAAGGGCCTCATTGGCATTAAAACCCATAAGAAAAATATGTTGTTAGTGGTTAGGAATATTTGGGATTGGAGTTTAACTCTAGTTTAGGCTACTCTCCCCGACACAAGCATTTCCTTGGGCCTTGAGTCCCTTGGGAACTTTGAAGTATCAGGGGATTCAAAGGGAGCATCGACCTTGAATAGAATTCTCTCCTTAGCCCTTAATTCATTGACACTTTTGGGGGGTTTAGTGTTTAATGACAATGAAAGGTTTTCAATGTAAATTATTTGCCATGTATAGTCACCACATTAGTATAATTTCTCATAGTGTTAGAATATCGATGTTTTAATGTGTTCTATTCCAGTCGTTTGTCTATATATTTCGTACGTTGTTGAATATGTTAAATATATGTAGCATGTATCTAATGGCTTTGTTTCTATTTTGGACATGTACATCCATTTGGGTCTACTTAGTTCCTAAGGGACTCAGGCCCAATCCCAGCCTTGTGACATTTCCTGAAAAGACCAAAATCAGCTGTAGCTGCATCTCTCTACTACTGGGCCTGCCTTTTTGAGGCCCAATTACCATAGTCTAGTCCTCTTTCCCTCAATTCCTTTGTTATTATCTATTGCTTCCTTAGTCTAGTTTGCTGCTTCATTACCTTCTATCTACTGCCTTATCACATATTTGTTGTCATGTATACAACACTCATATATTAGATTACATACTTTATTTTCATGCTTTAATATCATATAAACATAGGCAAGCCTTAAATAATATAGGATTTAAAAACATTAGTTAGTAATTAATCCTCATTTTTGCTAACTCTAGTTTGCTCATATCATTACTATCTTTTCACTCACCTTCCCTTTTCTTTAATGATTTTGAAGCCCAGAACTTAGTAAAAACAACGGCCCATTTTCTAAAGCAAATCGGTACTAAATCGCAGGCTTTACTATCACGAGGCAAATCAGAACTTTCCTAAAAGGTGAAGTACTGTCGCCCTAAAAGGATATTCAAAAGACTACTTTTCTCCAAAGTTTTAAAAGACAGGGTATATCTTAGGCTCACTTTTACAAACACCTTTTTGAATTACATGAACACCTATTTCTTAAATTAACTGTTTTCATAACTTAACCTCTTTTCACAAGGTTTATAAAATATATACCATTTACATACATATTTCAAAGCTCTTTCAACTATATCCACCAACATAGACTCCTTCATAAATTCACATCCTTTTAAAGGTCTAACATTACTTTCATTAGTATCATGCTTTCCCTTAGATATATAGTAAGTCATGCTCTTTAATAGTAATTAAGCATAGTACAAATAAATAAACCCTTAAAATTACTCTAAGTCCTATGGAGCTACCTCAGGTAGATTTTAAGGGGAGCCTAACACCTTCCCCTTAAAAGAACAAGAACCCTTACCCATAATCTCACAGGTTTGCAAACCTATAAGGAACATGACTTGGTAATTAAATAGGTACCCTAGTATACCTTCAAATATTAGGTGGTGACTCTCTTTTATCAACAACAGAAAAACCACAAGTTGAATCTTCTTTTGACTAGTGCAAAATAGGGTGCAACAGGGAGTATCATAAGTGCGTGGTGACAGACATCTGACCATGCGGGAGCCGCTCGAACTGGCCCCGTAACTCTTCCCTTTCAGAGGGTGGAATATCTCTCTCCAAAAAGAGACATGTGAACTGGTACCACGTCAAGGGAGGTAAACATGTTGGCTTGCTACAAAGATAGGACTGCCACCATCTACGGGCCCTGCCCTCCAACTGAAATATGCTGAAGTCCACCTCATTAGACTCCAATACTCCCATGTTATGTAGCTTGTCCCTGCAACAATCAATAATGTCCTGTGAGTCCTCATGCCGCACACTGCCAAAGATATGAGAATGTAGCCTAGTACATTTGTCCAGCTGCTTTTGATGCTCAATGATCGTGGCTGGTCTGGGCTCTAGTATAACCACTATAACTGGCTAGGCCCCGCCCGTAGGTATTGCACCTGGGTATGATAAACAGGATCAACATGCCCTGGAGCATGAGTAGTAAGGGTCTGTGCTCCCCCTCCCGCCTTAAATATGACCGGATCTTCTGGAAATAGCCCGGTCAGAGTCATAGAATCCATGAACCGTAGCATATGACCCTTAACCTCCTGAAATCCTGATACTGTCAAAAAATCTGTCGGGGCCGGCTCAGCTACAGGCGCCTCATCCATCTCCTTAATAACGGGATCCTCCACTGGATCCATTTATTGTACAATAAAAGCTACTCTAGGACGCCCTCGTCCTCTAGCTGGAGCTTCGTCCCTCCTTCGACCTCTACATTTTCCTCTAACAACAGGGGCAACCCCTCTACCACCAGGTACAGCCATAACACGCGTCCTCACCATCAGTGAGGGAATACGAGAAAGATATTTAGCACAACATCAAGTGGACAATAGGAGATGAGTAAAGAGAAGTTTCCTAACACCTTATAGCCTCTCGAAGATAAGTAAAAAAATCTCCACACCGAACTGCAAGACTCTATTAGGCTTGCTCATGACTCGTGAGACCTATGTGAACCTAGTGCTCTAATTCCAAGTTGTCACGACCCAGTTCCCACCATAGGATGTGATGGAGCCCAACGTCGCCGTTAGGCAAGCCAACGGTGAACTAATCCATTTAATTATTCATTTTATCACTTTTAAAATCAAAAATTTTATTCAACAAAAAAACTAAGTATAGAAGGCTATGGTGATATAAAGCATAAATAAAACATAAGAGTGAAATGGTGATATTAATAGGGAAAAATCAATAATCATCTACTAGTAACTCCCAAAACCCGGTGTCACAAGTGCACGAGAAATCTTGTAGAATATACAAAACTCTTATAGCTACTGTCAGAGATAGGGTTAATTACCTCTTACAAGGTTCGACAGTAGACTTACCTTGCTTCCAAAATCACTACCCTGCTCTTCAACCACACTAATTTCCTCAAATCGATGCCGAGCAATCCGAAACTAGTCTAAGGTCATACAAACTGATCAATATAAGCTCAAGAATTCATAATTTAACTATTAGAGTAATTATCCAACCCAATTTGGAAAATTTATAAAAGTCACCCCGGGCCCACGTGCCCGGATTCTGGATATTTTTGTAGATAAATGTTACTCATAACCTTACAAACTCAAATATATAATTTATACTCAATTCCATAATCAATTTATTGGTCTAACCCCATTTTTACCAAAACCTTGGTTTTTCATCATAATCCTATAATTTCTAAGTCCCACGTTTTAAAATTGCTTCAACCCAGTGATCCTTCTTCGCAATCGCAACAATGCCCTCGCGATCGCGAAGGCAAAATTTCCCACGCCCAAATATATCCTTCGCGAACGCAACAGGAGACTCATAATCGTGAAGGCTTGCCCAGCCAAAGCTTCGCGAATGTGGTTTACCCTTCGCGAGCGCAAAGAGCAATGACCAACTGAGCCTAGGCCCAGGCCCCTTCTACGCGAACGTGTGACACTCATCGCGAACGCAAAGGTCACAGGTCGTAAACCATCGCGAACGCGACCTAGTGATCGCGAACGCGAAGAACAAAACACCCCTTCAACAAAACCTTCATCGCAAATGCGAGACTCCCTCCATGTTCGCGAAGAAAGAAACCAGTAGCAGAGAAGCTGCTATTTTAGACATAACTTTGGGTGGTTTGAAACACACACGAGCCACCCATGACCCCATCCAAATACACCAACAAGTCCACAAACATAACACGAACCTTCGCGAAGCCTTAGAACACATAAAACATCAAAACTAAGAATCGCACCCTAAAACCATATTAATCAACTTATGAACATCAAACTTCTTCAACTAGCTCCGAACGCGACGAATCATACTTAGACAACTCAGAACGATGCAAAATTTTGCGCACAAGTCATAAATCATCATACGAACCTATTCTTAGGCTCGGAATCCCAAACGGACATCGATAATACTAAAGTATACTTCAAACCAAATTTAAGAAACTCTAAAACCCTCAAGGTGCCAACTTTCAACATTAAGCAGTGAAATGCTCCTAGATCACCCAAAAATCAATCCGAACACATGCCCAAGTCCAAAACTATCATACGAACCTATTGGAACTATCAAATCCTGGTTCTATGGTCGTTTACTCAATTCAAACTTGGCAAACTTAAGCCACTATTAAGGAACTAAGTGTTCCGAATTCAACACGAACCCTTCCAAAACCAAACCAATCATCCCCGCAAGTCATAAAATAGTAAAAGAATATACTGGAAGTCTGAGATAGGGGAACAAGGATCTAGAAAGAAAAATGACCAGTTGGGTCATTACAGGCGGGCCATTATATTTTCCCTCTCTTAAACAAATATATATTCTCGAACAACTCTAGAATCATACCTAGGGTATCAAAACGGTGAGGATATCTGCTCTACATCTCTCGCTCAGTCTACCAAGTATCCTCCTCGACCGGCTGACCTTTCCAATGCACCTTCATTGATGCGATAGTCTTGGACCTCAACTTTCGAACCTATCATTCCAAAATGGCTACCGGCTCCAAATCATTAGTATAATCCTTGTCCAACTGCACTGTGCTGAAGTCTAATACATGTGATGGATCCCCATAATACTTCCGTAGCATGGAAACATGAAATACTATATGAACTCCTGATAAACTAGGTGGCAAGGCAAGTTTGTAGGCCACCTCTCCAACTCTCTCTAACACCTCAAAAGGACTAATATACCGATGGCTCAATTTTCCCTTCTTCCCAAACCTCATCACACCCTTCATGGGGAAAACTCTAAGTAGAACCTTCTCCAAAGCATCCTGAACCAGATCATTTCCCAATAACCTATCTTTCATGGGATCAAACTAACCAATCGGAGAATGACATTGTCTCCCATATAAGGCCTCATACGGAGCTATATGGATACTTGACCGATAGTTGTTGTTGTAGGCGAACATTGCTAATGGTAGAAACTCATCCCAATGGCCAAAAAAATCAATGACACATGCTCACCACATGTCCTCTAAAATCGAAATAGTACACTCGGGCTGCCGATCCATTTGGGGATGAAATGCCGTACTCAGCTTGACATATGTGCCCAACACACGCGGCACTGCTCTCCAACAATACGATGTAAATTGAGTGCCTCGATATGAGATACTAGACACAGGAACACCGTGCAGGCAAAGAATCTCTCTAAGATAAATCTGAGCCAACTCTTTTGAAGTATATTCATGACTAGAATGAAGTGTGCATACTTGGTCAGTCTGTACACAATGACCCACACCAAATCAAATCTCCTCAAGGTCCGTGGCAGCCCAACCATATCCTTAGCGATATGCTACCACTTTCACTCCGGTATATCTAGCCTCTAAAGCAAACCACCATGTCTCTGATGCCCATACTTAACATGTTGAGACTTCAAACATCAAGCAACAAACTCAACAATATCCTTCGTCTTCCTCTGTCACTAATAATGCTGCCTCAAATCACGGTTCCGTCTTCGCGACATTCGGATGAATGGCATACCGCGAACTATGGGCCTCCTTAAGAATCAACTCTCTCAAACTATCCACATTAGGAACACCAATCCAACACTAAAGCCTCAGTATCCCATTATCACTAATAGTCACCTCCTTAGTATCACCGTGCTGCACCGTTTCCCTAAGGACAAGTAAGTGGGATTATCATGCTAATTCACCTTGATGCGCTCAAACAAGGACGACCGTGATACAACACAAGTAAGAAACCTACTAGGCTCCAAAATATGCAACCTCACAAGCATGTTGTCCAAGGCCTAAACATCCAAAACTAACAGTCTCTCCCTAGTTTGAATAAAAGCAAGACTCCCCATGCTCTTCGCCTTCCTATTCAAGGCATCGGCCACCATATTAGCCTTTCCTGGATGATAACGAATGATGATGTCATAGTATTTCAATAGATTTAACCACCTCGGTTACCTCAATTTCAAATCCTTCTGCCCGAGTAGATGTTGGAGACTCCTGTGATCCGTGAACACCTTGCAAGACACATTGTAAAGATAATTCCTCCAAATCTTGAGGGCGTGAACAATGTATTCCAACTCCACATCGTGCACTTGGTAGTTCTTCTCATGGGGCTTTAATTGACGTGAATCATAAGAAATCCCTCTACCATCCTGTATCAACACACACCCAATGCCCACCCGTGAAGCATCACAATAGGCTGTATATGAACCCGACCTCGAAGGCAAAACCATAACTGGAGCTTGCAATTAAGACAACCTTTAGCATCTGAAAGCTCTCCTCACACTCGTCTGACCACCTGAATAGGGTACCTTTCTAAGTCAACCTAGTCAATGGGGCTGGTATAGATGAAAACCCTTCCATAAAACAACAATAATACCCAACCAACCCTAGGAAACTCCGGATCTCTATAGAGGTGGAAGGTCTGGGCCAACTATGAACTGTCTCAATCTTTTTCGAATCCACCTTAATCCCCTCACAAGACACCACGTGGCCCAAGAATGCCACCTAGTCTAACCAGAACTCGCACTTGGAGAACATAGCATATAGCTTCTTCTCCCTAGAAGTTTGGAGCACAATCCTCAGGTGCTGCTCATGCTCCTCCCGACTGCTTGAAAACACCAATATATCATTAATGAAAATAATAATGAAGGTATCCAGAAAAGGATGAAACATGATGTTCTACTACTTTAACTATTTGAATAAATTACAAGTTATTCTAACCTGCACACTTAAACAATAACTCCAATTAATAGTTTATGAATGACATCTTGATTACAACTCGATTTTCAAATACACATGAACTAATAGACTCAAGAAGAACACTGGCAGTGATGATCGACTTGCGTGTTGAACTCGAGATACACTATGTTGTTCCTTAGTTGATGTGCAAAAGGATAATCTTCTCAGTCCACAGGGAAAGTATTTAACTTCCCAGTACTCGGAGATCTTTGGGAGTCCTACATAGAGTCAACTTCTTGTTTGATAGAAATCCTAAAGCTCCAAGGACTCCGCGAATTTTGTGACAGTTGTCTATCACTTATGCAAACAAATATTCTTGGACAATAGTCCTTATCGCATCAAAATTCCCTTTCCAGCAACCTCGGACTGTAGTAACTTTGTGTAAACATTAGTGCCTTGTAAGAACTTTCAACATCTACCTTGAGGAACTGATTCATAGCACATGTTCACTTGACACATTTTGTTAATCATCAATACCCCAATTCTTAACAAATTCCCCTTTTTGATAATGACAAACTTTGTTCGCATGAACTAGGTAATGGCATTCGTAAACACTCACATCCCTACAATAACAACATGTGAACAACACAACACAAACACAAACACATTGGGACCTAATTCAGAGCATATAAATCATCCCCTAACTTTATCTTCCCCCTTTTGAGATCATCAAAAAAATAAAAAGTTGTTAGATAGTCTAAGAACAGTTAATGAAAGATTCATGCCATTGAGGCTACAACACAAGCACAATAAATATCAAGACAAATGAACTATGCTGATGATATAAACTATGTGAGAAGTAGGTATAGAACCATAAGCCCAGGGCCTTGAACTAAAACATTAAAATAAAATAAACTAAAACATCCTGCAAATTACTCAGAACTAGAAAAACAAAAAATGAAGCACCACTAGGTTAATAAGACAGAGTGGAGACAAGGGGTAAAGGACCATGATCAATTTTAAGAAGATGAGGGGGTCAAGTATTTCACAAGGTTGGAAATCTATTGAGCATGAGCCTCTCCATCTTTTCCGAGCTCCACTCTAAGCTGCATGGTTTCCTTTCATAGCTCATCATTTTCTCCCTAAGCTTTGCATTCTCCTCCAAATCCAATTCCAATCTTTTAGAAAGTTCAGCTGGCCTGCTGCTCCCAGGCAAGATGGTAGAACCAGCTGGCCCTCTAGCCTTGATCTCAACATAACCACACTGGTTGAGTGTGACAGCATCCATAACATCATTATGATTCCCAAACTTCAGCTCGGGCAAGGCTATATTGAGCTTGTCAAACAACTTAGTTAGCATGAAGGCATAAGGCACAACATGCTTAGGCTTGGAGATGTCTGCATCCCTAGTCATATGTTGGGAAGGTTTATAGCTATACCTGTATCCAACAACAACATTACAGCCATATCAAGCAGGGTTGACTCATGCTTTCTCCCAGATCTTTGCAGAATGCAAGAGTTCACAAAGTGAAATAGCAGTTTGTGAAAAGGTTTCATGTCTATATTGTACACCTTCTGGGGAGAATCCAGCTCAAACTTTTAGGAGAAATTTCCGGTAACTACAATGACTGTGTCCATATCATTGTCTATAGTAAGCCACTTCTTCAGATAGTTGTCAAATCCTAGGGAAGGAATGTTCGGTAGTAACCCAAGCTCTTCAGCATCAAACTCCATCTCAAATTCTCCCACAGAACTCTTTACTACCCTGCCATCAAATTAAAAATTTGCATAAAACTCAACCACTGCAGGCATACATATAAGTGGAATCTAACAAACATATGTATCTATCCCTGCAACTCAAGCTTTTCCACTAACTAGGCCATGTCTTTTTCATCAATATTGGCAAGTATCTTCCCATTCAACACTTTTCTATTCTTGAACTCAGTCAACATGTCAACTATATCAGACACAACCCTTTTCTTCTTCCCTTTGCTTGTCTTCTGAGAGGTGGCAGTTGCCTTGGTGGGTTTAGCAGTAGTCTTCTTCACTGGTAGTTTCTTGGCCCTTAGAGAAGGACCAGGTTTATCCTTCTCATCCAACTCAACTACAGTTTCAGCAACATGAATTTTCTTTCTTGATTTATTCACACTCCTACACTCCTTGATCATTTGTTCATGAACATCTTTTCTTTTGCTCCTGGTGAGAGGAATACTAGTAGGAGGAGCCACTTACTTTCTTTTCTGTGGAACTGATCTTGTAGGTTTTATAGAGGCCTTCCTGTCATTTTTCCCTACCTAAGATAAAGGCAAATAATCCTCATTACTATAAACCTCCTCATCTCCAACAAAAGAAGTTAAAGATGGCCTGGGTTCTTTTGATCCTTCCTCTTTATGAACTTATTCTAAAGGGGCCATGACAGTATTCCCAATAGCCATAGAGCCTTCAGATTGCTCACTGGCATTTTCCTCTTCACTTTCAGATTCAGTACCCTTATTTTCACTTTTTTTTCATCTTCATCACTCTCACCCTCAGAGTCACCTTCTCCCTCACTTTCTTCTTCTTCTTCTTCTTCTTCTTCTTCTTCAGAATCAGCCAGTTGCTCATCTAGTTGTTCTTCTACATCACCTTATTTTCTTCACCTGATTCTCCCTTATTCTCACTTTTCTTTTCATCAGTACTTTGGGTTTTCTCCTGCAACAGTTGTTCCTCCTTATTTTCTTCTTCTTTTCCCTCCTCAAGAACTTTCTCATTATCCTTATCATCAGTCCAACTGTAGGAACTTCCATTAGAACTCTCTTTATCCCCTATTTCTTTCTCACTTTCCCCCTCAACAACAGGTAGGTCATCAATTGTTTTCTAGTTTTTGTCCTGAGTTACTACTTCGTTCTCTATAACAATACTCTCTATATGTGGTGTGTCACTCGGTGATGCAACAACTTCTAACAGGGAAACTTCAATTGCAGAGATTAGAACATCAAGCTTAGATAGATGAGGTTTTACCTGATCATCCTTGACGAGTGCAGATTTCCCCTGAGCAGGAGCCGCCTTAACTTTTGGTTCCTCTTTAACAGTAGCAGGATCCACTACCTTGCCACTCTTTACTGATTTCCTTGAAGTAGCCTTGACTTTAGTGGGTTTGGAGGTAATTCGTGAGACAGATACATGTGCGTGGAAAGTTGGTTTTGGAGATAGAGGTACAGTGGACGTAGAAATTACAGGCATAACTGCAACAGAGGATGATAGTGCAGGTAGAGTAGAGGGCATGGGTGGAGACGCAACAAGTGTAGGTTCAGAATCACTAGCTAGTTTTACACTTTTCTTTGGCTTGGACTTTATAATATTGGGTTTAGCTCCAGGCTTAGATGATGGTTTTTTTTTCGAGGGGGTTTGGCTGGACTTAGTCATGATGGTGAGAGGATAAAGAATTTTCTTTGGTTCTTGTTTAGGGTCACCGAGGTCTGAGAGATGTACCACAAGAGGTCTTTCAAAGAAGGTAGTCCTAATTTGACTAGAAGAGAGAAAGTAACAGGATTTGAGTTGTAATGGGACTTTAATAACGGTTACTTTTGACCACTGGACTTTTAGAATTTATTGGACTCTAATTACATTAGGATTCCCCCTTGATCCTTGACTTTGACAATAATTATGAGTGATGTTAACTGGATTAGGGAGTCTGAGTGTAGTAGTAATTTTAGTTATTAAGTTCCAATGATTTAGGACAAGATGGCACGTACTTTAGTCCAAAAACCAACTCCTTTGCAACTCCTTAGTCATTTCTGCAATAAGCTTCCAGAACAATAAGTTGGTATCATAAAGCATAGTCATCAGCTAGACTTTCTAGGCAAGTGTGTATACTTAAAACAAGTATGAGACTGAATCAAGCAATTGATACTTAACTATCTACATATATTGACTTCTTTTCTAGCCAATCATGGGGTTTAAACCGAGTTGGAGTTATTTTTTAATCCCAGTTCTAGTTTGTTTCATTCAAAATGGTCCCTACTTAGTGCTTAGTGAAAATGTCAGCAATTTCATTTTCAATTTTAGAGAAATTTATTGAGATATTACCCTTTTCAACATTATCTCTCAGAAAGTAATGTTTGATATCAATGTGTTTGGTTCTCTTGACTTCCTTTAGGTGAGACTCCTTGGGATTTTCCTGAAACATTGCACATAGTCCTACACTGAACAGAATATCAGGCCTTCTTGCAGTGAGATAAAATAGTGATCCAATCATTCCTCTGTACAACTTTTATTCCACAATTTTCCCTTCTTCATCTAGATCTAGCTTTGTTTCAACGACAATTGGAGTGTCAATTGACTTTAGAAGAGTCCATGTTGAATTTCTTCAAAAGTTCTTTGATGCATTTTTGCTGATGGATCATGGTTCCAGTAGGTGTCTGTTTGATCTGCAGCCCTAAGAAGAAATTCAATTCACCCATCATGCTCATTCAAACTCACTGCCCATTATTTCAGCAAATTCCTTGCACATTGCTTCATTAGTAGCCCCAAAGATAATATCATCCACATATACCTGCACAATCAGAAAATTCTTTCCTATGTTCTTCAGAAACAATGTGTTGTCCACTTTACCTCTTACAAAGTTATTGTTTAAGAGGAATTTTGAGAGCTTCTCATACTAGGCTCTTGGAACCTGCTTCTGTCCATACAATCCCTTGTCTAACTTGAAAACATAGTTAGGGAACTCTTCACTTTCAAAACCAGGGGCTGTTTAATAAATACCTCCTCCTTCAGGTAACCATTCAGTAATGCACTCTTCACATCCATATGATATAGAGTGAACTCAATGTGTTCAGCAAAAGCAATTCGCATTCTTATAGATTCCATCAGTCTGGCCTTGTTTTTTGTGATATTTTCTTGCTCATGCAACATATGGTACCTATAATAGTTCTATTTTTGGGTCTTTGCACCAGATGCCAGACCTTACTTCTCTCAAATTGATTTAGCTCCTATTGTATGGTTATTATCCAATCTAGGTTCTTTAAGGCTTCCTTTATGTTTTTAGGCTCAATCTTTGAGAGAAATACAGTGAGTGCACACAGATTTCTCAATGTTGACCTGATTTGCACTCTTACATTTGAATCAGAGATGATACTATCAAGGGGGTGTGATATTTGATGTTTTTATGGCCTAACTTGCATACTCGGAGATGGTTCAGGAAATGAGTGACCCAAAGGAACAGGGCCAATGGGTGCAACTTCACTTGTTTGAGTGCCAGTCAGTGTAGCTCCCTCTTCTTATTGCTCTTCCTGGCCACTCTCATCTCCCTCAGGATTCCTTGACCCCCCCTTCAGGTTGTTGTTCAGATTCTCCAGAAGTTCCTTCATCAGTGAGCCCTATATCATAGTCTTTCACCTACAAGCCTTTCTCAGCCATGTTGTTAGATTCATCAAAAATAACATGAACACTTTCTTCTAAACACATAGTTCTTTATTAAATACTTTGTAAGCTTTACTATGTGGTGAGTAACTAAGAAAAACTCCCTCATCACCTTTTTCATCAAACTTACCTAGAGCTTCTTTGCCATTGTTGTGTACAAAATATTTACACCCAAAGGCTCTTAGGTGAGTGATGTTAGACTTTATTCCTTGAAGTAACTCATAAAGAGTCTTCTAAATAATGGGTCTGATCATGCACCTGCTTAACAAGTAACAAGCAGTATTGACTGCCTCATCCCAAAAGGTGTTAGGCAGTTCACTAGCAATTAGCATAGTGTTACCCATATCTTCTAGAGATATATTTTTTCTTTCCACAACATCATTTTGTTGTGGAGTTCTAGGTGCAGAGAAGTTATGATCAATATCATGAGTGCTATAAAATTCAAGAAATTTAGCGTTTTCAAACTCAGTCCCATGGTCTACTCTTATACTTGATACAACACTCCCTAGTTTCTGTTGAATTATTCTGACAAACACGCAAAAAAAACTTTCATCCTTAGATGCTAGAAACAAGGTCCATTTATGATCAACAATCACAAATACATTCTTTTTTCCTCCCCTACTCTTAACTCTCATTGGTCCATATAGATCCATATGAAGAATTTCCAGGGGTTTGGAGGTACTAACAACTTTCTTAGATTTAGAGGATGACCTTACATGTAAATCTCTGACACAAGCATCACAAACCTTGTCTGATGTGAACTAAACTTTTGGTAGCCCAAGGACCAGTTTCTTTGCTGCCAGCTATTGAGTTGAGATAGACTGGCATGTCCCAGTCTTCTATGCCAAAATAATAAGTCATCTTCCACTACACTTAAACATGTATGCTTACTCTGAGGAAGCGATACAATAGATATCTTGTAGACATTGTTTTGTCTCTTGCCTTTCAGAACAATTTCATCGGTATCCATCTAAGTGACAATACAAATTTTAGAATTAAACTTTACCTCATTGACTTTATCACACATTTGAGAAATGCTAAGAAGATTATGATTAAGTGCCACTACATAGTACACATCTTCTATAGCATGCGAGAGTGACTTACCAACCGTACCAATAACTATTATTTGTCCTTTTTTTCCTATTTCCAAAGGACACTCCCTCCTTGGAAGGCTGTTAGTGAGAGAAAGTTTTTCTTTTCACCAGTCATATGTCTTAAGCATCTACTGTCTAGATACCAATCTTGATTGTTTTCTCTCACCTTAGCCTGAAATAAAAATCACAAGTTAGTCTTGGGAACCTAGACAAGCTTGGGTCCCTTATTATAGGAAAAAGGATGAATCAAATCTCTTATTGCTTAGAAGGGGAGAGTGTTAACAATCCTTTTCTTATTGACCTTAATCCACTTGGTTTGAACAAGAGAATTGATTGTGGGTTTTTCTTCCCTCTCCACATCTTTAAGTAACCCAAAGATCTTTTTGAACTTAGCATGAATTAAGGCACGACAAGTATCTCTGAAGTGTCCTACCTTCCCACACTGAGTGCACATCTTATTATTAGAAATTCCTACATACATGGAATCATACCTAGGTACAGGTTTCGTATAACCACATTCCTGATTTATTAGAGCTGCAACTTTCATTTAGCCAATTTAGTGCATCCGAGGATCTATGCCACTTGCTTAGCCTAAATAGCTCATACTTTGCTTTTTTAAGGTTCTCTTGTAGTACTTTATTCCTGTAGTTAGCATCATAAATACTATTTTTGAACTCTTTCAGTTCTTTTTCAAGATTGTTTTGCTGATCACTCATCATTCCCTTCCCATATGCCACAGATTGCTGCTCGTTATTAGAAGAAAGCTCAAGAACTTGGTTCTTAAGATTTTTGACATATCCTTCAAAATCATCTTTGTCAGATTCAAGCTTTTTAAGATCAAGCTTAACACATGAAATGTTGCTTATTAACCGATCATTTCTAGCACTCAACCTATCCATCTCACTCATCATGGTAACTATTATGGCCATTAACTACTTTTTAAACAGAGCATGGATATTTTCTTTCAAGTTAGAGATACTTACCTGATTTCCTTCATCTTCAGCCTCTGAGTTTTATGTTCATTAATGTCTTTCTTCAATTGCCATTAGCGCAACTTCAATGTTTTCATTTCAAAAATCAGACTCCAACGTCCTCCATATATCATGAGCAGAGATGCAAGAGGACACTTTATAGAGAACACTCCTTGGTAGACTTTTATAGAGCAGATCCTTTGCCTTTGAATTTTGCTGGATCATCTGACGATCCTCAGCATCATATTCCTCCTCTCTCTTGATACTCTTGTTTCCATCACTATCCACTTTGGTAGGTGTAATTGATTTATGATTAATGATTATCCATAGATCAAAATCAATATACCGAAGGAACACTTCCATACGCATCTTCCATTCATCATAGTGATGTCCATCAGATGGAGGGGGTCTTCCGATGTGCATTCCTAGTCTCTACAGGGGGTGTTTCAACTGCCTTGTGTGAATCTATCACAACATAAAGTCTTATAGCCTCTTCCTCCTTATCTTCCTCTTTATCAATTCCACTATCTTTATATGCTGCTAGAAAGGCTTGTTTCTTGGCCTTAGTGAATCCTTTGCCTAGGATTTTGCCTTTGTTTAGGCCCCGCTCTTTCATTTTTTTCCCTTTTCTCTTTTTCAACTATTTCTTTCTTCCATTCAATTTCACACATTGGACAGTTTTTGACCATGTGGTCTATCTTGTTGCACTTGTAAAACCCATCATATGAAGACTTGTCAATCTGCTTACGTTTGCCAGTGTTTTCTCTCTTAGATGCATTCTTGGAGTTCTTCATGAACTTTTTGAACTTAGCAAACATTTCTAGGTCCAATTCATCATTGTTAGACTCATCTTTTTTGGATGCCTGAAGAACCAAGGCCTTATCCCTCTTTGGTTACTCCTTGCGCAATTCCAACTTTCTCATCATATGGGTCTTTAAGTTTACAATCAACTCATCTAGTGAAATCTTATCCAACTCTTTTGCTTCCTGGATGGCTGTGACTTTTGATTCCCATGAAGCAGGGAGAATCCTTAGAATATTGCTAACTAATTCTTTAGAAGTGAATACCTTTCCAAGTGACTTCAGTTCATTTGTTATTATAGTAAACCTAGTCATCATTTCCCGAATAGGTTCAGACTCCTTCATAGAGAAAAGCTCATAATTCCTTATGAGCAACTCTATCCTTGATCTCTTCACTTGATTTATTCCTTCATGAGCAGTTTATCATGCATCCTAGATCTCCTTTGCATTGGAGCATGCAAATATTCTGTTGTACTCATCAGGACCAAGTCCACAGATGAGGATCTTCTTGGCCTTTGCATTCTTTTCCATTATCCTGAAATCTGCTGCTACAAATTCAGAGGGTTCTTTTGGAACAATTTCATTTTGCCCATTTTGTTTTGTGAGAGCTAGTGGTCCTCAATTCACTATTATCCATAGTTCATAGTCCTCAACCATTAGGAAATCCTCAATTCATGCCTTCCACCAACTGTAGTATTTTTTGTTGAACAGAGGTGGTCTAGTAGTTGTCTGTCCTTCATTAATTCCTGGTGGAGCACTCATTTTGCTTCCAAGTTCTCTCTAGGTTTTAACCACGATTGAAAGAATCACTCTGATACCAATTATTAATTTGAGTGCCTTCCTAAATTACTAAAGAACGTGGTTCTTAGCCTTACTCCTTACACGTAAATGAAAGAAATAATAAATAACAAAGACATCAATTTTTTATTTGGAAAATCACCCTGATCAAAGGTGCAAAAATCATGGCCTACCATATAGGATTTTAACTTCAACTTCACTAGAACAAATGATCCAAATGTACTGATTACAAGACCTATAAACTAATATCACACAATTCTCCTACTTCAATTATTTGAATAAATTACAAGTTACTCTAACTTGAACACTCAAACAATTAGTCCAACTAATAGGTTATGAATGACATCTTGATTACAACTCGATTTCCTAATACACATGAACTAACAGACTTAAGAAGAACACTGACATTGATGAATGGCTTGAGTGTTGAACTCGAGATACACTATGTTGTTCCTTAGTTGATGTGCAAAAGGATAATCTTCTCAATTCACAGGGAAAGTATTAAACTAACCAGTACTACGAGATCTTTGGAAGCCCTACACACAGTCAACTTCTTGTTTGATAGCAATCCTAAAGCTCCAAGGACTCCGTGAATTTTATGACTCCTGTCTATCACTTACGCGAACAGATATTCTTGGACAACAGTCTTTATCGCATCAAATAGCCATGTCCAGAAATCTCGGACTATAGTAACTTTGTATAAATGTTACTGCCATGTAAGAACATTCAACAACTACCTTGCGGACCTGGTTTTTAGCACACATCAGCAGCCACCTTGAGGACTTGGTTCTTAGCACATGTTCACTAGACACACTTTGTTAATCATCGAAACCCCAATTCTCAACAAGACATCACTAAGTACTCATAATGCCTATAACGGGTCCTGAAAGTTGTCTTAGGAATATCTGAAGACCTGACGTTCAACTGATGGTAACTCGATCTCAAGTCAATCTTCGAGAATACCCTATTACCCTGAAGCTCATCAAATGAATCATCAATACGCAGTAGTGGATACCTTTTCTTAATGGTAACATTTTTCAACTATATGTAGTCAATGCACATCCTCAAATAACCATCTTTCTTCTTCACAAATAGTACTGATGCACCCTAAGCTGACACACTAGTCTTGATTAAACCCTTATCAAACAATTCTTGTAGCTATTCATTCAATTCTTTCAAATCTACAAGTGACATGCAATATGGTGGAATAGATATGGGCTGAGTGCCTTGCACCAGATCAATACTAAAATTAATATCTCTGCCGGGTGGCATACCCCGCAGATCTGTAGGAAACACATCTGAGAACCCCTTACTAATGGAACTGACTCAACAGTAGGAGTATCAACACTAACATCTCTCACAAAGTCCAAATACACCAAATAGCCCTTCTCAACCATCCGTTGAGCCTTTAAAAATGAATTAAATCTACTGGGATTGTGACCAAGTGAACCTCTCTACTCTAACCTAGAAACCCTAGCATAGACTACATCAAAATCTTATAGTGACAATCAAGAATAGTGTGGTACAAAGATAACTAATCCATACCCAAATTCACCTCAAAATCAACCATGCTGAGCAATAAAAGATCAACTCTAGTCTCATAACCCCCGAATAGTAACCACACATGATCGATATACACAATCCACCATCATATAATCACCCACCGGTCTAGATACATGAACATAAACATCAAAAGAATCACGAGGAATATCCCAATAACAAGCAAAATATGATGACACATAAGAATAAGTGGAACCGAGATCAAATAATACTGAAGCATCCTTGTGGCACACTCAAACAATACTGTGATCACAGTGTCAGAAGCAACTACCTCTAGCATAGTTGGAAATGCATGGCAATGGTCCTATATTCCACCTGACTAATCTCTCCCTCTAGAGTGGCCTCAAACCGACTGAGCCCCACCCCTAGATAGTTGTGCGGTCGGTGTAGCTACTGGTGCTAAAACCATAGGTTGCGTGCCCTACTATGGGACGTTAGTCAGAGGTCTGGATGATTATTGAATTGGGAAAGCACTATATGAACTGTGACTAACTAAGAAACCACGAGGAATCTGACAAGATGCCTGAGCGGCCCTATAAGGTCATCCTCAGCTGTGTTGTGACTGGCCTCCAAACAAGGCACCACCAATACCACCTAAACCACGGGGCCTTTTGGCCTCCCACTCCTCTCATTCAAGCCTACAAAAATTCTCCAAACGCCTGGCAATCTCAACCACCTAGTCAAACCTATCATTTATATCGACCTCTCAAGCTAAACCATATCGTAGACCATAGTTAAAGCTATCAATAAAGATCTTGATCTTCTCCCTCTAAGTAGGAACCAAAAATATTGCATGACGTGCCAACTCCATAAATCTCATCTTGTACTGGGTCACGGTCATGCTCTCCTGGCGTAGATGCTCAAACTCCATACACAACTCCTCTCTGCGAGTCTATGGAACAGACTTCTCTGAGAAGAGAACTGAGAACTGATGCCTTGTGAGTGGTGCGGTGCCAACTAGTCTGCCTGACTCATAGGTCTGCCACCACCTGTTAGCTGGGCCCATTAGCTGAAAAGTAGTAAAGTCAACCTTATTGGAGCCCATAAGACCCATTGTGTAAAGAATCCGATGACACTAATCAAGAAAACCCCGGGCATCCTCTAACTCTCCTCCACTGAATTAGGGAGGACGAAGCCTCTGAAATTGCTCTAACCCCTTCTGCTCTTCGTCAGTCAAAAATTGTCCAACTCTGGCCTGTACCGCAAAAACTAGTTGCACTGGAAAACCCCCCGATATCTGATAAACCTGAGCTACCTGCTTTTGAGTACGGGTGGTGGGAGCTCTTCCCCCATCCTGTGAGGTAGTCAGTGCAACTATTATCAAATCTGCCTTAGCCAAGTTCGTATACACACTCAAGATCTGGGCCATAGTATCCTAAAGACCAGGTATAGCAATAGGTATTGCTGGTGTCTGAGCTGGTCCCAAGGGTTCAACAATATCCAGAACCTGCTCCTCCACTGGAGCAACTGGTGGCTCCACAGGTACTTCCCTAGCTGTAGCGCGAGCCCTACCTCGGCCCCTACTTCAGCCCCGGCCTCTCGCAACCCACCATAACAGAGGTCATCCTTATAGGCCCGCTCAAATGGCTTGTCCGGTTCATCATTGTGCATCCGCTAGCCATGGTTCATACAGTGCTTATCCGGGTCAATAATCTCTTAGTGCCCTCCCAGCTCAGAGTTCATCCCATGTTCTATCAGTTTAGGGTTCGTCTGTACCAGGTCCTTCTAGTTGTTACTCTGCTTCTTGGGGTCCGATTCAGTCCCTGCTTCCATTGATGAATCAAATTTGCTTTGAGTGTGGAGAGTTTGCACATATGTGGAGGTATTATCCTCATCTTTTGGTAGGTCCAGTTCAGCAGAGGGGTTAGGCAATGACTTTCGCACTAGTTACTTCACCGCCCGCTCAGCCAGCTCGAGGTGTGGCTCAGGCAGCTAGAGGTCGCCCTAGAGGGGGAGGCCTATCAGGTGGTGGTCAGGCTCGATGTTATGCTTTTCCCGCTAGGCCATAGGCCATTGCTTTAGATGCAGTAATCACAGGTATTAGTTTAGTGTGCCACAAGGATGCTTCCATATTATTTGACCCTGGTTCCACGTATTCATATGTATCATCATATTTTTATAGTTATTTGGATATGCCTCGTGAGTCCTTAATTACGCATGTTCAAGTATCTACATCGGTGGGCAATTCTATCATTGTGGACCGTGTGTATCAGTCATGTGTGGTGACCATGGGAGGATTGGAGATGAGAGTTGATCTTTTACTACTTAGTATGGTTAATTTTGATGTGATTCTAGGCATGGATTAGTTGCCCCATGTTATACGATTCTGGATTGTCACGCTAAAAATGTGACATTGGTGAAGCAGGGATTGCCTAGGATTGAGTGGAGAGATTCTTTGGACTATGTCCTCAATAGGTTGATTTCATATTTGAAGGCCCAACAAATGGTTGGGAAGGGATATTTGGCATATTTGACCTTTGTGAGGGATGTTGGTGCTGATACTCCTACCATTGAGTCTGTTCCGATAGAGAGAGACTTTCTAGATGTGTTTCCTGCAGACCTATCGGGGATGCCACCCGACAGGGACATTGATTTTGGTATTGACTTAGTGTCAGGCACTCATCCTATTTTTATTCCTCCGTATCGTATGGCACCAGCAGAGTTGAAGGAATTGAACGAGCAGCTTCAGGAGCTTCTTGGTAAGGGGTTCATTAGGCCTAGTGTGTCACCTTGGGGTGCAACGGTTCTATTTGTGAAGAAAAAGGATGGTGCTATGCAGATATGCAATTATTATAGGCAGTTGAACAAGGTAACAATAAAGAACGAATATCCTTTACCGCGCATTGATGAGTTATTTGATCAGCTTCAAGGAGCTAGAGTATTCTCTAAGATTGATTTGAGGTCTGGGTATCACCAGTTGAAGATTAAGGACTCTAATATTCTAAAGATGGAATTCAGGAACCGCTATGGTCACTACGAGTTCTTTGTGATGTCTTTTGGGCTGACCAATGCCCCAGCAGCATTCATACATCTGATGAAAAGTGTATTCCAACCATATCTTGATTAGTTTATCACAGTATTTATTGATGATTTCCTAATGTACTCACGTAGCCAGGAGGAGCATGCGCAATAATTGAGGATTGTATTATAGACATTGAGGGAGAAGAAACTTTATGCCAAATTCTCTAAGTGTGAGTTCTGACTTGATTCTGTGGCGTTCTTGGGACACGTGGTGTCCAGTGAGGGTATCAAGGCAGATTCGAAGAAGATTGAGGCAGTTCAGAATTGGCCCAGACCGTCCTCAGCTAATGATATTCAGAGTTTTCTTAGCTTGGCCGGATATTATCGTTGCTTCATGGAGGGTTTCTCATCCATTGCAGAACCTTTGACTTGATTAACCCAGAAGGGTGCCCCATTCAGGTGGTCTGATGAGTGTGAGGAGAGCCTCCAGAAGCTCAAGACTGCCTTGACCACAACTACAGTCCTAGTTTTGCCTTCAGCATCGGGTTCATATATAGTGTATTGTGATGCTTCTCAAATTGGTATTGGGTATGTCTTGATGCAGGAGGGTAGGGTGATTGCTTATGCTTCATGCCAGTTCAAGCTACATGATAAGAACTACCCCTTCATGATTTAGAGTTGGCAACCATTGTTCATGCATTGAATATTCAGAGGCATTATCTCTACAGTGTGGCTTGTGAGGTATTTACATATTATCGGAACCTACAGCACTTGTTCAAGCACAAGGATCTAAATTTGAGGCAGCGGAGATGATTGGAGCAATTAAAAGACTATGATATTACCTTTTGTATCATCCCGGGAAGGCCAATATGGTGGCTGATGCCTTGAGTAGAAAGGCGGTGAGTATGGGTAGCCTTGCATATATTCTTGTTGGTTAGAGACCGCTTGAATCAGATATTCGGGCCTTGGCCAGTCAGTTCGTGAGGTTAGAAGTTTTGGAGCGTAGACGAGTTCTAGATTACGTTGTTTCGCGGTCTTCTTTATATGATCGCATCAGAGAATGTCAGTATGACGACCCCTATTTGCTTGTCCTTAAAGACATAGTTCAGAATGTGATGCCAAAAAGGTTTCTATTGGAGATGATGGGGTGTTGCGGATGCATGGTTGGATTTGTTCGCCCAATATGGATGGGTTACGTGAGTTGATTATTGAGGAGGCCCATAGTTTGTGGTATTCCATTCATCCTGGTGCTGTGAAGATGTATCATGACTTGTGGCAGCACTATTGGTGGAGAAGAATGAAGAATGATATAGTGGAGAGTGTAGCTCGGTTCTTAAACTACCAGCAGGTGAAGTACGAGCATCAGAGGCCGGGCGGTTTGCTTCAAAGGCTTGAGATTCCTTAGGGGAAATGGGAGCGTATTACCATGGACATCAGTGTTGGGCTACCACGGACCTTGAAGAAATTCGATGCTATTTGGGTGATTGTGGACCAGTTGACTAAGTTCGCACATTTTATTCCGGTGGTGACAACTTATTCTTCGGAGCAGTTTGCTAAGATTTATATCTACGAGATTTTTCGTCTTCACGGTGTGATGGTGTCCATTATTTCTTATCATGGCACGTAGTTCACATCACAGTTTTGAAGAGTAGTGCAGTGAGAGCTAGGCACACGATTTGGGTTGAGTACAAAATTCTACCCTCAGAAGGACGGACACTCCGAGCGCACCATTCAGATATTTGAAGATATGCTACGCGCTTGTGTTATAGATTTCGGGGGTTCTTAGGACCAGTTTCTATTGCTTGCAGAGTTCGCCTACAACAACAACTATCAATCGAGTATTCAGATGGCTCCTTATGAGGCCTTATAAGGGAGGCGGTGTCGATCTCCAGTTGGGTGGTTTGAGCTGGGGGAGGCTAGGTTGTTGGGAATGGATCTGGTTCAAGATGCCTTGGAAAAGGTCAAGTTGATTCAAGATCGGCTTCGCATGGAACAGTCTAGACAGAAGTTTTACGTCGATCGGAAGGTTCGTGATGTTGCATATATGGCGGGAGAGAAGGTATTGCTTAGAGTTTCACCCATGAAGGGTGTGATGAGGTTCGGGAAGAAGGGTGTGTTGAGCCTTCGGTATATTGGCCCTTTTGAGGTGCTTGAGAGGATTGGAGATGTGGCCTATAAGATTGCATTACCACCTAGTATATCGAGTGTTCACCCAGTGTTTCATGTTTCCATGCTCCGAAAGTATTACGGTGATGTGTCTCATGTTTTGGACCTCAGCACGGTTCAATTAGATGGATATTTGACTTATGATGTAGAGCCGGTGGCTATTTTGGATCGGCGGGTTTGAAAGTTGAGATTAACGGATATAGCTTTAGTAAAAGTACATAGGAAAGGTCAGCCAGTCGAGGAGTCTTCTTGGGAGACGAGGGGGAGATGCTGAGACACCTATTTGAGACTCCACGTATGATTCTAGACCCGTTCGAGGACGAACATTTATTTAAGCGGTGGAGAATGTAATGACCAGACCGGTCGCTTTGAGTATTTTAGCCTCGTTCCCCTATTTATTGCTTATTCTAAATTCATTTGTAGTCATGTGATTTTCCGGGGTAATTGGTTTGATTTCGAGGATATTTCAAAATGAATTAGGACACTTAGTCCTAAGGTTGGAAGCTTAAGTCGAAAGAGTTATCCGAATATTGACTTATGAGTAAATGACTCCGGAATGGAGTTTTGATGATTCTGTTAGGTTCGTATGGTGATTTTGGACATAGGCATATGTCCGGATATTGATTTGGAGGTCCGTAGGTCATTTTGGCTTGAATTGATGAAAGTTAGAAAGTTGAGAAGTTTGATCGCGAGTTGACTTTGTTGATACTGGGCTTGGATTTTTGTTTTGGAAGTTGGAATAGGTCTGTTGTATGATTTATGACTTGTGTACAAAATTTGAGGTAAATCGGATTTGCCTTGATAGGTTTCGGCCTCGATTGTAGAAGTTGGTAATCCAATAGTTTCAATAGGCTTGAATTGGGGTGCGATTCATGTTTTTGATGTTGTTTGACGTGATTTGAGGCTTCGACTAAGTTTGTATGATATTTTAGGATGTGTTGATCTATTTGGATGGGGTCCTTGGGGACTCGGGTGAGATTCAGATTGATTCAGATTGCGTTTTGGCCTTATAGAACTGCTGATCTGGTGTCGGGTACAGTCTTCATTCGTTCGGGATGAAGAGATCGCGTTCGCGTAGAGTTATTCAGGGACAGGAGGATTTTTTTCTTCGCGTTCACGAAGGTTTAGTGGTTCTGTTCAACACGATCGCGAGAGGGATTCCGCATTCGCGTATAAGGGTTAGGTCGGCTTGGGCATCGGGCATTTAGCCTTCACGTTCGCGAGAATGGGGTCGCGTTTGCTTAGGCTTGGGGTCAGAGGTCATCGCGTTCGTGAATGGGATGTCGCGTTCTGGTAAGAGGAATTTTCAGCTGAGAAGTTTTGTGCTTTGCGAATGCGAGGCATTTTCCGCGTTCGCGAAGAAGGCATACTTAGGAAGATTTGAAAACTCCAAATCGTGGGTTAGATAATTATTTCATATTTTGACTTGGGGAGCTCGGCTAGGGGCAATATTTGTGAGGGATTTCAATACAAATCAAGAGGTAAGCTACTTTTGATCAATTTTATCCATTAATATTGAATACCCATTGATTTTCCCACATAGATTATGTGTTTTGAGGTAAAATTTGGGGCATTTTGGACTAGGGATTGGAGAGTAAGATTTGGAGATTTAAGGGTCGATTTATGGTCAGAATTGGATGGTTTTGGTATGGTTGGAATCCTTATTGAATGGGTGTTTGGGTTTTGTGAATTTTGTCGGGTTCGAAGTCGTGGGCCCGAATTGACTTTTTGAATTTTGTAAAAGAACTTTGCTTTATCGTATGTAATCGATTCCTATAGCTTGTACTGATCATATTAAGTTGTTTGTGACTAGATTCGAGTAGTTCGGAGGTCGATTCACGAGGCAAGGGCTTGTTGGTGTATTGATTTGAGCACTTTGAGGTAAGTAACACTTCTAAAATTGGTACTGAGGGTATGAATCCCTGGAATACGTGTAATATGGTTGGTGTTGGGGTGACGGACATGCTAGGTAACAGGTGTATGGGCGTGCACCATGGTAATTATGACTTGGTTGATTCTGTAGTACTGTGTAGTTATCTAGTCTTGTTTCTATCAGTGTAATTCCTACGTGTTAGAATAATGAGCTGTGATCCATGTTAGAAATCATGTTTAGGCTATGTGCTTATTCTATTAGGACCCACTGAGGTCATTTTTGTTGTTGAGTTATTTGCTTAAGTTGCAGTTATGTACTCAGACATATTTATTCATTTGCATATCATATATCGGTCTCTGTTATTATTTACTGTTACATCATTTTATTATTATTTGGGCTGAGTGGTATGACATTTGCGAGCATGTGAGACTAGAGAGATTGATGAGTGAGTTGGGGCCTGGGAGCCGAATTGTGAGTGATATTGGCGATGGGGGTGCACGCCGTAACATGCCTTATTGGATTATTTATTATTATGGGATCGGGCTGCATGCTGCAACAAGCCATATTGGTTTTATATTAGCGCTTGGGCAGGATCCGCCCCTCCAGAGTCTGACATACCAGCAGTGAGCGCAGGCATCCGTACAGTGCTGAGTGATTGTGTGTGATGAGTGGTACATTGAGACAGACATATTGAGTATTCTGAGAGTGTGAGTACCTGGGATTATCATTGTGATGCATTACATTTGACATGTATGTTTGACATGTAGGCATAAAGATGTAACATTCCTCGTGCTAGCTGTACTTGGCATATTTTATTAGTGTTGAGCTTAAATTGTTGTATTTGAAAGCATGCCAAAATTTATGTACTGTGTACGAGCTGAATATTGAAGTTCTATGAGTTATTACTGTCATTATCTTGTTATATTTGTGTTGTTATTAGTTGATTCTGACTGTATCTTCCTGAGCTCGTCACTGCTTTCAGCCCAAGGTTAGTCTTGTACGTCTGCTACTGCAGAGAGAGACCGCACATGCGGTACCAAGTCAACAGACAAGACTCTACTTTCGCGGAAGGAATCCGCATCTGCGGTTGCGCACCTATGCAAGGACCTATGCACCTACGGACTCAGCTCACCCAGCCTCATCTCGTATCTGCGGCCAAGGGGCCACTACTGCAGTGCCTCACCTACAGCCATACCCTCGCAGGTGTGATTGCATCAGAACTCAGCAGGCATCCAAAAATCCTTCTCGTCTCCAAATAAGTCCGAACTCAACCCGAATCACACCCAAGGCCCCCGTGACCCCGTTCGAACATACTATCAAGTCCTAAAATACAACACGAACCTACTCTAGGACTTAAATCACATCAAACAAATTAAAATCTATGAATTGCATACCAATTCAAACCTATTGAATCAATGAATAATTCAACTTCTTAAACTAATACTGAATCATATTAAACCAACTCCGAATGAGATGAAATATTGCATGTAAGTCACAAATGAAATAACGGACCTATACCAACTCCCCGGAATCACAATCCAAGCCCGATATCAATAAAGTCAACTCTCGATAAACCTCTCAACCTTCCAAACCTTCAATATTTCAATTTTCGCCAAAAGGCACTAAATCAACCTACGGACCTCCAAATCAACATCCGGACATACGCCTAAGTCCAAAATCACCATACGAAGCTATCAGATCCATCAAAACACCATTCCAAAGTAGTCTACACAAAAGTCAAACTCCGGTCAACTCTTTCAACTTATACTTTTAACCTTGAGACTAAGTGTCCCAATTCAACATAGAGGAGGCAATAAAAGAGGAACATGGATCAAATAATCATAACAAACTGCCAAATCGTTACATTCTCCCCCTCTTAAAACTAGCATTCATCCTAGAATGCGTATAGAGACATACTTGAAGTGCTAAAAAGGTGAGGATAATGGCTACGCATATCATGCTCGATCTCCCAAGTCGCCTCCTCGACTGGTTGACCCCTCCATTGAACATTTACTGAAGCAATGTTCTTTGACCTCAAATATAAAGTTGCTTTCAAATAGCATAAGAATAAAAGTATGATAATCTTATAGACCTAGGACATGAAGACTAATAACTAGTGAAGATAAAACTTTAACATATCTATTTGAAAAAGAAATATTCAAATGATATTCACCCTTACGATGTTCTCATTTACTGATAAATGTATAATATTATGGTCTGTTATTTGAGTTGCGTTCAATCTTCATATTTTTATAGATGGATTCATTATTCATTTGTTAAAAAATTTAAGGGTCAACAATGTTAGCTAGGAAATTTGACGCATGATCTGTTTAGGAATAATTGGGCGAGTCCTGAACATTGAACGTTGGATGTATGCAGGGCGCATAATTGGGCATTTGGAGCGTAATCCTTACAAAACTAAGCCCCACATATGAGTCTTAGGATATTTTGCTATTGTCCTGCCTAGGAGGGAGAGAGGCGAGCCTCGAGTAAATCCAAAAAAATATTTTAAAACATCGTCTATAAGTAACGATGATAACAAATTAGTGTATTTACCAGTACTACTTTTAAAATTTTTAATTATATCTAAGAAGATTAATTCAAGAACAATTGGCATGCTTGCAACAGCTGCCACTTACTGGCATTCTCTCATGACAAATGATAAGAAAAAATTTAAAGAACTCATATACAAGATAGGAATGGTTTTTTTTTTTTTAAATTAAAAAAAAGAGAGAGGAATGGTTAACTCTACTTTAATAGAGTAGTTAATGTGCTTCTCATATCCTTTTTGACGAAATAAATATTGTAAGAGAGGTTCGCATTAATTTGAATGGTCTAACGCAGACATAGCATATTATTGCATGAAAAACCTATCTAGTTTGACAGCTCAAAGCAAAACACTATCAACATGAACCTAACTCATAAAATGTTGTTATTATTAGCCGTAAATCCTCTTTTTATTACAAGTGGCTAAAGCTTCGTGGTCCTTACTTTTCATTATGACTCACATTTACAGTGAACCAGCTACACTAATCTAAACAATTTAATTGTCACAATTTCTATAAATAGATCTGTCTATAGATACAAATATAGAACACTAATTGAAGTCAATTAACATTAATACAACAGCATTTAAACCAGAATATTAGCTCAATAATGTTCCCGCAAATAATGGAAGTAATTGACTTTGCAACACCCAAATTGTCACCAACAGCAATAGTCATTTTTGTGATTATAGCAAAACAAAGCTTCTTACTTTAAAGGGTCAGGCCTGTACTCGTATATAATTTATGATAGTTAAAAATGTAGCTTGACGATAACCTTAACTCAATTGGAAAATAGTTCAGGAACGCCAACGAACAATTACAAATGATTGCATGATCTAATTAAGAGGATGAAAGGTCGTGTTTCATGGTAATAATTTCTTTTACAAAACTCATTTCAAGTGGGTATTGTTGGAGTAAACTGTATGTATCTTAAAGAATTTGAATCTCAATTTTTGGTGATTTTGTGAAAATTTGAGTTGAATTTTGAGTTACGGTTCGAAGGAAAAAGATAAAATTTCTGCAGGTATAATTGTGTATCTTCTGTATGTCTCTTATATATTTCATATGTATCCCATGTATATCCATGTACAACTGTGTGTGAGATACATGTGTTGCAAAGAAAATTTTCAACTCAATTTCAACTACAAACTTCAAACTAGTCCAATTCACATACTACCTTCTTCAAATTTTTTATATACCAAACGGTGAGAGACGATTTTTCAAGAGTCATTTCTTCCCCAAATTATTGGTAAGTGATTCTAAACCATTTTCTTTCAATTGCCCATTACATTTTTTGAATTTTCAACCTAAAATCTAGAGTTTTCATGATAGAATTAGGGGTTAGGGTAGAAACTAGAGATTTCGAAAATTTGGGGATTTAGACCTCAACTTGAGGTCGGATCCCAAAACTAATTACATATTCGGGCTCGGGGGTGAATGAGTAAAAAGATTTTGGTCCGAACCTCGGGTTTTGACCAAGCGGGCCCGGGGTCATTTTTTCGACTTTTTGGAGAAAATTTGGAAAACTTAATCTATGCAATATAATTGATTCCTTTAGCAATATTTGATATTATTGAGACATTTTTGAATAGATACTAGTGGTTTGGAGGTGAATTCCAAAGGAAAAGCTGTGATTGAGAATTAAGTGGCCTTCGGAGCGAGGTAAGTGTTGTGCTAAGTGAAATCCATGTGAGCGGCGTATATGTGAGGTGACAAGTACTTATGCGCCACCAATTTGCATGTTTTTCATGTTTTCTCTATTTTTCTTATATTGTCCCTTTCCTATGCCAAATTGCTACGTGTTATACTAGTATTGTTCAATTTATCGTCCTTATCATATTTACGGATTTTCTGGTGATAATTGAGTTTTTATTTCAAAGTTGAGATTGATATTATGGAACCAAATGTTGAATTAAGGTTTGTACTTGTTATTCTATCTTCTTATTTTCATTTATGTATTGCATTATGATAAGTGAGAGTGTTAATGCACGAAGGGTGATGTCGTGCCATATTGTGAGTGTTAATGCACAAAGGGTGATACCGTGCCATATTGTGAGTGTTAATTCACGAAGGGTGATGCCATGCCATATTGTGAGTGTAAAAGCACAAAGGGTGATGTCGTGCCATATTATGAGTGTAAAAGCACGAAGGGTGATGTCGTGCCATGATATGAGAGTTAATGCACGAAGGGTGATGCCGTGCCATTTCTATTAATTTTATGGTGAGATTGAGAGTAAAAGCACGAAGGGTGATGCCGTGCATTTTTCCTTACTGTATTCACTATTCTTGTTGATTCATGGTATATTGACTGCTCCGGTGATCATTCTGTTGTAGTTCTTTATTTTGTATTCCCCTCAGTATGTTTCCCTCCCGACATTTCCTGTTTAGTTCTTCATTTCTGTTATTCGTATATACACTGTTAAATTATACAGGTTAATTTGTAGGTGCCTTGCCTTAGCCTCGTCACTACTTCGTCGAGGTTAGGCTCGACACTTACCAGTACATGGGGTCGGTTGTATTAATACTGCACTCTGCAGTTTCTGTACAGATATTGATACCAGCTTAGGTTGATCGAGAATTTTGCTATTGATCCACTGTCCGGAAACTCAAGGTAGATCTGTCGGCATTCACAGACCTTGAAATCCCCGTCTATCTTTTATCTCCTACTGTTTTCTTTCATTCAGACAATTGTGTTTCTTTCAGACTATTACTAGTAGTAAATTCTAGAATGCTCGTGAATTGTGACTCCAGATCTGGGTGGTAGTGATTAATATAGTTTTATAATATTTTGCACTTATTATATTTCATCTTAGTTAATTAATGTTATTAACTGAATGGAAATAAGGAATTGGTTTGATGATTCTCTAACGTTGGCTTGCCTAGCAAGTGAAATGTTAGGCGCCATCACGGTCCCGTTGGTGGGAATTTTGGGTCATGACAGTTGGTATCAGAGCATTTGGTTGCATAGGTCTCACGAGTCACGAGCAAGCCTAGTAGAGTCTGAAAGATCGGTACGGAGACGTCTGTACACCTTACGAGTCTAAATCTATGCTCAGATTTTCAATCTAAGATCATTTAGGCACTCAAATCATCATTTTTATCGATTCTAGGTTTTCTCCAAAAATATCTCTTGATTTCACCTTTAATCATTATTTCTAAGGTATACTAGATGATAAATTTATGATATATTTATCGATTCAAGTTAGAATCACTTACCTCAATGTTATAGATGTAGATCTAGCTGAAAACCCTTCAATCCGAGCTTCCAAAGTCTCCAAAATGTGTGAGAATGAACCAAAATCACAAACTGGGACTATTTATACAAAGAAAAAAAATTGCACACCGGTCGGGGACGGGCGCGCCTCACCTTGCAACGCACCTAGACTAGGCGTGATGGCTAGTACGTCATGCCTGGCATCACACCTGGCTTGGGTGTGATGGTAAGTACGTTGTGGCCTATACTGTTTGGTTTATGCTGCTAAACTTTTCATTCCAACCCTCCCTCCCCCTCCAAAATATCTCGAACCCCACGGAACCCATCCAACGATTCAGACTAGTTCAAATACGCTATATGAACTTATGTAAAATCTTGAAACACGAAGCAAAATGTTATAAATCAAATCAACTTAAGAATCCTTAAAGTTCCAACTTTCATGCAATAATATCAAAGTGCTCCCGAGCCCCTCTTAATCCGAATATTTTTACAAGTTCTAACACATCATATAAACATGTTTGAAGCTTCGAAATTTGAACCAAAGCGTTATTATTAGAATCGAGGGGTTAGGTTGTCATTTTAGTCTTTAAACCTTCCAGATGGCCAGGTAGCGCTCCAAAACCTTCACGAACCCCTTCGGACCCTAGCCACCCTTAGGCCCAAAACTTTTGAGGACCCCTCTTGTCGATAATAGTGGACATTTATGATTTAATTTGTCTTTACAAATTTGAACATAATATTCTTTATAAAAGGAAAAAGAAAATTTCAAATGGATTTGAATCGAAACGTGAAAAATATTTTTAGTTTTCTTTTTGGTGGCAAAAATATTGTATCACTAGGTTATTAGAAGATTATTGTAATATACTATATCAGATAAAAAGACTTATTCTTTTTCAAATACTTATATTACTTATAAAAATAATATTAACTGTTATGTAACAGTTGTATTAATAACTGGATCATTAACAAAACGTTGCCTTACGTGTGCAAGTTAAGTGAAGTCAACAAGAAAATATAATGCAATTGCTGCTGAAACAAGAGCGCAACTCGTTTCCGGTAAAAATACAAGAATCGGCCGTTCTAAAGGTTACTACTTTCACAAAACCTAACAAAAGTTTTAGTGGGCGTTTGACAATTTATTTCATGCAAAGATTCGAGAACAATCAACACAGAATTAGGCCGAAGAGTCGAAGAGAATTTAATATTTGCCCTTCATCAAGAGGCAATATATAAATAAGCCTGCGCCATTGCAACAACTCAAACCATTTCCAATATTGCCTCACAAGTCAGTAGTGCCTTTCCTCTTTCATTAACACTATGGAACACATGCCTTCCTAAGAGAAACAAAGGTGTGGAATGTGTTGCTATATATTACTCAGTATTAAACATGATTTTTATGTTATTATCTTCGAGTTTAAGTTATATGTATACAATTTGTCCAACATACTTATAAATACTATCAGATCGATCGCTTAGGTTTTTATAAGGAAATTTTCATGATAAGCATTAATTTGCCGGCAACTGTATAAAAATGGTAAAGGCCGATTGAATATCTAAAATAACTTCTTAAATACTAATTTGCACTCAGTATTTACACCAAATCAAATGATCTATTATGTTATAAATGTCTTGAGTACTTATAAAATTTTACAAGTTTCTTAAGCAGGGTCGTCTCTAACGTCAACGGTTCTTTCCTCCTGTGATTTATTCATATATTTCTATTTTGCAGAATTCCTAAAGATGTTATCCATACGATTCCGACAACAGTATTGTATTCATTAGAAGGATTAAGGGACAACTTGGACTGGCAAAGGCTTTTGAAGCTTCAAATGCCTGATGGTTCATTCTTAACATCCAACGTTCGGAAGATATGCCAAATACTTTTCATCATTATTAACATCCCCTGCTTCCACTGCCTTTGCATTCATGGAAACTAATGATGAAAAGTGTTTGGCATATCTTCCGAACGTTGTTGAAAAGTGTAATGGAGGAGGTACCTAGAATCTTTCTTTGTCCAATGATGTTATATATACGGGTGCCAAATGGGCGGGTCGGGCTTATTTTGTGCTGGTCAAATGGGATTAGTCAATAAATGGACGGGTAATTCAAAAGTTACTTGAACTGAGATGTGATGAGTCAAGATGGGCTAAAATTTGAGTCATAACCTAACCCGCTCAACTCTTATCAAGCTTTAACTAATATATGTTATTTTCTTATGAATTGTTTAATTTTCAAATAAAACTTTTTTTCCTTTTATGGCCATATATAACATATCAAATTTAAAAGTTATTTTAAAGATATTTTAGCAAAGTTACTCATTGATCAATTTGGACTAAAAATCAGCCCAATTCTAGCTGGACTGAGATGTGCTGGGTTAAGATGGGTTGAGTTTAACAAACGTTTGTGACGTTGATGATACATGTATGGCTATTAGGTTGCTAAGGTTACATGGGTATGATGTTAGTCCAGGCAAGTCAATGGAAAATGAGTTCCTCACTGATTTCGCAAAATTTACTTACTCCATGTCCCAATTTATTTGGGGGAGCTCGAATTTAGATTTTAACCGTGAATTAGGACATAGAATAATTTAGTTTTTTGAAACAAAATTTATATATTTGAAAATTATGTAAAAAATACTATAAGTTACAATAATTAACAATTCAAAATATCTAAAAAGCATATGAAAAAATCACGGTCAAAGAAAAACTCGTTTGACTCACGAAAATCGAATTTCGCCACATACAATAAATGATCTAATTTTTTATTATCTGTCACAGATGCGCTAAACAATTTCAAAGATGGTGATCAATTCTTTTGCCAAAGAGGTGAAGTGGACGGGTCACCAACACATATGTTTAATCTCTATAGATGTTCCCAAGTTTTATTCCCTGGAGAAAGGATTCTTGAAGAAGCATAGCTAAGGACATCCTCGGGGAGGTAAAGAATGACCAAAGATTTTAGTATTTACACACTGCCGTGTAAAAGAAAATTTATAAGTTATATACATGTAATCGTCCATAGAAAATGCAATTAGCAACTTGGAAAATATGGAAAAATAATTACATGTTACAATAGCTTAAAACACATTAATAGTAAAATTCTTTACATAGTATATATAAGATATATCCATGATAAATAAATCATTCTCTCCATTCACTTTTACTTGTTCACTATACTAAAAATATATTTTTATTTTTACTTGTCCACTATATTAAATCTAGAGAAAAATAATCGTTTTTCCTATTTTACCCTTATCATTAACTACTTATTCTCCAAATCGTTTTCCAAGAGTTTTTAAAATGTTCTCACTATTATGAGTAAAATTATAAAATATATACTTCATTTATATTTTCTTATTAAAGGCAGTGCAATGTCAAAAATGGACAACTATAAATGAACGGAGAGAATACTCATTTTGAAAAACTATAGATGTTGTTGTTGGGAAAAAATAATATCCCGCCCAGGAATAATATCCACGATAAATAACAATAATACAAGAGAGTAAAAACGATACCAAATCTTTTAACGGGTAAAATACAATACCCGAGCGGCGCAATATAATACCACTAAAATATTATAACTTGGTAGTGTCAAGAGTACTACAACTTCGAAAGAAATAACACTCTTTATTTTAAATACCTCACTACGATATTATTTACAGTCACTATTTATCTCACGGACTACAATACGTGAATTACAAACTCTAACTCTCTGTTGCTTGTCTCGATTCTGTGTGTTTGATCGGAAGAGCTGAAGCCTCCTTTTATAGCAGTGAGGAATCGTTCCTCCAACCAATCAAAGGATTGGATTTACAATTTGCATTGCAGATTCCTGATCTTGTTGCACCGTCCAAAACCAATTTGCAAATTAGTTTTGCTATTTGTTTTTTTTTATTTTATTGCTGTTATTACAACTTATTGCATTTGCAACTTGTTGTCACCTTTTTGTTTCTTTTTTCTTTTATTTAAATGGGTTCCACAGCTGTAACATATAATACTCTTTATGTTTTACTTTGCATAATTTGCTAAATATGTTGTAAAACATTTATTTATAGATAAGGTATGCACTAGAATTCCCATGGGATGCCAGCTTACCTCCGGTGGAAGCTAGGCTTTACATAGAACAGTATGGTGGAGCAGATGATATTTGGATTGGCAAGACGTTATTCAGGTAGCTCTTTAAATATGTTCTAGAATTTTATTTTCTCTGGTGTTAATAACATTTTTATTTTCTTGTCAATAAACAGTTCTATGTTAGTTTTCATTTAGGTTTAGCGTACATAAGTAGTTACACAAAAGTTAAAATTAAGAGAGCATTTAACTTGGTAAAACTATAGAATTATAGTCTAACCAACTCTTGTCTCTTGGTACTTCAAACAAATAAATATTATCATAACTGCATTAGGAAGACTTAAATTAGAGTGTGATTATCTCATCTAATATTTTAGTTTGCTAGAGATCACAATTTTATTTACTTAATTTGCCTTAATTCAACACTCATGGTCACCTCACTAGCGGACATGATTATTTTTTATGGCCAAGTACATAGAAAGTTTTCTTCAATAACGGGTGACGATGAGACACTACTAGAAATTCGCTAAAAACCGACCAACGTTGGTCGGTTATGGCAAATTACCGACCAAAATGTGACCATTACGGTGTGGACGGTGTTTTGATGGTCGGAATAGCTTACTGACCAAAGTTGGTCGGAAATTACCGACCAACTTTGGTCGGTAGATTAAAACGACCATCTGACAAGTTTAATTACTTACCGACCAACTTTGGTCGGAAACATATTTTATTAATTTAATTTTACCGACCAAAGTTGGTCGGTTTAACTAAATTATGTTTTTTTATTAATTATTAAAATTAAAAAAACCGACCAACTTTGGTCGGTAATTGAAAATATATATTTTTTAAAAATAATTAAAATTAACATTACCGACCAACTATGGTCGGTAATCTCAACAGTGCAAGTAAAATACCGACCAAAGTTGGTCGATAAATGTTGAATTCTGGGAATTCAATGTTCATTAACCGACCAACTTTGGTCGATATTTTGGAATAATTTATTTTTTTTATTAAAAACCGACCAACTTTGGTCGGTTTTTCTGGGTTTAATTTTGGTATAAAATGCCTGTTTTGGCAGCTACACCACCTGCCAGCATACCAATACAGCAACACAATAATAACAACACAATAACAACAACAACAACAACAATAACAACAACAACAACACAACAACAACAACACAACAACAACAACCAAAACATTCAATAAATACTTTAAAACTAACAAATTAAAGTTCAATTGAACATAAAAATTCAAAACCAAGTTAAAACTAATTACAACTAGTTCAAAACTGATTCTATTTGTCTAGTTCAAAGTATATAAAAGTCAAGGGGTGTTTTCTACAACATCATCATCACCGTCTAATGAACTTTCATTTACAAGACGATATAGAGAACGGTCTTGTGGAGGACGGGAAGCACGATCACGGGGAGGACGGGAGGAACGATCACGAGCAGGACGGGAGGAACGATCACGTGGAGGTCGACCCTCTGGAGATGACTCACGAGATTGGGGCAACGGAAAAGCTCTACTAGATAGGAGAGTTCTGATCTGAGCTTGCATGCCAAGGAATTGAGCATCTCTAAGCCTTTCTCTTTCCTTGGCCGCTTCTAGCTCTGATGTGAGCTTTGTCACTGTCTCCCGCATAGCGGAGAGGATCTCCCTATTAAGTTGCTCGCCTTGCGAGGAAGTCCTTATTCCTCGCATTACACACTTATAGCGATGGAAGTTTTTAGTAGGAAGCCCGTATACCTTCCCCCATTTTGGACCGCCAACAGACTCCAACTATATTCTTTCAGCATCCTCGTCCGAAGGTTGGGTTGGCTCACCCGATTCACCAGCTGGATGACTACGGATAAATTCCTCCACGTTACTTTGGTAGCGACCCTATATTATTTTAAATTAAATCAGTATTTCAAAATTTTTATAAAAGTAAATTATAATACTTAAAGAAAATTGAGAGCTTACATATGCAGTCGAGGCCCGGTCCTCTACCCACCTATCTTGATCCCCCTCTTTCTTCTTCTTCTTCACAATATGTGTCTCCTTGAATAGCTCATCATGACTCATTGGACGCCCCTACTTCTTTTTCTGAAAATAAATTAATTTAGTTAATAAACAGAATAGATATACTTAGAAAAGTAAAATAATTTAAGTAATTACGTACCAATCTTCTTTTTATTGTCCCTAGGCTGATCGCATCTCCAGTGTGCAAGGAGCCTCCCTTCTCGGATGCGCGAGCTTTCTTTCCTTTTTCGCTCCTCTCTAAGAACTCTGCGGTAAGCCATTGCCTTTGCAAATCATTCCACAAATTCTCAAGTAACCAGCCAGGCCTCTTGTTCTTCTTTCTAGCATCCGAGAAAGCATCCGCCAATCTCTTGCGAGCTTTATGATGAAAATTTGTAGCCACTTCCGCGCTATTGCGGTCTTCCCATACACACTTGCTCTGTATTTTAAAAGTTAAATATTAGATGAAAACATCATAAATATAAATTATTAAACTGTTTAAAATAACATTTATACCTTAAATTGATTGAAAATTTGCTCCTTCAGTGAGAATGGGCAATCAGTCCAAGTCGCATAAGGGCCATCATAAAGCTTTCTGATGGCATTGGTGATTATCCTCGTAGTCTTATTACCCGACCTGAACCTGCAATTTAATAATAAAAATACATTAATATCTTAGTAAAAATATTACAAATCAATAAACGCAAAAATAATAAATAACACTTACCCATCGCCCTCAGGGACTATGATGATCCTGCCATATCGATCATAATGCACTACCTCATCACCATCATCCGAAGCATGTGTATCAGAGGCATGTGAATACGGTGTAGGTGGGTCAGAGCTAATGCCTCGCAGGCGAAGGCCTGCAATAGATGGAGTCGATGATGAAGATGGTTGCGATCCCTATGACTGTGACATAGCTGGATGCGACCCAAGTGGATGTGATACCGATGGCTGTGACCCGAGTGGCTATGACCCGAGTGGCTGTGACATAGATGGATGCGATCCATGTGGCTGTGATATGTAGGGATGTGATCCATGTGGATGTGATGCAGATGGCTGTGAGGCAGCTGGACTGTATGTCGGACGTATAGTCCTATGGCCCCGTGATGGAAGACTGGGTGTCTGAATGAAGGTGTACAGCTCGTGATGCTGTGGCAGCTCAGTATAGCCGTGTGGTGGAGGATAAGACATAGGCATCTCTGAAAAGGGTGGACAAGAGGGAGTATTATTTTCTACCCTCCTCTTTCCCTTCCTACCCTTTTCTCGACCCCGAGAACTAGTAGGGTCATTGTTACCTTGACCCTTGCCTGCCATCTGCATAATATAATACACATTTAGATTGAAACATATAAGAAACTAGCTATAAAACGAGAGTGCTTTAAAAAACTAACTTTTTAATCCTCATCGACGTATTGTTCCTCGTCCGAGAATTCTTCGTCCTCACTTGTTTGAGCTTCATCAGTTGATTCTTCGTCCTCATTTTCTATAATTGTTATTTCATTTATATCAACTTCTTCCAATATGCGTTCAGGATGTTCCAAATCATTTTCTAACTGATCGTCCACTATTTGGTGAACATTGGAGATATCGTTTTGATATGCAACATCTAATATATTCTCGACTTCCACCCTACCTACAGGCTTAGTTTTTATTACAACCCACCAATCGGACTTATTCCGCCGCAATGGATAAGGAGCATAATATACTTGCCTAACGTTATGTGCAATTATGAAAGGATCATAGCGATCATACTCCCTCGTATGATTAACCTCAATTATGTTATATTGGTTGTGTACTCTTGTACCTCTTGTTGGATTTGGGTCAAACCACTTGCATCTAAAGAGTATCAATTTCTTATATGGCCAACCTATATATTCTAGTTGTAATATTTCTTTGACCACACCATAATAATCAATATCTCCAACTTGGTTGCCATCACCACCTTGAACCCATACCCTAAACTAAACTAATTCATAACTAATTGACTAATTAACAAAACTAATTAGTTAATAAAATTAATTAACAAAACTAATTAAAACAAGATCTAAACCCTAATCCTCAATAAAATACAATGTTTAAATAATTAAAACACTAATCAATTGAAACTAATTCATAACTAATTAACAAAACCTAGAAATAATAAATAAATGGGTTGTAATTCAAACCTAGAATTTTTAGGAGATGAAGAAGGAGAGGGGCGGCAGCGGCGACGGCGACGGCAACGGCGCGGCGAGGGTGAGGGCGAGGGCTGGACGGCGAGGGCGAGGGCTGGGAGAAGGAGAGGGGAAGGTTTTGAGTGAAGAGAGGGGAAAATTTCAGAGAAATGGGGGTTTTTCCCGTTTTTCAATTCTCTGGTTTCAGAATTACCGACCAAAGTTGGTCGGTAATTTTGGTCGGTACATTAAGTGTTAACCGTTTGACCAAAAGCTGACCAACTTTGGTCGTTTTTTTTTTAAAAAAATTTAAATTCTTTTTTTTTGTGTGTTTTTTTTCTTAAATTATTATAAACTATAAAAAAAATATTATAAACTACAAGCATTTATTTTATTTAACTATGCAATTATTATAAATAATTATAAACTATAAGCATAATCTTTATAAATAATTATATTAACTATTTAATTTTAATAAATTATAATAGCATCTATCTAAGTAAATTTTCTAAGTTATAATTAAGTATGTGAGTAATTTCTCACACACACACATACACTATATTGTAATTGATGCTAATAACTTCTTTTTTCATTCGTTCATCACTAATAATGCATGACATAGATTAATCGATATATAGGTCGAGACGTTTTGATGAATCATCGATTAATATTCATCGATACATCTAAGTAAGTTATAAGTCGATGAATCAATTTACAAATAGATATATTTGATGATAAAGTATATATACTAATTAGTATCTTCCCAAGTCTATCCCTAAAAGAACCCGACCCTGTGGTCCTAGCGCTTCGTGTTCTTATATATATATATACACACACACAAACACACTTCACTGTAATACTTTAACTATATATATAGCTTGTTATAGTATATGTTAGTGTGTATATATATAGCTTGTTAAAGTTTGACCATGTTTGACCTATTAATTTAACTCGTTTACTTAATACTAATAGTTTCTTTCGTTTATTTAATTTGTGATCCATATATATATATATATATATGTCAAAGATGTTTAGTATTAATTCTTTTATTTTTCATTCATTCATCACTAATAATGCATGGCATAGCTAGATTAATCGATATAAGTCGAGACGTTTTATTTTTACTATTAGTCGATATAGGTCAAACGTTTTATTTTTAATATTCATCGATACATCTAAGTAAGTTATAAGTCGATGAATCAATTTACAAATAGCATGTTATATATAGTATATGTTAGTGTATTCATTATTTGTATTACAAAAGTATTAACGAATTACATTTATATTATTTAGATAGTAAATATAAAAGTAATTCGAAAGTTTGATCAATGTTGACGTAATAACCGACCAACTTTGGTCGGTTATTTTGCAAAAAATAACAATTACCGACCAAAGTTGGTCGGTAAATGCTTCCCCTACATTAACCGACCAACGTTGGTCGGTAATTTTAAATATAAATTCTTAAATATTATAAAATATTTTAAATAATAAAATAATTATTAAAATTTAAAAAATTGGATCCAGATTACCGACCAACGTTGGTCGGTAATCCAAAATTTTCTTGTCTGACCAGCTGGGTCAATTCGTTGACCAATTTACCGACCAACGTTGGTCGGTATTTAGTTTAAAAAAAATGTAAATTTTTTTTCCCCAGTTTCCGTCCAACCTGGACAGTTTTTGGTCGTTTTTTTTACCGACCAACGTTGATCGAAAATAGTTGGTCGGTTTTTAGCAGATTTTTAATAGTGAGATTCGAATTTAGGATCTTTACATGTTATGATGCTATGTTTAATTGTATGACCATCTAAAAATTCGAGTGAACAGACATAACAAACTCATATTTATTTAATCATGCCTTCAGTGCCAATATATATTTATGACAAAGCTCTATGGTAAATGAAGATATTTAAGAATAAATGAAGATTTTCTGTTTTTAAATATAAAGTGTTTCCTTGAATTCCTACGGTACAATGTGTATTAATACTCTGTGTAAAGAGTCACTCTTACGACTGTTCAAAAACGAACCGAAACCGTTAATCGAATCGAACCGATGGCTTATATTGACTTATTAGTATCGGATTATCGGGCGGATTGAGATTTTATAATTAACGACTTAAAAGTTTGGAGGCGATTTACTCAATTTTCTTATCGGGTAAACCGTTAACTCGTTAAGAATTTTTATATTTATACTTTTACCCCTAGGTATATAAATTTGTTATTACATTGTTGCATAAGTAGTTATACTTAGAATGATAGAATTGTCTATAGTTAATGGCAGTCGTCTCTAGCTTCTCATAAATTATGACTGAACATGAATTGAATTCCTCTCTGGCCAATTTTACTTAAGTGGCGTTTGCTTCATTACTTCACTTACAATTAGAGTTTGAAGTTTGTCTGTAAGTGGGGTTTTCTAATTGTTTTGTGGGATAACAATGCTAATGTTGATTGTTCAAAAACTAAACAGTTTGAACTTTGTATTTGGCCGTTTGGTAAACATTTCTATTTGATACGCCCGAAAATCACCCGATAATCGTTAATCTGATACCAATCCGTCCATTGTCTTATTGGATGGCAAGCGGATTACTACATTTATAATTCGATAACTGATAAGTTGAACCGTTAAGCGTAATTATCCACCCGATAACCGATACCCCTACTCACTCTTGGCTATCTTATCTCTATCTCAAGGTCACTGTGCATACTGTATATACAACTTATGCAGCTGTTATCTCTTAGAGACCATATTCTATATAACTACTACACACGGCAGTCACCTATTTACACACAACAAGAGTATTGAACTAATTTTATATTACAGATTATAGGATCTATTTACTATTTGTAGTAATTTTAGTAAATTCTTACACAAAATTTATATTTTATATCCAAAGATCTGCTAGCATTTAGGGGTGTTAAATGGACGGGTTGGGTCAATTTTGGGTGGATCAAAATGAGCTGAGTCAATAAATGGACGGGTCATTGACCCGTCCAAAAGTTAATTGAGCTGAGATGAGTTAGGTCAAGATTGGCTAAAATCTGGGTCATAGCCCAACCCGCCCAACTTTTACCAAACTTTAATTAATATGTAGTGTTTTCTTATGAATTGTATAATTACTAAATAAAACTTTTTTTTCTTTTGTTATATATAGTCATATTATAACATATCAAACAAAAAAGAATTATTTCTAAGATACTTTGACAAAGTTACTCATGAATCAATTTGAACTAAAATTCAACCCAACTTTAAAATGGGTTGAGATGAGTTAAGTCAAGATGGACTGAGTTCAATAAATGGATGGGTCAATAATCCGCCCAGTAACCTTGAGCGGGTCATTTAGGCTTGGGCCAAATTTGACCGTCCTAGCTAGAATTTAAGGTTTTAGGAGCAATCCTAGGTTACACATAATTAAGTTCAAAAAGCCCAAAGTATATGGTTGCCTAATTGGAAATTTGTTAATCTTTTGCCCATGCAGAATGCCCGATATCAACAACAATGAAGAAGCCACAACTTGGACCAGTAGGAATTCATTGCTAATGGAATTCAAGGGTTCTAATGATCCGAGCAGAAAAAATGGGTATTTATCTCTCCATCTAATCCTGTAAATAATTAGTTTATGTATGAAGATCTTCCTATCTCTTACAACAATTGGATGGAAATAAATTTACAAAATATACATCGCAAGTGTCACACATTCTCAGTTTTCACAACTAATTGTTGAAGTGGTACTTTGGTTTTTATGTCTCCAGAAGTTTATTTTGCCTTTTTTTTCGCCTTCTTTGTTGCAGTAATGAAACAAAAGAGATCTTAGTTCTCAAAAATCTTCGTCAGTTTTTGCACCAACTATCAGAAGAAACTTTTGAAGACCTAGGCAAAGACATCCATCACCAACTACAAAATGCAGTGAGTATACAAGGATTCCTTTTTTATATATCTTATTCTAACTATACAAGAAAATGTCACAAAAACATGATAAATCACAAATAGTACGTACTTTACCAATTAGTTGTCAACCATATTTTCTTTCTCAAGTTTTTGGGTGGTGAAAGAGACTTGGAGGAAGGGAAAGAGAAAGGAAAGGTTTCGTCAGAATCAAACCTTACACCTATAAAATAAAAGGCAACAATATTACTAGCTAGTGATTATATTCATCATTCATTTTACCCTTTGAATTATCAAAATAAGCCAAACAAACAAAAATAGATTTAGGACGAGTTATATTTTCAACTGAACTGATTATTTTCAGCTTGATATATATACATATACGAAGAAAATAAAAAAATCTATATATAATAAGACCATACATTCATTCTAAACTCATTGATTCTAAATTTTAAATTCACCTATGCAAACAGAACTACAATTCTTGAAATTCATCGTATTATTTTTGCTTGCTTATTTTCTTGAGTGCAGTGGGAAACGTGGTTGGTGTTCTTGAGGGAGGAAAAGAATACATGCCAAGAAGAAACAGAACTGCTAGTGCGCACAATTAATCTCTCGGGTGGCCATATGACACATGATGAGATACTATTCGATGCGGACTACAAGAATCTGTCCAACCTTACCAATAAAGTTTGCCGCATGCTTAATGAGCTCCAAAATGACAAGGTTAGGAACCATAATAATCATTTTTTAATTTTCTTATGGAGTAATTACACGAATAATAAATTATTTTTAAGTTTATTGTACCAAAGTCATAATTTTTTTTTATTGAAATATAAGCCAATTATGGGTGTGTTTGGTATGGACATGTTTTGTTGTTCAAAATATTTTGAAAAATATTTTGTCTAGGAAAAAATTTTTCTTAAAAATAAAGAAAATAATTTCCTTGATGCGAGTAGGGAAAACAAGTTAGATAAGTGGCACTCTATGTTGATTGCCTCCCCCCCATCCCCCACCCCAACCCTCCCCGAACCCTATCCCCTGCCTCACCTCCCTTTGCCCCCACCCTTGACCCCTCCCCCTAAGCTTGGGATGCCCTCTCCCCTGCCCCCAAGAACTCTCCATCATGTTGCGGAAGCCAAATATATAGAGAGTGATTAAATCACAACTACTATATCTAAAGGTAGCTAATAAATAGTAAATGAGACAATAATAAAATGAACACCAGAAAATAACGAGGTTCGGCAAAATTTAATTTTTGCCTAGTCCTCGGACACAATCAACTCAAATTTATTTCACTCCAAAAATACAAGTGAAATACTACAAGAGAAAAAGAAGATTCAAATGCCTTAGGAGATAAGAAGGCAAGTGAGAGATGTTTACAAATGAACAAAACCCTTGCTATTTATAGAAGAGAAATGGCCTTAATAATGTCATGCATGACATCATATTAAGTGTGAACATACAATGTAAATGCATGAAAAATGCATCTACCAATTTTTTCCTAAAAGGAGGCTTTAAATGTTCACACTAGTTCACATTAATCTTGTCAAAATTCAACAAATCTCCACCTTGGCAAGATTTCACTTTTGTAATTTTCTCTTACTGATAAATTTTAATTGTGTCTTCAACTCCAATCTTCAAAGTTCAACAATGTTGATCAAGTTCAAACAATGTTGAAACTTGATCGCAGTCACTACTTTTGTTAGCATATCGGCAGGGTTGTCTGTAGTCCGAATTTTCTGCACCATGACTCCACCTTCTTCTATAATATCTCGTACAAAGTGATATCGAACATCAATGTGCTTCGTCCTTGCATGATAAACTTGGTTCTTTGCTAATTGAATAGCACTCTGACTATCACAAAATAGTGTGATATTTTCTTGACCAATACCAAGATCTCTAAGCAACCCTTAAAGCCAAATTGCCTCCTTTACAGCCTCCGTAATTGCCATGTACTCTGCCTCAGTAGTAGACAAAGCAACCGTTGACTGCAAAGTAGACTTCCAACTAACTGGTGCATTTGCAATAGTGAAAACATAACCAGTAGTTGATCTACGCTTGTCCAAATCACCTGCATAATCCGAGTCACAATATCCAACCAGATATTGACTATTTTCCTGCTCAAAAATCAATCCAACATCTACAGTATTACAAATATACCGTAGAATCCATTTCACAGCTTGCCAATGCTCCTTTCCTGGATCATGCATATACCTGCTTACAACTCCGATAGCATGTGAAATATCAGGTCTTGTGCAAACCATTGCATACATCAAGCTACCAACGGCATTCGCATATGGCAACTCTTGACATATACTCTTGTTCACCTTCATTCTTCGGCGACATAGCAGCAATATGTGCTTCTCCTTCTCCACTATTTTGTTTTTCTCTCTTTCTTTGTTCATAGCTGTACAAGGCAGAACAAACTTTTTTGAGAGACACTTCATCATTCCCATGAGGTAGAGTAATTTCTAGGTGCTCGTACTCATCGGGAAGTGAACTTAACAACATTAAGGCCATATCTCCATCACTAAAAGTCACGTCCATATTCTGTAAATCTGTCGCCAACTTATTAAAGCTGGTGATATGATCATTCATTGTAATACCAGGAATATATGTGAAGCGTAACAGTCTTTTTTTTTATGTAAATTTTATTTTGACTGTTTTTCTTCAAGAATTTATCCTCCAACGCATTTCACAATTTACTTGCAGAAGTTTATTTTGTGTATGGATACTTTTGTTCTCTTGCGAGGTAAGATCGAATTGTACCACAAGCAACACGGTTGATAATCTTCCAATCTCCTTCTCCGATATTGTCTGGTTTATTTTCTTCTATGGCAATATCTAGCCCTTGTTGAAAAAGGATATCAAGAACCTCAGCTTGCCACATCCCGAAATGTCCTGACCCGTCAAAAATTTCAACTGCAAATTTCGCATTTGACATAATTCTTGTCATAAGCGAAGATGCCAATGACGTATTACTGACACTCGATGTGGACTCTTCATTTTTATTATCTCCCATTTTGCTATAGATACTATTTATTTGCTAACAGTACAGAACACCAAAGTAATTCTTTTCTGATGTGGAAGTTCAAACTTTGCTGCAACCACAGAGCATACTAAGATAGAACCTTGACTCTGATACCAATTGTTGCGGAAGCCAAATATATAGAGAGTGATTAAATCACAACTACTATATCTAAAGGTAGCTAATAAATAGTAAATGAGACAATAATAAAATGAACACCAGAAATTAACGAGGTTCGGCAAAATTTAATTTTTGCCTAGTCCTCGGACACAATCAACTCAAATTTATTTTACTCCAAAAATACAAGTGAAATACTACAAGAGAGAAAGAAAATTCAAATGCCTTAGGAGATAAGAAGGCAAGTGAGAGATGTTTACAAATGAACAAAACCCTTGCTATTTATAGAAGAGAAATGACCTTAATAATGTCATGCATGACATCATATTAAATGTGAACATACAATATAAATGCATGAAAATGCATCTACCAATTTCTTTCTAAAAGGAGGCTTCAAATGTTCACATTAGTTCACATTAATCTTGTAAAAATTCAACACATCCTACCGCGCCGCCCATCACCTCTTACCTCTTTATTGTTTGCCAAGATTGTAGACAAATACTTTTGGGCGATATTTTCTGCTTATTTACCAAACATCAAAAAATAAATAAGAAGGACCACTTATTTTTTGAGAGATTTATTTTCATGAAAATTTTTCTGCTGGAAAATATTTGTATTCATACCAAACACACCCAATGTCAATGTATCACAAAAATAAAAAATGTTAGAAAAATTACTTCAAATTCGGTCCCAAAAACATAAGTAGGTTGCAACTTCAAAAACTTACCTAGCATAATATCTATCAATACACCGCTTAAAATTAAAAATCAAAACTAAAATATTTTTTACCCATCTAAAGAAGTCGTGATGTGTCTCATGGTGTAAAACAATGGGTTTTGAGGCCTCATTTGTTTGCACTTAATGGAGGTCTGAATCTTAATTATTCAGATCTCAGAAATTAAGTGCGTTTGTTTTTAAAGTCGGAATCTTAATTATTCAGATCTTAATCATTAAGTGTGTTTGTTTTTTTTATTTCACAATCACTTAATGAGTCTGAATAGGTCTATATGATTAAGATCTATAACAGAGACTTAATTTCATTAAGATGCTATCATCTACATTCATTATTAATTGCCGCCACCGCCAAGCATTATCAACTACCACCATGCCACCCACCACCACCATACTCAACCACCACCACCACCACCACTACCACCATACTCAACTACCACCACCATCATTTTCAATCATAGACACCGTTATCGACTACCATCACCCACCATCCCCACCACCATCATTTTCAACCGCAACCAATACTTATCCACCTTAACTACCACAATTAACCATCCCATCACCATCAACAATCATAACCGGCACTGCCTATCACTATAAACTACCTCCACCTTCCTCAATTAAAACTACCACCATCACCCGCCATTACTAACTATCACCACCCATCACCACTATCCTCAATCATAATAGCTACCACTACCAATTACTACTAGCTACTACCCTGAACCACCATTATCAACCAAAACTACCACCAACCGCCGCCTCTAGTCGGGATTCACAAGCATCACTGTTAGCCATCATTATCAACAACTACCATAGAATATTAGATTGATTCGTATTTTAATTGAATTTTATGTTTATTAATTTTCAAATAAAGATAAATTGCATATATTCAGATGTTAAAAGTCAAACGGTCTTAATCATTTAGTATTCAGATCTTAATACACATTTTAATATTCAGATGTGTATTCAGATTCATATATCTTAATCTTAATACACATCTTGATATTCAGATGTGTATTCAGATTCAGACGTCTTAATCTTAAAAAAAATAAATGAGGCCTAAGTTGGATTTGCAAATGGTTTTTATAAAATATTAGATGGTGTAACGTTGATATTTTAAGGTGTGCATAAGTGGCAGCTTACTTATTTTTTATGGGACCAAATTTAGTATTTTCTTGTATTTTTCTAATATTTGTGATATATAAGCAGGATGGAGTTATTTCTCCATTTAAAAAATTAATTCTATGATTAAATTGAACAATTCTTTTTATTTCAGCTTTCTAATTCCTCTATTTAAATCTAAACAAATGTTAGGTGACTGGCAGCTCAAAGAACACCAACATTGAACTCGACATGCAAGCTCTTGTAAAGTTAGTGTTTGGTAACACCTCAAGAAACATCAACCAAGACATTAAGCAAACATTTTTTTGCAGTTGTTAAGACTTTCTATTACAGTGCACACGTTAGTGAGGAAATAATCAACTTTCACATATCCAAAGTGCTTTTTCAGCAAGTCTAGTAACATTTTATGTTTGTAGCTGACAGTAATTCTGAAATAACATGGTGCTTTCTCTCTTTAATTTCTTATACTTATTAATTTGTCATTGTCATTTTGAAACATCTCTTATAATATGTTAAAGCGAAATTTATTAGTGCGTATACAAATTTAGAGTGTTAGATGATTCTATCAAAATTTATTTTAATTTTAATGTCAATTTATTGAATATCTCAAATACGATATATGCAGGGGTATGTGTTGCATTCTATTTTATACCGGTTAAAGCAGAACACAATAGATGACATTCTAAAAGGTTGATTAAAGTTTTAGGACACCTAAAATTGCTATGTTAACTCCGTATATGATCAACGAAACTTGTGAGATTCTAAGTAGGGGTTCAAGTTAACCTAAAGGAAAGGGATTGGACATCCTTTAAGATCCACTAAAACGCGATTCCCGATCGGACCTAATTAACTAGATAAGGTTCTGTAAAAGGGATTAGGCATCCAACCGCTCTGAAGAATAGGAAGTCGTCATCGGAATGAAGTGCGTGGACTTGGTCAACCACTCCATAATAACCCAGACTTCATATTTCTTCAAGGTCAAATCAATAATGATGCGCTCTCACTTCCACTTTGGTATCTCAAATATCTGAGTCAGTCCACCCGATTTTTGATGTTCATACTTCACCTGTTGACAATTCAAATACCGTAATACATAAGCAACAATGTCTTTCTTCATTCTCCGCCACCAATAGTGTAGTTTCAAATCATGGTACATCTTCGTGATACTTAGGTGAATAGAATATCGTGATTTATGCACCTCCTCAAGGGTCAAATCTCTCAATCCATCAACATTTGGAATACAAATCCGGCCTTGAAGCCGCATAACACCATCATCTTGTGATGACCCAAAATGTCATCTTTAAATTTAATAATTAATTTTATATTCTAAAAACCTCAAAAAGCACTGTTTATCATTCTTCAACTTGCGTACGCAGTCCGTAAAATTTTTCGGAAAGTTTTCAGGTGAAAAATGAATTAAAATGTGAATTAGAGCTTTAAAACTCAACTGAGTTGACTTTGGTCAACATTTTGAGCAAACGGACTCGGATCAGTATTTTGATAGTTTTGGTAGGTCCGTATCATGATTTGGGACTTAGGCGTATCTCCGGAATCAAATTTCGAGGTCCCTAGCCCGAGATATGGAATTTTGATGAAAAATTAAAAGTTTAAGTTCAAATAGTGACCGGATATCAAATTATATGCAAACGACCCCGAAATAGAATTTTGATGATTCCAACAGCTCCGTATGATAATTTTAGACTTAGGAGCATGATCAAAATTTTATTTGGAAGTCCGTAGTGGAATTAGGCTTGAAATGCCAAAAGTTGAATTTTTGGGAAGTATGACCGGGGGTAGACTTTTTAATATCGTGGTCGGAATCCGATTCTGGAAATTGAAATAGGTCTGTTATATCATTTATGACTTGTGTGCAAAATTTGAAGTCATTCCGAATTGATTTGATGTGTTTCGGCACAAGATATAGAATTTGAAAGTTCAAAGTTCATAGAATTTGATTTGAGGTGCGATTTGTCGTTTTGATGTTGTTTGATGTAGTTTGAAGGCTCGACTAAGTTTGTATTGTATTTTGCGATATGTTGGTATAATTGGTTAAGGTCCTGAGGGTCTTGGATGGATTTCGGAAGGTAAACGGAATGGATTTCGGACAAAGAAGGCTGCTAAAATTTCTGTTGCAAATTTCTGGTGCGTGGAGCCAAATGTGGAAGCTTATATCGCGCAATCTATACGGAATCAGAAAATTTTCAAAACATAAAAGTTGTAGCCCTTTGATTCTAATTTCCAGAAAGTTAAACCATTCATCATTTGGACATTTGTACCGAACGTTATGATGGATTGAATGAAGGCTGGTAGAGCAGTTTTGCCAGAAATTTCGCCAGAAATTTCTGATGTGTGGAGCCGATTTTGGAAGCTTATATCTCGAAATTAATAAGGAATCAGAAAATGTTCAAAACATGAAAGTTGTAGTTGTTGGATTCTAGTTTCCAGAAAGTTACACCATTCATCATTTGGACATTTGTACATAAAATTATGATCGATTGAAGGAAGGCTAGTAGAGCAGTTTCTGGTGGACTTTTAGTGACGAAAAATGGACTTTTAGTGACGGATTGACAGAAACTTAAGGACCAAAAATGGTCATTTCATTCATTTCATTTTGGATTTTTGAAGCACGGTTCTTGAGCGATTTTTGGGCGATTTTCACGAAAAAACATTGGGGTAAGTGTTCCTTATCCTATATTGATTATATTTCATGATTCCATACTCATTTACATCATGAATCCGTGAATTTATGGAAGAAAAATCAAGATTTTTGCAAAATCTTCTAAAAACGAAAATTTAAGATTTGGAGGTCGAGTTGTTATCGGAATTTGGTAAAATTGGTATGGGTGGACTCGTAATTGAATGAGTTGTCGAATTTTGTAAGTTTTGCCGGATTCCGAGATGTGGGCCCCACAGGCAAATTTTGAGCTAATTTCGAATTTTGTTGAAAATATAATATTTTCTTATGAAATTGATTACTATATTTTTCGTTGACTGTATCGAATTAATTATGAATAGATACTAGTCGATCGGAGTCGGAAAATCGAGGAAAAAATATAATATTTGGTTAAATTGGAGCAAGTCGAGGTAAGTGACTTGTCTAACCTTGTGTGAGGGAAATTTCCCCTAGGATTGATAATTGTAATGTGTGAAAAGTCGTATATACGAGGTGATGAGTGTGTACACGTACTAAATGTGAATGATTATATTTTAAATTGTGTAGATCACTGTTATGCATTAATTAAATTATTTTATTTTGTTATATTCTTCATTATTGATTTAATGTTTATATTTTAAATTTGTTTGACCTTTTCCGGCTAATTGTTTTTTTGTTTAGTTGGAACTTGGTTTCTTTTATTCTGTGCATTATTTGAAGGTTGATTTTCTTTAAATTAAATATTATTAATATGAAGTATTTGATATTTTTAAACTTGATATTGAAGCAACATATTAAAGATTTTGAAATATTATTTTCCTGAATTATTTACTCCTGAATATTTTTGTATGATTTTCGTACTCATTGTGATGGAGCAGTGAGCTCTTTATTGTGGAAAAATATTATTGTTGAATTATTTTGACATGAGCCGTGAGCTCTTTATTGTGGAAAAATATTATTGTCGAATTATTTTGACATGAGCCGTGAGCTCTTTATTGTAGAAAAATATTATTGATGATTTATTTTGGAATGAGCCGTGAGCTCTTTATTGTGAAAAAATACTGTGGTTGAATTATTTTGGCATGTTAAATTATTTGAGCATTTGAGGTGCAAATTATGATATATTGTGATATTGATACGCATGCGGTGGTATAAGGTCTGGGTGTTGAAACGCATGCGGTGAGATAAGGGTGGCTTGATACGCGTGGCTAGTAGGGATGACTACTAGAAGTCATGCGGTGTGATAAGGGTGGCTAAAATGCGGGATGCTATTTCGGAAAAAAATGTTTTCTTTAAATAAATTATGAAGGCTCCCGCGGTGATATAAGAAAATGAGATATTGTAAAATTATTTATAACTTGGGACTACGAGGCGGTACCTCAATAGTGCCCTTGTTGATATTGATTTATGGCCATAGTTGCTTTCGATTAATTGTTGTGATTTTCATAAAGTTGAAGGAAATTCTGTTTTGATTCCACGAGATATTATTTGCAATTATTTGGTGTCATTAAATGTGACATACTATTTGATTCATTTTCAATGTCATTTTATTTTACTACATTGATAAACATTTTACCATGCCATTATTATATTCCAGTAGGGCCTCACCTGACCTCGTCACTACTCTACCGAGGTTAGGCTTGGTACTTACTGGGTACCGTTGTTGTGTACTCATACTACGCTTCTGTACATCTTTTTGTGCAGATCCAGGTACATTTTTACCAGCCTAGACGTCAGTGAGTTACCTGCGCACGGAGACTTCGAGGTATATCTGCCAGCGTCCGCAGACTCCGGAGTCCCCTTCTATCATTTTATGTTGCTTCCTTATATTTTATTTAGACCTTGACATATAGAGACATTGAGAATAAATTCTTAGAAGCTGGTGACTTATTTCTACTGGGTTTTGGGAGTTGAAATCGTTTGAATTGTAGTTTATTTATTTCAGATATTTATTATTATTCTGCATTGATAGGCTTACCTAGTCTTAGAGACTAGGTGCCATCACGACATCCTACGGAGGGAATTTGGGGTCGTGACACATCTCCAATCACAACATCCTTGGCACCACCCCTGCTGCACCGTATCCTTCAACACCAATAACTGAGGATCATCAAACTAGCGAGCCTTGATACGCTCCAACAACGAAGACTGTGCCATAGAGCCCGGATATGTGATTTATTTGTACTATGAAATTCATAGATTTGATGTTAAAATTCATGAAAAAGTAGTTGAAATTAATTGAAAACTAGTTAAAATGCTTACCAATGAATTTTCAAAGAAAATCCTCTTCAAAAATTGCCTCTAGAGAGTTTAGGGTTGAAAAATGGTGTAAAATGAGTTAAGTCCTGAAATTCCAAACTTTTAGTGAGGTGCAGGTATCGCAATTGCGAACTCTTGTTCGTAATTGCGATGTTCGCAAATGTGAACCACCGATCGCAAATGCGATAAGTGCCACAGTGCACAGATGTCGCAAATGCGACCCTTTCCTTTACATCTGCGAAAGACCCTTTTCCTCGCAAATGCGGCCAAAGCTTCATATTTGCGAAGCTGCCTGCCCAGACCAGTAGTCACAATTTTCACTCAAAGATCGCAAATGCGACCTCCCACCAGTCCGCTAATGCGATCACTTTTTCACATTTGCGAGCCTGACATCGCAACTGCGAGGCTCGCAATTGCTATAAGGTTCTTGCAAAAGTGAGACATGCAACCTCACACTAGCAACTGCTTAGCTTCAACAGTTCCAAACTCAACCAAAACACATCCGAAACTCATTCGATCCCCTGGGGATCCAATTCGAACATTCACACACGTGTAATAACACCATACAAACTCGCTCGCTTATTCGAATCATCAAAACAACATCAAGAATCGATCATCAAAACTCAAGATTTTCAACTTAAAAACTCAAGTTTTGCCAATTTTCATATAATGCAGCCAAAATGCCATCGGGTCACTCGGTACCCCAACCAAATATGCATACAAGTCCAAAAATATCATACGGATCTACTAGAATCATCAAAATACCGATCTGAGATAGTTTACTAAGAACGTTGACCGTGGTCAACTCAATCCTCATTTTTCAGTCAAAAATCACATTTCTTTAAAATTTCACATAATAGTTTTTCGAAAAACGATACAGACCACGCACGCAAATGTGAAGCTTTGATCGAATTTGCGCACAAGGGGGCAGTCACAAATGCGATGCTTTTGTCACAATTGTGACTTCAACTGGCTTGTTGCACTGGTGGCTTTTGCGATCAGTGTTTCGCAAATGTGAGATTCGCAATTGCGAACAAGCGTTCGCAATTGTGATACCTGTAGCTGGGTAAAAGATAGAAAAATCGGGACTTAACTCATTTTACACCATATTTCAACCCTAAGCTCTATAGAGGCGAGTTTTGAAGAATGTTTTCTTCCCAAATTCATGGGTAAGCATCTCTAATTAGTTTTTCAATCAATTTCAATTACTTTTCATGAGTTTTTAACATCAAATCATTAAATTTTATGGTAGAAATTAGGGGTTTAGGTAGAATTTTGGAATTTTGTAAAATTAAGATTTAGACCTCAAATTGAGGTCGGATTTCAAAACGAATCACATATCCAGGCTCGGGGTGAATAGGTAATTGAGTTTTGGTCTGAATCTCAGATTTCAACCAAGCGGGCTCGGGGCAGACTTTTGTTGACTTTATAAAAAATGATTAAAATTGATCCTTTTTTATTCATGGGTAGTTTCTAAAGCTTATTTTAAATTGTTTGATCGATAATTGGCTAGATTCGGTTGGTTTGGAGGCTTGTTCAAAAGGCAATGTCGTGATTGGTTGTTGATTTGATTGCAGAGTGAGGTAAATATCATAGTTAAATTTGAATTGAAAGAATTAGGACTTGTTGGTCTATTTGCTATGTGAATTATGTGTGGGGACAACATATATTCAAAGTGACGAGTATATATGCATTGTCGTTGGGTTAAACCATGCGGGTGAAAATTGTCTAATTGTACCATGTTGTTTCATTTACTATGTCTTCCATACCTTATTTAGATTGCTATTCCTTTAATTGTTCGCTTTCGTGTTTATTGCTTATTTTGAAGTTGTAGGGGTATTTAAAGTTGAGTTTGCTTATCATAATACCATGGTTGAAGTTGAAATTTGCTTCCCACCTTGCTTGATACTTTGGGTTATTAATATTGCTTGATGAGGAAGTATGAAAAGCACAAACAGTGTTGCCATGCCATATTTGTGTATTGTTATCATTGATTGATTGAATGTGAGGACTAAAGCATGAAGGGTGATGCCATGCACTTGATTGATTTATTATCATTATCATGTGAGGATGAGCGTAAAAACACAAAGGGTGATGTCGTGCCATTACATTCATAGTTTTTGGTAAGGATGAGAGTAAAAGCACGAAAGGTGATCCTGTGCCATTATATTTATATTATATGGTGAGGATGAGAGTAAAAGCACCAAGGGTTATTCCGTGCAAATTGATGATTTCATTTCTTTACTTGCATTTTACTTGACTGCTCTGTTGCTTATTTCAGAAAAAGACTTACTTGGTGATTTTGTACTTATTGCCCCGATTGTTGCTCCATTTTTATGCCCCCACTCCGTTACTACTTTTAATACCTTACTTGTTATTTCTGTTGCTTTATATGTATATCTTCACAAGTTTTTAGTAGGTGTCTTTTCTTAGCCTCATCACTACCTCGTCGGGGTTAGGCTCGACACTTACTGAGTACATTGGGTTGGTTATATTCGTACTACACTTCTGCACTTCTTATGCAGATTTTGACGTTGGTACTAGCGGAGTCCCGAGAGGCACTTAGCGGATACCAGTCAGTGACTCGAGGTAGAGTCGAATCTCGTTCGCAGGCCTTAGAAGTCACTTTCTTATTTTATTGTATTGTTTCCATTTTATTTTGGACAATGTTGTATTCCTTTTAAACCTTTGTATTTAACTTAATCTAGATGTTCATGTACTTGTAAGACTGGATCTCAGGGTATTTTATGTCTTATTACTGTTTAGTTATTTGATATTTACTGATTTTTCTTCCGTATTAGTTTCATGATGTTGGCTTGCCTAGCAAGCAGTGTTAGGCGCCATCACGGCCCTGAAGTTGGGATTTCGGGTCGTTACAATAAACTATTAAATTCCCTTGATATAATGAAAAGAATCTAGTGTAGCGACCAAGGGTGTTCATAATTTTCTTTTGATCACAGCTCAAATTCTAAGTCTACCATTATAAAGTCTTATTGAAGCCAATTGTATAAATTCCTGGCTCCGTCATTAAAATCTAATTGCTACTAATAGTGTCACGATCTGAATCCCACTTTTGGGGTCGTGATGGCACCTAGTTTCTAAAACTAGGTAAGCAGATCACTTATTAATATTTAAATCAGTAAACCATAATAGAATAAAGAAGAGTTTAACATAAATATGGAAATGAAGATAATACATGCCAAAACGGCAAAAATCACAAATATATCCCCAGATCTAGGTAGTGCAGAGTCACGAGCTCTAATTGAATATATAGAAATATCTCAACATACAATATTGTTCGGATAGAGAATTGACAATATAAATATAAGGAAATGACTCCAATTCACAATCAAAGAAGCTCTCACTACCTGGGTCTACTACCTCTAACACCTAGATCTGCACAAAAATATGCAGAAGTATAGTATGAGTTCACCACGGTTGGTACCCAGTAAGTATCAAGACAAACTCGGTAAAATAGTGACGAGATTCAAGCCACGCAATACTCACTAGTCAAAATAACCTATGCAATAAATCAAAGTCTAGCAACCAAAGTATAACAGGAAACAATAACAATAACTTTATCGGAATAAGTGATAACAGTTCAATGCAAGTAAAGGCTCAGTTTCAACAACAAGTCACCATAAAGAAACACACACAAATAGAACCTCTTGCCCACAGTTTTATTACAACAACAATATCCACACGTATCACTCCATCCTGTCAAAGTCACAATAGCCACCCGTATTGCTTAGCCCTGACAATAACACAATATCCACTTGTACTGCTCTGCCTTGACAATATCACAATAGCATCGCTCCGCTATGAAAATATCATAATAGCCACCCGTATCTCTTCGCCCTTACAATATCACAATAGCCACCCATATCGTCCCGCCCTGAAAATATCACAACAGACACTCGTATCGCTCCACATAACAACAAAAGCGACATGCCATCCTTATACTTCGCACAATAACAATGAATCCACACAACATGTCCACATGTTCCATAAAATAATAATACCAAAGTTTTATCAAGATATAAACTCACAACTTATCAACGAAGTGCACAAGGACATGACAATAGCATAAAAGTGCGGAGGGCGTTCAACAAATAAAGCATGACTATAGCTAAGTCAAATGTAGTGATCTTGATCAAGCAGTCACAAAGTGGTTTAAGAATATTTTATATACAATACATACCCAAATTAATGGATAATAATAGCCTAAGTTATATTCTGGTCACAAACCATACATAGCATCCGTGTACACTCTCGTCATCTCATGTACACATCGCTTTTCTCATAACATAAATAAGAAATCAAGGCTAAATCCTAAGAGGTATTCCCCCACACAAGGTTAGGTAAGATACTTACCTCAAACAAGCAAAATCAATATTCTAAAAAGCCCCTGCCTCTCGAATCGGCCTCCAAACGGGTCAAATCTAGCTAAAAATAACTCAATAATATCAAACACAGCTATAATGATTCCAATTAATACAGCTTCAATCTTTATCAAAAATCAAAAAATCAACTCAAGCCCGACTCCCAGAATCCGACAAAATTCACAAATCATGAACATCCATTCGAATACGAATCCAACCATACAAGTTTCATCAAAATCCGACTCTGAATCGAAGTTCAAATCCCCATTTTTTATTTTAGAAAAGTTTTGCCGAAATCCCTAATTTTCTTCACATAGATTCATCATTCAAATGCTAAAATCAAGGTTGGAATCATGAAAAATAATAAAATCCAAGTCAAAAACACTTATCCCAATAGTGAAAATCCCCTCCAAAATCGCCCAAATCCGAGCTCCCAATCTCAAAATGTGATAAAATATATCAAACCCTCGAAACAGAGTATTTAATGGATCTGCCCAGCTATACACCTTGTGATCATGGGAACTAATTCGCTATTGCGAAGCATAAATCACATATGCCGCAAAATAACCCTACGCAAACACCGCAATAGGCTCGCGAACGCGGTACACAAGACCCCAGGCCTATGCGAACACGGTGCTTCTCCGCGAACGCGAAGGCTTAGCCACCTGCCTCCCCCCATCCTGACAGAAAGCAATGCGATCGTGATGAGTAATCACGAACGTGATGCTTCAGCTCCACCAACATACTTCTGCGGTCGCGATAGACCTTCTACGATAGTGATAAATAAAACCAGCAGTTCCAAAATAATGGGAAATGGTCTGAAACCCATCTGAAACACACCTGAGGCCCCTGGGACTCCATCCAAGCGTACCAACCTATACCAAAATATAACACAGACCTACTTAAGGCCTCAAATCAGAACAAATAACTTCAAAACCATGCATCGCACACCAATTCAAACTTAATGAACTAATCCAAATTTCTGTTTCCAAACTTACATCGACCATACCTAAACAACATAGAATGACCTCAAACTTTACACAAAAGTCATAAATCACCCTACGATCCTATTCCAAGGCTCGAAATACCAAAGGAACATCGATAACCACAAAGTCAACTATGAGTCAAACCTATCAACTCTCCAAGCCATCAAATTCCAACTTTCAGTAATTAGCCTCAAAATCATATAGGAACAACAGAACTCAAATCCGGGCATATGCCCAAGTCCAAAATCACTATTCGGACCTAACAATACCATCAAAACTCTAATCCGAGGTCAAATACATAAAAGTCAAAATTGGAAACACTTGTAAATAAAGCTTTTAAACTAAGAACTAAGTGTTCCAAATCACTCGAAATCTTCCCGAAACCAGACCAACCATGCAATCAAGTCGCAATAAATTATATGAAGCTATTCAAGACCTCAAAAAATCGAACGAAATGACAAAGCCCAAAACAACCGGTCGGGTCGTTACATTCTCCCCCACTTAAACATATGTTCGTCCTCGAACGTGCCAAGGGTCGTTCCAAAGCCATCAAATCACTGTATAAATTTATCATACACATACTCACAAGTGACCCCACACCATCTAATCCATATAAGCTCGTCAATACAACCTAACTGAAGATTCTTTCTTCAACCTTAGTCCATAAGCTTAGAACCCAATCTCCAACATCCAGAATTCATTATAAGACCCGAATCTTGCTTCTATATTCAATATAAGTCTAAACAAGATACATAAAGCCATAACCATATTCCATGATACAATAACACGATATATCACATAACCAACGTACTCATAGTAATACTTTCCGACCACAATAGTTGCTCATTATTAAACCCGGTACTGGTAACGAACCTCATATCAAATAAATACTTGTTCCAAACCTTCACACACTGCTAATGATGCAAGAATCATGTGGAAACTCATAATCACTCACCCAATCAACAAGTTGTGGAGTTTTCTCACCAGACTAGAGCCATTACCAAACTCTAAGCTGATTAATGTCATTCTTATCCAAACTTAACTTATCCTTGTCTGATTGCACTAATTCCAGGTCCAATGATCTCATCTTATCCATTACAAGCTATTCGACTGACAAACCTGACCAAATGCCACCTAGTCATATATGACACAATCCGTGCACCCAATAAGCAACAAGTCAAATATAACCAAAGATGGAAGGAGAACCAAATAAGAGAACCACCCTACAAGTTCAACAAATACCACCACAAATCACAACTCTTTGAACATCTCATAAGGGAGAAGTAAAGAACACAAAGTAAGCACAAAGAATCATGTCCTATCATGACACCGCTGCGGCACATAGCCCGATCCAAACATACCGCAAGTCTCGGAACCATCTAATGCAAGCTTCAAGTTCTACCAATACGCAAATCCAAAAAGCCTTAAACACCACATATAAATCTTGAACTCATTAAAACCTTTGGAGAGTCACTCACCTTGCTCCAATATCCAATGCGCAATGAATACGCACCGAACAACCCGCACTCCACCGGTACATAAATATCCAAAGAAGCAACCGAGTGATTCTTTTTCCTTGCACACTACATCCATAATGTGTAACAAACATGAATCATCCCAAGACCCCTACATACCCATAAGGTGCAGTACACCATACACCCAATCGATCTCTTGTTTAAAATCATCCTTTTCAAGTCAAAGCTAACCCACAAGCGTCCCTTAGTCCAGAAACTGATATAATACATAACCATGCAATCTGATCGTCGATAGAAGACTCCCCCACTTGGCTCTAATTCATAGAACACATTGTTTGTAACTTATAGTACTCTTCCTTTATAGATTCCCCTATCATGTGTTGTTGATCAACTGAATACTTCATCAACTTATAAATAACACTAGTGGTAAAACACTCCAAAGACTTTGCCAAGTGATATTCACCCTTATTACAGTCGTGCAAACTTCATTAAGCCTTCCGAAATAGTAGTATATACATTTTGCTGAATAGAAGCCTTATATGAATCACACAACCTCCAATCTTCTCGCAGGAGATAACCCACCTGCTTAGCCTTTGTCTGATATCTCTCTATGGCCCTACTACAGTCACAACTGCTATGAAATCAATCCTCCTAGATCCATACTCATCAACCAGACATAAGAATCGGCTTCGTCCCATAAATGAACAACTGAAAGATCTACCAATATATCCACATCAAGCATCTATAACCCTCGTAGTGACCAACCAAGAGCGATATATACGGTCTACCATAATAGAATGCCCAATAGGTATAGATACATAGATAGGAGTATCTAGAGAATCACGAGATATAACTAAATACGAAGTAATATAGGATGACATACAAATAAGTAGAACCTGGATCTATAGAACTGATGCATCTCTATGATAGACCGGAATAATACCTGTAATGATAGCATCTGATGCTGCAGCCTCAATCCTACCAGGGAAAGCATAATAACGGGCCTGGCCTCCCCCTATAGGACATCCTTTACACACCTGTCCTCCACCTCTAGCTAGTTGTGCAGGTGGGTAGCAACTGGAGCGGAAACCATAGCCTGAGTACCCAGCTAAAGTTCACCGCTCCGAAGTCTGGGACAATCTCTCATAATGTCACAAATATCACCACACTCAAATAACCCATCTGAGGGCGCAACTGTTGGTACTAAATTTGCGCTGGATGAATGGAATAACAACTATAGGAATCTCGTACATAAGGTGCACTCAAAGATAGATGTAAGATATGAGTACCCTAGGGTCCCTGGCTAGCTAAAGCACTACGAGTAACCTGAAGTATGGGCTGAACTGGCCGACTGACCAAGCCTCTGCCATGATGGGTCAAAGTCAAAGAGTAGAAACCACTAAATCTTCCAGAACCTAGAGGCCTCTTAGCCTCCCTATCCCCCCTCCTTCTCGCGAATACGCTCCAACCTCCTAGCATTCTCCACAACCTGATGGAATGGAGTCTGAGTCTCTAACTCCCGTGCCATCCTAAATCTGAGTATGTAACCGAGTTCCTCAATAAATTTACGGAATCTCTCTCTAACAGTGGAAACCAAAGTAGGTGCAACACGAGTTAAATTTGTAAACCTTATAGCATACTCGGACAGAATCATACTCCCCTAACGCAACTGCTCAAACTCGGTGCGCAACTCATCCCTGTGGGTATGTGGAATAAACTCTCTCAATAAAAGATCAGAGAACTGGGACCAATTAAGTGGTGTTGCACCAATTGATCTGCTCGTCTCATAAGTCTTCCACCATTTATATGATGGCCACGTCAGCTAAAAAGTAGTAAGGTCGACCCCGCTCGGCTCCACGATACCCATAGTACGCAGAATACAGTGGCACTAACCCAAGAAATCTGGTGCAACCTCAGAAGCCCCTACACTGAACTAGGGAGGATGGAACTTCTGAAACCTCTCCAAACTCTTTCGCCCCTCAGCCGACGCAACTGGCCCCACCTCAGGAAGAACTGCATCCACTGGCTATACCGGAATAACACCCGGTGTCTCATAAGCATGAGCCGGTAGCTTTGGTGTACGGGCGGCGGGAGTCGGAGCCCTCCCCCAGCTTGTGAAGTAGCTGGTACAACTAGAATCAACCTTGCCTGAGCCAAATTCCCAAACATGCTCTCCAACTGGAGCTACCGGTGGCTACTTACCTGCTATTCTTGCAGGTGCTCTGGCTGTAGCATGTGCCCCTTCTCGACCTCTACCTCGGTCCCGGTCTATGGCAACTCTAGCAAGGGGCACGGGTGTCTGCTCAACTGATCTAGTAGCATGTGTCCTTACCATATGTGAGAGAATAGAAGAGTATAGGTTCAAATATCAAAATTTCAAATTGCGATAATGAATGAAAGAAAGTAATGTTTCCTAACAGCTCGATAGTAAGATAAGTACAGACATCTCCGTACCGATCCGCAAGACTCTACTAAACTTGCTCATGACTTGTATAACCTATTGACCTAGAGCTCTGATACCAACTTGTCATTACCCGAATCCCACCTTAGGATTTATGATGGCACCTAGTCTCCAAAATTAGGTAAGCCGGTCACTTATCAACATTTAAATCAATAAATTATGACAGAATAGAGAATAGTTTAACATAAATGCAGAAATAAAGGTAATACGAGCCAAAACGAAGATAATGACAAAGGTATCCCTAGAATTAGGTAGTAAAGAGTCACGAGCTCTAACTGAATGCATAAAAATATTCCAAAATACAATATTGTTCGGATACAAAATTGATGGTATAAATATAGGGAAAGGACTCCAAGGGACTGCGACAATCAAAGAACCTCTATCTTGAATCCTCACGATCAAAGAAAACTCTCTGCCTGAATTTGTTGTTTCCAACACCTGGATCTGCACAAAAATGTGCAGATGTGTAGTATGAGTATACTACGGTTGGTACCCAGTAAGTATCAAGACCAACCTTGGTAGTAGTGACGAGGTTCTAGTCATGTTATACTCACTAGTCAAACTAACTTGTGCAATAAATCAAAGACTGACAACAGAAATATAACTGGAAAAAGTGACAATAACCTTATCAGAATAAGTGATAACAATTCAATGCAAGTAAAGGCTCAGTTTTAACAACAAGTTGTCGCTCCCCTTTTTATCTCGAAAGTGGGTTACGACATGTGACAACTCTTTTAAATGGGTATTAAAAGAGAAGAGTCTCCACCTAACGATTTTAAGGTGCGTTAGGGCACCTATTCACAAATAACTCTGTTTTAACTAGTCTGTGTTACCAAAGATCGGGTAAGGGCTCAAATTACCTCAAAGAGAAGGTGTTAGGCACTCTTCAAGGTTCACAACTGTGGGTCCCGACGAAGTTTACACTATGTGATATTATCGGATTATAATTGCCCTAAATGATCATATGAGCGAGAGAAGACAAGGAATTTAAAGGTTCTATTGCGAACAACTGTAAAGTAAATCGGGCAACAATTAAACTATATAGATAATCAATACAAGTCACTGGAGGTTACCAGTTATTATCAAAAGTCCTTGAATAAACACAAATAATTGATTTAAAGACAGGATTGGGGGGGGTCCTAAGTTTTTTAGCCTAAAGGATCACTCCGTGCAACATAAATAATACTTCGTAACTCCCTCGAGATGGGGTGTTACTCATATTATTCAGTGAGCATCAACTATCATCTCCTGCTACCCAATTACTATGTTAAAGTTGTTTATCTAAAGGCGCTTTAATTTAACTCTAGGTCGTATATTAGGCATGCGCTACCCGTCCCATGCCTATGGTCCATATGGCTTTGAACTTACTATTTGGGGTGGTTCTAGACTCTACTTAGGGTGCTCAAAAAATGATAAAACTAGGCACGCATTCAAAACATATAGGACTTCACATAGAATCAATTAATGGCTCAAGTTGGCCTCCACACATAAGCACCAAATTGCACACAGGATGATTCATACGTTAGGTGACAGACAGTTTCAAATTAGAACACGTTAAAGTCATTAAGTCCTATAGACATGGTCTCTATGTGGTTCTGATTTCCAATATTGCACATGCAGCGTTGCAACTTTAGGCTAATGTATTGGCAGGTTAAAGGTATTGCATGTCCTATAGGCTTGATTTCTAATTATTCGCACAATGAGGTGATGCAACTATCGAAAAGCTTAGAATTAATAGCGCTGATTTTATAAAAATGCTTCTTAGGCGGGTGACAATATCTTATAGGCATAATTTCTAATGATCGGCAATCGAATCTGATTTTATAATACGTATCCCTATAGGCATGTCATCTAAGTGTGGCAGTACAACGAAGTAGCAAAGGTAGTCAATTAATTGGTTAAGATCCTATAGTTATTATATCTAGGTGATCAATGTAAATAAAGCAATAGAAATGACTGACAGATTGCTTAGTTGAAGCTTTATAGACATGGTATCTAGATTAGCGAGGTCTGTGTTATTGCATCCTACAGGTATGTTGTCTAAGTGTGCCCAATAGTAGTCATGGAAATAGGTATGGAAAATATGTGAACTAAGATTCTTTGAATAGTGTACAAGTGTTAGACGGGTTAAGTGAAGTGTGTAATTTCCTATAGGCATAATTTCTATTAGTGTATAGAATCAATGTGCGTCAAATAAACATCAAACAATGCAATTATGTCCTGTAGACATGTTTCTACCCGTTCATGCAAGAATAAAGATACCCCAACCTCCCCTTTTACTAATTCCCCCATTATTCGTTATTACAAGTTATTATAGGTCCAAATGGAATAATACAAACTGAAATATGAATAGTTATAGAAGGAAACAAATATAAGCCCAATAGAATAGTGATAGGCCCAACATGAAATAACCCAGTGCTGTTTTCTGGGCCTTCAAAAGTTTTCTTTCTACGACTAGGAGACCCAAATCCCAAGCTCATAGGTATAATAGAGTAAGTCTGAATCCAACGCCCAAGTCCAACAACATATATGACCAAACATCAGTCCCAAACGAATGACTTACACCCCAATTAGATGTCAAACTTGACCACACAAGTAACAAACTAAATGTTGAATTAATTAAACATAGTAAGAAGTCCACACACTTAATTCTTTGGACTATAACATTAATTCTCACTAAGACATATAGACAAAGTCATATGACATATTGGCAGGGCACACATAAGGCAAGTTCATGTTTGCATTTTAGAAACTAGGGGACATGATTGATCATCATGGGATAGCAAGTTATTTCAAATGAGGTTCCAAACGAAACACAGTTAGAACCAGCCTAAAGCCACTTTTAAACAAAATGTTTTATCATGAAAGCTAGGAGATTCAGTAGAACATAGCCTAAACATGAAGGTTCTAACGTAAAAATGTAATCAAAATATCTTAACAGAATAAGATCATGATCAAACAATCTCTTGACTTGACATGGGAGAATTTTAACAGGCTAAACATTAGTCGCAATACAAGAGGCATATCAATCTTATAAGTAAGATAAATAGGCATCAGATACAACAATAGTTGACCACATATAGAAAAAGCTAGTTGTAAAGTTTATTATAAAGGTTTAACTAATACTGAGGAATGTCAACAAACACACAATAAGACATAAATTGCACAAGGATAAGTCGTAATGAATGGTAGAACCCTAGAGGCAGCAGGTTAGGCATGAATGATTTAGTTGAATATTTCCAGACTATCATAACAATCCATAACAAGGAAGAGAAACAAACTTAGGATTGACCTCAGGTATCAACACAACACAGCAGGATAAACAAATTTAGGAGAAGTAGAGAATCATTCATGCTAGCACATATGCCAAATTTATCTCACAACTAGAATCCAGGCAAGTTCATTATCGAGACATAGGAAAGACCTTAGACCAAGTGTAGTTACAAAAAAAAGGGCATAGTAGAGTAGTGCTTCATAGAAGTTTCAGGGACATGAATTAGAAGAACACATAATACAACCAAAGAGAGTAAAATTTCTCTGGCTAAGAAGACTTACCAGTCGCGAATAATCAAACAAGCAAATAAGCAAAATAGTTCCAGTAATACTTCAATGGCAAAGAGAGCGACAAAACCCCAAAGTTTTTAGTGTATCAAAGTTACCAAGGGTCTCAGATGCACCCAGGACAGTGCTCACACTGAGAGAGATTGAAATAGTCAGAGTCCGGTGGTCTTGGATTTCAGCAGGACAAAATCGAGGTCTCAGAATAATATAGAATGAGTGAAAGAATAGGGATAGTAACAATAGTCAAAAATAGTAGTTTCGACTTAGAAAGGGGAAAGGGAAATAGGGTTTATATAGTAGTAAATATCAACACACAAAAGAGGAAATATAGTAAATCGAACACAAATAAGAAAAGAGAAGCATGCAAAATCACTCAAAATCAATTTAGGAGAAATTGTGTAAACCCTAGTTCAAAAGGAGAGCACAAATAGTCAAAATTCTCACTGAATCGGACCTATATGGGATGGTAGTGAGTGTATACAGACAAAATATCGTCCACATCTCGAAGGGTGAAGCCGATTTTCCTTGATTCAGAGACTGGTATTTGCCAAAAATAGAGCAAGTACTAAGTAACACCATAATCTTGTAAATAACAACGAGGTAACACGTAAAAGGTAAGTAAATCACAGAAGGAATCCATGATTTGATCGAATTTGAAGAAGGTTGATGAAGGCGGCTAGGGTTTCTGAAGGAGGGAGGAGGAGAGGCGAGAGAAAACGGAGGTGGCAATCTTAGGGAAATGTGGATTAGGGTTTGGGGTTGGGTAATTAAAAGTGGTAGGGTAGTTGTGGGCTGTTGATCTTGGAAACTGAACGGCCAGGATTAAAAATTGAGCGGGGCAGGTTGGTTTAACGGGTCGCGACCGCAATGGATTAAAAGGGTCGTTTGGTTCGGGCAAAAGGGATTCGGCCGTGGATTTAGGGCATTTGGCCCATTAAATTGGTACGAAAATTGACTTATTTTAAGCCATCTTTTAAAACACCCAAAATTAATTAAAATAAAATTGTTAAAACATCTAATAAATAGCAAAAAACATTATTTGTGAAATCAAATAATAACTCAATGTTATAAAAATATGAGGGGCTATATATATATATATATATATACACACACACACACACACACACACACACTTCGTTTAAAGGTTTTTGTTAAAGAAATTACAACTCACACGTTTATTCGTGAGTGGGGTCAAGGACCCGTCAAACTTCTTATTATAATGGGATCGGGCCGTTCCCCTCGGCTGGATATTGTATTTTACTCTTATGGGATCGGGCCGATCGCCTCGGCAGAATTTATGTACCACACTCTCATGGGAGCGAGCCGTTCGCCTCGGTAGTTTAATTGATTTATCATTTGGTTCGGGCCGTTCGACCCTTGGCAGTGCATAGTTTTATTTTTATGTTGGATCGGGCCGTACGCCTCAGCATTTCCTATATCACATTCCCATGAAATCATGCGTAAAACTTGGCAAGAAGCCAGTGTATCTGTAAATTCCGGATATGAATTATGGTAGCCACTTGATGAGTTTCACTATACCTATATATATGCTCCGGTTAAGGAGGGAATTTCTAATGAAGAGCTTGAGTTCCTCGTAAAGAGAGGGGATTTGTACCACGTGACCTATATTTGTCTATTTCACTTACTTACTCTGCCTCATATTTGCTACCTCTTTACTGTACCGTATGTTGTTGGACCACTAGTGTGTGTCAAGGTCGACCCCTCATCACTACTTCTCTGGGGTTCGGCTAGATAATTACTGCGCACACATTGCTTATGTACTCATACTACACTTGCTGCATATCTTTGTACAGGTACATATATGTTTAGAGGCCATGTGAGAGCAGAGGCGTGTACATATGCAGGGACCTAGGTGAGATGCATTCCATTTGTCGACCCGCAACCAGCAGAGTCTCCTTCAAAGTATTTACATTTTTCCTGTCCAATTGATATTCCGGACAGCTGTTGTATTATAATTTATATTCCTAGTTAATGCTCATGCCCTTATGACACCAGATTTTTGGGTGATTATGAGTTGTTTTGTATTAAAATTTGTTAAAAATATTATCATTTACTCTGTAAATTTCATCTTCTACTGTTTAATGGAAGGAAAAAAAACTGAATTCAAAATATTAAAACAAGAACCAAATTGAGTATTTATGGTTGGCTTGCCTGACAGCGGTGTCCGGTGCCATCACGACCTTTAATAGATTTTAGGACGTGACAACTTGGTATTAGAGCGCTAGGTTTACTTAGGTCTCACGAGTCATGAGCGAGTTTAGTAGAGTCTTGCGGATCGGTGCAGAGATGTCTGTACTTATGTTCGAGAGGCTACAAGGCTGTTAGGTGCACTTTCCTTCTTGATTCCTCATCGTGCGAATTGATTCTTTTGAGGCCTGTACCTTTATTTCTTTCCTATTCAATCATATGCGACATGAAGCGCTTGTTATAAATTGGGAATCGAGGAATTGTTACGGTACTATAGATGTGGTGCAGGATGTTTCTCCCTGCATATTTGATTGGGCTAGAGTTGTCGCCTTGCTGAAGGCCGTTCTGTCGTTTCGGCTCAGTATCAGTATTATCTAAGGTTTTTAGATTTGGCATTGATTGTTATGATAATTTGTGTATTGCTATCGCACAATATTTGTGTAATGGTAGGAAGCTTGACTATGTGTCGACGCAGCGAATAACTTGAAAGGAGGTTTTACTCAGTGCATGATTTAGAGATTCAGTATTTTATTTCGGGCGGAGGAAAGGCAATCATACTGAGAAAGTTTAGGTTTGGGTTGATGGAATGATGAGACTTGGTATTTTCGAACGTAGGGGAATTTCCATCTATGATGTGGTGTCGTCGTCCGTGTTAAACGCGTTAAGGTTCGCCGATGTTATTGTCTTCTTCAATTTACTTTCGGGGCAGGGTGTTGTGAAATGGTGTCTGGGATGCTGTTGTCAGAGATAACAGAATGTAGCGATTTCGGAATCGAACTGGTACTTCTAGTATTGATTGCTCGAGAAGGATGATCTTCTAAGAGGTTTAGAGTTGGTGGCAACTCGTGTGATCGAATGTTACAGAAATGGATTCGGGTTTGGAGCAAAAATTGGGTAGCGAAGGATGAGGAAGGACATGTGGGAGGTGTCTTCGGTGGTTGAATTGTTAGGAGGTCAAGTGTGAAAACTAGAAGTAGAGGAGTTGCTTTAGGGAGAGGGTTTGACCAAAGTGGGAGAGTAGCATATGGGTTTTGTGGTAGGATAGCCACACGCCTTGAGGGAAGCTTAGAGCAATTTGGGAATCATGATGGGCAGTGACTAGGACCATGGGTTTTATTTGGATACAACATGACTTCGAGTTTGGAATGTGTTGGTGGACTTTTAGCTGATGTCAATGGGGAAGGAGGAACCATGGTGGGTCCATGGTTATGTAATTGTAGCTTCAATCTAAGTGGGAGAGCCCCACCATCTATGATTGGATTGCGTAGTCATCAACTAACGCAATTTCTAGTCATCGGTGTATTGGAAGTTGAGGATCAAGGTTGCAGTTGATGTCGACAAGAATGTCACGAGCTCGGATAAGCAGGGAAGAATTCAGATGTTTAGAGTAAGCTGGTATTGTCCTTAGCATCACCTGAGATCGGTGTCCTGTGTAAAAGGCTTTGTGTACTGATTTGCAGCTTCTTGATTTGCTTTATAGCATTAGTATGACCAGTGGTATAGATGTGCAGACTTGTTACCTGGTGCGGAGGGTCATGGGAGTCTATCCCACGGGAAGATTGTATAAGTGTGACATATAGTCACCTGATTGGTTACAGATTTAAAACCAAGTATGGAGATTGTGGTACTATCGCTAATGTGAGAATTTATGCCTGAAGGGCGCTCGATTCATTTGATTGCATAATGTGGAAGATTGTTCCAGATTTTACGGTTGTTCTTATGCATCGTGAATAGATCATTGTGGGTCCTTGAGAGGCTATTTAGCCAAGCACGGTATGATCATAATCGGTTTGAGGTCCGTGGATGGATCTAAATGTGAATGTGGGCTCTATATCAGGCCGGATGTGCTTATCTCAGCATAGCATTGTCTTCGGAAGGGTCTTCGGACCATGGATGTTATTTCTCTCATCAGTTATTCCGTGTAATCTGTATTAAACCAGGTGGGTTGTGAGGTGGTTTGATTATTCTCACTCGTATTGTGGTCCCATATGGGTTGTTGTATTATGTGAGCAGGATGGCTCTCAAAATGCAGATCATATATAGCACCTTAGTTGTGCTTGAGTTTTGTAGCACGTGACGCTACCCGTCTCCCCAGGATTTGTATTATGCACTTGGCGTGCTTATGATTGATATTCGGGCATTTCGTGACTATAAGCTTTTCGGCTTGATGTGTGTTTTCTTAAGATTATTATGTTGTTTGGATCGGGTGGCATGCCGCCATGGGTATCATGGTTGGATCGGGTTGCACGCTGCAACGGTATCATGTGTGGATAGGGTTGCACGCCGCAACAGTGTGTTATTGAGCATAGTTTCCAATATCTATTATTGTGTGTTCTGCTTCTCATTTCCTGAGGAAGGTTCATAACATCCTTTCGGTTGTTTAAATTAGTTACATGTGTTGAGTAGTTCTTTCCAGAGTTCGTTCCCTTATGTATCACATTCGAGTTTGTAGCTTGTTAGCACATTGTGGCATTATATGAGACTTTTGACAGTGTCTGAGATGGTTTACTGCCTGAGCAACTTGTACTGGGTGAGACGAGATTATTGGACCTAGGATCAGTGCGATCAGATTTGTATGAAGCATATTAAAGAGTAAATATTATTTTTCAGTCCATAATGAGGTGCTGGTTCTTGTCAAGAGGAGAGACTCTATAAATTGTGATTCGGCAGGTAGTTATGAGTTCTACACATCTTCTCTGTTGTGGCAGTATTGCAAGAGTTGGAACATGACTTATATGAGTCATGAGGTGTGTTGTGAGCATCGGATTCCTGGGTTTTCGGCTGTTGTTATCAGGGACGTTATTATGGTCATGTGAATTATGCGGTTCATGGTGTGGATTCCGTGAAGGTATGCGAACATGTATTGGTGCATCGTGTAGTGACTAATACGGCGTTCGTATGTTGGAAACAGACCTGGTAGAGGATTTCGGATGTTGGAATTTGGCTATAAGGCTTATATGACTAGATTAAAAGAGAGGATTTTCAGGTTTGCCCGAGCAAATGTGCTCAACTGGGTTATGGTAGCACGGGTAGGTACACGAGGTGCTAAACAACGATTTTAGACAACTCCAGAGCAGTTCTTAGCACGTTCACGGACGAACGTATGTTTTAATGGGAGAGAATGTAACGACCCGGCCGGTTGTTTTGAGCTCTAGCGCGTCATTCAACGATTTGAGACCCCGAGCAACTTCACTTCAGGTAGTATGACTTGTACGCATGGTCTGAATTTAAATTCGGAAAGTTCAGAGTTGATTTGGAAAGAAAATTCTAATTTCGGAAGCCTTAAGTTGGAGGAATTGACTAAAGTGTGATTTTGAGTCGACGACCTTGGAATTGGGACTTGGAGGTTCCAACAGGTTCGTATGATGATTTTGGACTTAGGCGTATGCCCGGAGCGGGTTTTGGATGACCCGGGAGCGTTTCAGCGCCTATTATGTAAATTAGCATTTTTGGAAGAATTTCCTAAATTTGGGTTGAAGTATATTTCAATGTTATCGATGTCCGTTTGGGATTCTGAGTCTGGGAATAGCTTTGTATGGTTATTCTGGTATTGGGAGCGCGCCCGGAAGTGAATTTGGAGGTCCGTAGGTCATTTTGGGGTCATTTGGCGGAAGTTAGAAATTTGAAGGTTTTTGAGAAGTTTGACCGGAAGAGGAATTTTTTGATATTGGGGTCGGATTTCGATTTCGGAAGTTGGAATAGGTCCGTAATGTCGAATGTGACTTGTGTGCAAAATGTGAGGTCAATCAGACGCGATTTGATAGGTTTCAGCATCGAATGTAGAAGTTTGAAGTCCTAAAGTTCATTAAGTTCGAATTGAGGTGCGATTCATGATTTCGATATTATTTGATGTGATTTGAGGCCTCGAGCAAGTTTGCGTTGTGTTATGGGACTGGTTGGTGTGGTTGGACGGGTGCCGAGGGTCTCGGGTTTTTTTCGGGGTGGTTTCGGATCAGTTCGGGTTGTTTTGTACTGATGTTGTTTGTATCTGGTATCCTTCTTCGCGAACGCAAAGAGAGTCCCACATTCGCGAAGAGGAATTTTGCGGCAGCTGGGTTTTGGCCTTCGCGAACACTAGGCAGTGGACGCGAACGCAAGGCTGGAGTTGTGCAAGCCTTCGCGAACGCGACATCGGGGTCGCGAACGCGAAGAAGAAAGAGGGAGCGGGGGCCTGGAGTAGTTTGGCCTTCTCGAATACGGAACTCCAACCTCAAACGCAAAGCAGTGGAGTCTGTAGACTTCGCAAACGCGAGGCTGCGATCGCGAACGCGAAGAAGGGTAGATCTGGGCTGGGCAGAATGTTTTTAAAGCGGGGTTTGGGTTCATTTCACCTATTTTTCATACGGCTTAGACGATTTTTGGAGCTTTGGAAGAGGGGATTTCATCATCAATCATGAGGTAAGTGATTTCTACTAGTTGTGAGTTACATACAAGGTTTGTACATGGATTTAGGCATGGAAATTTGTAGAAATTTGAAATTTTGAAGAAAAACCTAGAAATTGGTATTTTTTGATGTTGACCACGAAATTGGACATGGAATTTGGAATAAATTATATATTTGAGTTCGGGGTGTTATGGGTAAAGTTTATTTTCGAAAATTTTTGGAATCCGGGCATGTGGGCTTGAAGGTGATTTTTTTTGACTTTTCGAGCGGAGTTGGAAATTGTTATAAATTGATTAATTATGAGTATTTGAGTGTATTTTGATTGGGTTGCATCTTATTTGACTAGTTTTGGAACAACGGTCACCGGTTTGAGGTGGTAGGGTGATGTTGGAGCCAGTGTTGGAGCTTCGGAATGAGGTAAGTCTCCTGTCTAACTCTGTGAGGGGGAAACTACCCCTAGGTGGTATATTTGATATGTGCAACTTGTTGCGGGGACTACGTACGCACGAGGTGACGATAGTCCGTACGTAGTTAGATTCATGTGATTGTCCGGGTAGACTTAGGTTCACACCATGCTGTACATGTACTATTGGGATTATCCTTGCTTGTTTAATTCCTTATTTTACATTTGTACTTGATACTAGACTTGCTATTATAGAGACTTCACGATTAGTCACCGAATAACTTTACTCCTCCTACGGCATGTTTTTTGATATATATATATACACTTCGTTTAAAGGTTTTTGTTAAAGAAATTACAACTCACACGTTTATTCGTGAGTGGGGTCAAGGACCCGTCAAAGCATCTTATTCTAATGGGATCGGGCCGTTCGCCTTGGCAGGATATTGTATTTCACTCTTATGGGATCGGGCCGATCGCCTCGGCAGGATTTATGTACCACACTCTCATGGGAGCGAGCCGTTCGCCTTGGTAGGTTAATTGATTTATCATTTGGTTCGGGCCGTTCGACCCTTAGCAGTGCATAGTTTTATTGTTATGTTGGATCGGGACGTACGCCTCGGCATTTCCTATATCATATTTTCATGGAATCGTGCGTAAAACTTGGCAAGAAGCCAGTGTATATGTAAATTCCGGGTTTGAATTATGGTAGCCACTTGATGAGTTTCACTATACCTATATATATATATATATATGCTCCGGTTAAGGAGGAAATTTATAATGAAGAGCTTGAGTTCCTCGTAAAGAGAGGGGATTTGTACCACATGACCTATATTTGTCTATTTCACTTACTTACTCTGCTTCATATTCGCTACCTCTTTACTGTACCTTATGTTGTTGGACCACTAGTGAGTGTCAAGGTCGACCCCTCGTCACTACTTCTCTAGGGATAGGCTAGATAATTACTGGGCACACGTTGCATACGTACTCATACTACACTTGCTGCATATCTTTGTGCAGGTACATATATGTTTAGAGGCCATGTGAGAGCAGAGGCGTGTATACATGCAGGGACCTAGGTGAGCTGCATTCCATTTGTCGACCCGCAGCCAGCAGAGTCTCCTTCAGAGTATTTACTTTTTTCCTGTCCAATTTATATTCCAGACAACTGCTATATTATATTTTATATTCCTAATTAATGTTCATGCACTTGTGACACCGAGTTTTTGGGTGATTATGAGTTGTTTTTTATTACAATTTGTTAAAAATATTATTATTTACTCTGTAAATTTCGTCTTCTACTGTTTAATGGAAGGAAAAAAAACTGAATTCAAAATATTAAAACAAGAACCAAATTGAGTATTTATGGTTGGCTTGCCTGACAGCGGTGCCCGGCGCCATCACGACCTTTAATACATTTTGGATCGTGACAACTTGGTATCAGAGCGCTAGGTTTACTTAGGTCTCACGAGTCATGAGCGAGTTTAGTAGAGTCTTCCGGATCGATGCGGAGATGTCTGTACTTATCTTCGAGAGGCTACAGGGCTGTTAGGAGCACTTTCCTTCTTGATTCCTCATCGTGCGAATTGATTCTTTTGAGGCCTGTACCTTTATTTCTTTCCTATTCAATCTTATGCGACGTGAAGCGCTTGTTATAAATTAGGAATCAAGGAATTGTAATGGTACTACAGATGTGGTGCAGGATGTTTCTCCCTGCATATTTGATTGGGCTAGAGTCGTCACCTTGCGGAAGGCTGTTCTGTCGTTTCAGCTCAGTATCAGTATTATCTAAGGTTTTTAGATTTGGCATTGATTGTTATGACAATTTGGGTATTTCTATCGCACAATATTTGTGTAATGGTAGGACGCTTGACTATGTGTCGAGGCAGCGAATAACTTGAAAGGAGGTTTTACTCAGTACATGATTCAGAGATTCAGTATTTTATTTCCGGCGGAGGAAAGGCAATCGTACTGAGAATGTTCAGGTTTGGGTTGATAGAATGACAAGACTTGGTATTTTCGAACATGGTGGAATTTCTATCTGTGATGTGGTGTCGTCGTCCGTGTTGAACGCGTTAAGGTTTGCCGATGTTATGGTCTTCTTCAATTTGCTTTCGGGGCAGGGTGTTGTGAAATGGTGCCTGGGATGCGGTTGTCAGAGATAACAGAATGTAGCGATTTTGGAATTGAACTGGTATTTCTAGTATCGATAGCTCGAGAAGGATGATATTCTAAGAGGTTTAGAGTTGGTGGCGACTCATGTGATCGAATATTACAGAAATGGATTCGGGTTTGGAGCAAAAATTGGGCAGCAAAGGACGAGGAAGGACATGTGGGAGGTGTCTTCGGTGGTTGAATTGTTAGGAGGTCAAGTGTGAAAACTAAAAGTCGAGGAGTTGCCTAAGGGAGAGGGTTTGACCAAAGTGGGAGAGTGGCAGAGTAGCATATGGGTTCTGTGGTAGGATAGCCACACGCCTTGAGGGAAGCTTAGAGCAATTTGGGAATCGTGATGGGCAGTGACTAGGACCATGTATTGTATTTGGATACAACATGACTTCGAGTTTGGAATGCGTTGTTGGACTTTTAGCTGATGTCAATGGGGAAGGAGGAACCTTGGCGGGTCCCAGGGTTATGTAATTGTAGCTTCAATCTAAGTGGGAGAGCCCCACCATCTATTATTGGATTGCATAGTTATCAACTTATGCAGTTTCTGGTCATCGGTGTATTGGAAGTTGAGGATCAAGGTTGCAGTTGATGTCGACAAGAATATCACAAGCTCGGATAAGCAGGGAAGAATTCAGTTGTTTAGAGTAAGTTGGTATTGTCCTTAGCATCACCTGAGATCGGTGTCCTGTGGAAGAGGCTTTGTGTACTAATTTGCAGCTTCTTGATTTGCTTTACAACATTAGTGTGACCGGTGGTATGGATGTGCAGACTTGTGACCTAGTGCGGAGGGTCGTGGGAGTCTATCCCACGGGAAGATTGTATAAGTGTGACATATAGTCACTTGATTGGTTATAGATTTAAAACCAAGTATGGAGATTGTGGTACTATCGCTAATGTGAGAATTTTTGGTTGAAGAGCGCTCGATTCATTTGATTGCGTAATGTGGAAGATTGTTCCGGATTTGACGGTTGTTCTTATGCGTCGTGAATAGATCATTGTGGGTCCTTGAGAGGCTATTTAGCCAAGCACGGTATGATCATAATCGGTTTGAGGTCCGTGGATGTATCTAAATGTGAATGTGGGCTCTATATCAGGCCAGATGTGCTCATCTCAGCATAGCGTTGTCTTCGGAAGGGTCTTCGGACCTTGGATGTTATTTCTCTCGTCAGTTATTCCGTGTAATCTATATTAAACCAGGTGGGTTGTGAGGTGGTTTGATTATTCTCACTCGTATTGTGGTCCCATATGGGTTGTTGTATTATGTGAGCAGGATGGCTCTCGAGATGCAGATCATATATAGCACCTTAGTTGTGCTTGAGTTTTGTAGCGCGTGACGCTACCCGTCTCCCCAGGATTTGTATTATGCACTTGGCTTGCTTATGATTGATATTCGGGCATTTAGTGACTATAAGCTTTTCGGCTCGATGTGTGTTTTCTTAAGATTATTATGTTGTTTGGATCGGGTGGCACGCCGCCATGGGTATCATGGTTAGATCGGGTTGCACGCCACAACGGTAACATGTGTGGATCGGGTTGCATGCCGCAACAGTGTGTTATTGAGCACAGTTTCCCATTTCTATTATTGTGTGTTCTGCTTCTCATTTCTTGAGGAAGGTTCATAACATCCTTTTGGTTGTTTAAATTAGTTACATGGGTTGAGTATTTCTTTCCAGAGTTCGTTCCCTTATGTATCACATTCGAGTTTGTAGCTTGTTAGCACATTGTGGCATTATATGAGACTTTTGACAGTGTCTGAGGTGGTTTACTGCCTAAGCAACTTGTACTGGGTGAGACGAGATTATTGGACCTAGGATCAGTGCGATCAGATTAGTATGAAGCATATTAAAGAGTAAATATTATTATTCAATCCATAATGAGGTAATGGTTCTTGTCGAGAGGAGAGACTCCATAAATTGTGATTCGGCAGGTAGTTATGAGTTCTACACATCTTCTCTGTCGTGGCAGTATTGCAAGAGTTGGAACAGGAATTATATGAGTCATGAGGTGTGTTGTGAGCATCGAATTCCTGGGTTTTCGGCTGTTGTTATCAGGGACGTTATTATGGTCATGTGAATTATGCGGTGCATGGTGTGGATTCCGTAAAGTTATGCGAACTTGTAATGATGCATCGTGTAGTGACTAATACGACGTTCGTATGTTGGAAACAGACCTGGTAGAAGATTTCAGATGTTGGAATTTGGCTCTAAGGCTTATTTGACTAGATAAAAGAGAGGATTTTCAGGTTTGCTCGAGCAAATGTGCTCAACTGGGTTATGGTAGCACGGGTAGGTGCACGAGGTGCTAAACAACGATTTCAGACAACTCCAGAGCAGTTCTTAGCATGTTTGTGGACGAACGTATGCTTAAGTGCGAGAGAATGTAATGACCCTATCGGTTGTTTTGAGCTCTAGCGCCTCATTCAGCGGTTTGAGACCTTGAGCAACTTCACTTCAGGTAGTATGACTTGTACGCATGGTCGAAATTTAAATTCGGAAAGTTCAGAGTTGATTTGGAAAGAAAATTCTAATTTCGGAAGCCTTAAGTTGGAGAAATTGACTAAAGTGTGATTTTGAGTCGACGACCTTGGAATCGGGACTTGGAGGTTCCAACAGGTTTGTATGATAATTTTGGACTTAGGCGTATGCCCGGAGCGGGTTTTGGATGAACCGGGAGCGTTTCAACGCCTATTATGGAAGTTGGCATTTTTGGAATTTCCAAAATTTTGGTTGAAGTGTATTTCAATGTTATCGATGTCCGTTTGGGATTCTGAGTCTGGGAATAGCTATGTATGGTTATTTTGGTATTGGGAGCATGTCCAGAAGTGGATTCAGAGGCCCGTAGGTCATTTTGGGGTCATTTGGCGGAAGTTAGAAATTTGAAGATTTTTGAGAAGTTTGACCGGGAGTGGACTTTTTGATATCGGGGGCGGATTCCGATTTCGGAAGTTAGAATAGGTCTGTAATGTCGAATGTGACTTGTGTGCAAAATTTGAGGTCAATCGGATGTGATTTGATAGGTTTCGACATCGAATGTAGAAGTTTGAAGTCCTAAAGTTCATTAAGTTTGAATTGGGGTGCGATTCATGATTTCGATATTATTTGATGTGATTTTACGCCTTGAGCAAGTTTGCGTTGTGTTATGGGACTGGTTGGTGTGGTTGGACGGGGTCCCGAGGGCCTCGGGTGTGTTTCGGGGTGGTTTCAGATTAATTCAGGCTGTTTTGGACTGCTGTTGCTGGTATCTGGTTTCCTTCTTCGCGAATGCGAAGAGAGTCCCGCATTCGCGAAGAGGAATTTTGAGGTTGCTGGGTTTTGGGCTTCGCGAACGCGAGGCAGTGGACGCAAACGCGAGGCAGAAGTTGGGCAAGCCTTTGCAAATGCGACATAAGGGTCACGAACGCGAAGAAGAAAGAGGGAGCGGGGGCCTAGAGTAGTTTGGCTTTCGCAAACACGAAGATGTGGAGTCTGTAGCCTTCACAAACGCGAGGCTGCGATTGCGAACGCGAAGAAGGGTAGACCAGGGTTGGGCAGAATCTTTTTAAAGCGATGTTTGGGTTCATTTCACCAATTTTTCATACGTCTTGGACGATTTTTGGAGCTTTGGAAGAGGGGATTTCATCATCAAGCATGAGGTAAGTAATTTCTACTAGTTGTGAGTTACATACAAGGTTTGTACATGGATTTAGGCATGAAAATTTGTAGAAATTTGGGATTTTGAAGAAAAACCTAGAAATTGTTATTTTTTTATTTTGACAACGAAATTGGACATAGAATATGGAATAAATTATATATTTGAGTTCGGGGTGTTATGGGTAAAGTTTATTTTCGAAATGTTTTGGAATCCGGGCGCGTGGGATTGAAGGTGATTTTTATCGACTTTTCAAGCGGAATTGGGATTTGTTATAAATTGATTAATTATGAGAATTGGAGGGTACTGTGAGGGGGAAACTACCCCTAGGTGGACTACGTACACATGAGGTGATGAGAGTCCGTACGTAGTTAGATTCATATTATTGTCCGGGTAGACTTAGATTCACACCATGCTGTACTTGTACTATAGGGATTATCCTTGCTTGTTTAATTCCTTATTTTACATTTCTACTTGAGACTAGACTTGCTATTATAGAGACTTCACGATTTCACGATTCGTCACCGAATAACTTCACTCCTCCTACGGCATGTTTCCGTGATATATATATATATATATATATATACACACACACTTCATTGAAAGGTTTTTGTTAAAGAAATTACAACTCACACGTTTATTCGTGAGTGGGGTCAAGGACCCGTCAAATCTTATTATTCTAATGGGATCGGGCCGTTCGCCTCGGCAGGATATTGTATTTCACTCTTATGGGATCGGGCTGATCGCCTCGGCAGGATTTATGTACCACTCTCTCATGGGAGTGGGACGTTCGCCTCGGAAGGTTAAATGATTTATCATATGGTTCGGGTCGTCGACCCTCTGCATAGCACAATTTTATTATTATGTTGGATCGGGCCGTACGCCTCGACATTTCCTATATCACATTCCCATGGAATCGTGCGTAAAACTTGGCAAGAATCCAGTGTATATGTAAATTCCGGGTTTGAATTATGGTAGCCACTTGATGAGTTTTACTATACCCATATATATATGCTCCGGTTAAGGAGGGAATTTCTAATGAAGAGCTTGAGTTCCTCGTAAAGAGAGGGGATTTGTACCACGTGACCTATATTTGTCTATTTCACTTACTTACTCTGCCTCATATTCGCTACCTCTTTACTGTACCTTATGTTGTTGGACCACTAGTGAGTGTCAAGGTTGACCCGTCATCACTATGTCTTTGGGTTAGGCTAGATACTTACTGGGCACACGTTGCTTACGTACTCATACTGCACTTGCTGCACATCTTTGTGCAGGTACATATATGTCTAGAGGCAATGTGAGAGCAGAGGCATATATACATGCGGGGATCTAGGTGAGTTGCATTCCATTTGTCGACTCGCAGCCGGTAGAGTCTCCTTCAGAGTATTTACATTTTTTCTGTCCAATTTGTATTCCAGACAACTGCTGTATTTTATTTTATATTCCTAGTTAATGCTCATGCACTTGTGACACCGGGTGTTGGGGTGATTATGAGTTATTTTGTATTAAAATTTGTTTAAAATATTATCATTTGCTCTGTAAATTTCATCTTCTATTGTTTAATGGAAGGAAAAAAAATGATTTCAAAATATTAAAACAATAACCAAATCCATGTACAAACCTTTATGGTTGGCTTGTCTGACAGCGGTGTCTGATGCCATCACGATCTTCAATAGATTTTTGGGACGTGACAATTGGTCGGTAATATGGACATGGCAGCCAACTTACCGACCAAAGTTGGTCGGTATTTTGAAATTAATTTTTTTAATTACCGACCGAGGTTGATCGATTTTCTGGGAATAATTTTGGCAGAAAATGCCTGTTTTGGTAGCTACACCACATTCCAAATAAAAACATATATTTTCAGCATACCAATACCCCAATTCACATCAAACAACCCCCAATTCACCACAAATAACCCCTAATTCACCACAAATCCAACCAAACGTCAAATTAATACTTTAAAACTAAAAAGTTCAATTAAACATCACAATTCAAAACCAGTCAAAAACTAAGTAATTACAACAAGTTCAATAATGTTCATTCTAATTCAAAATATATCAAAGTATTGGTCAAGGGATGTTTTCTACAGCATCACCACTATCTGATGAACTTTCATCTACAAGACGGGAAGAACGGTCTTCTGGAGGATGGGCAGAATGATCACAGGGAGGACGGGAGGAACAATCACATGGAGGTCGAGCCTCTGGCGATGACTCACACGACCGAGGCAACAGAAAAGCTCCAGTAGAAAGAAGAGTTCTGATCTGAGCTTGCGTACCAAGGAATTGAGCATCTCTAAACCTTTCTCTTTCCTTGGCCGCTTCTAGCTCGGATGTAAGCGTTCTCACTGTCTCCTGCATAGCCAAGAGGATCTCCCTATAAATGCCTTATCATATGATGAAGTCCCTATTCCTTGCATTTCACACCAATAGCAATGGAAATTTTTCCCAGGAAGCCTGTATACTTTCCCCTTTTTTGGACCGCCAACAACCTCCAACCATATTTTTTCAGCATCCTCGTTCGAAGGTTGGGTTGGCTCGCCCAATTCACCCGCTGGCTGACTACGAATGAAGTCCTCCACGGTACTTTGGTAGCGACCCTACGTTATTTTAAATTAAATTAGTATATAAAAAATAAATTATAACACTTAAGAAAAATTGAAAGCCTACATGTAGTCTCTGCTAGGTCCTTGGCCCACCTATCTGCATCCCCTCTTTCTTCTTCTTTAAAATATGCGTATCCTTGAATATCTCATCGCCCATACATCTTTTCCTGAAAATAAATTAATTTGGTTAATAAATAGAATTTATATACTTAGAAAAGTAAAGACATAATAATTTACGAAATTACCAATCTTCTTCTTATTGTCCCGATGCTGATAGCACCCCTAGTGTGCAAGGAGCCTCCCTTATTGGATGAACAAGCTTTCTTTCCTAGTTTGCTCTTCATTAAGAAGTCTTCGGTCTGCCATTGCCTTAACAAATCATCCCATAAATGCTGCAGACACTAATCAGGCCTCTTGTTCTTCTTTCTACCATCCGAGAAATGATTCGCCAATCTCTTGCGGGCTTTAAGATGAAAATTTAGAGACACTTTCTCGCTATAGCGGTCTTCCCATACACAATTACTCTGCATTTCAAAAGTTAAATATTAGATGCAAACATCATAAATATATATTATTAAACTTTTTAAAAGAACATTTATACCTTAAACTGATTGAAAATTTTCTCCTTCAGTGAGTATGGGAAATCACAACAAGTCGCATAGGGGCCATCATAAAGTTTTTTGATCGCATTGGTGATTATCTTCATAGTATGCTTACCTGGATTGAACCTGCAATTTAACAATAAAAATACATGAAAATATTAGTAAAAAAATTATAAAACAATAAACACAAAAATAACAAATAACTCTTACCCATTACCCTCAGGAACTATGATGATTCTGCCATAGCGATCATAATGCACTACCTCTGGATCACCATCCTCAGCATGTGTATCAAAGGCATGTGTAGACGGTGTAGATGAGAGCTCAGCGCTACGGTCTCGCAGGAAAAGTACTGAAATGGATATAGTGCATATGAAGATGGTTGCGATCCCTGTGACTGCGATATAGCTGGATGCGATTTATGTGGCTGTGATATGGATGGCTGCGATCCATGTGGCTATGATTTGTAGGAATGTGATCCACATGGCTGTGATGTAGATGGCTGCGATCCAGGTGGATGTGAGGCATCTGGATTGTATGTCGGATGTATAGCCCTATGGCCCTATGATGGAGGACTTGGTGTCTGATTATAGTCCTGAAGATGCTATGGAAAATCAGTGTAACCGTGTGGTGGAGGTTAATACATAGGCATTTGTGAAGAGGGTGGAAATGAGGGAGTAGTATTATCCCCAGATTCTACCCTCCTCTTTCCCTTCCTAGCCTTTTCTTGACCCCAAGAACTAGTAGAGTCATTATTACCTTGATCCTTGCATGCCATCTGCATAATATAATACATATTTAGAATGACAAAATAAGAAACTAGTTATAACACGAGAGTGTTTTTAAAAACCAACTTTTTAATCCTCGTCGGCGTATTGTTCCTCGTCCTCACTTGTTTCAATTTCATCAGTTGATTCTTTGTCCTCATTTTCTATAATTGTTACTTTATTTATATCAACTTCTTCTAATATGCGTACAGGATGTTCCAAATCATTTTCTAACTGATTGTCCACTATTTGGTGAAGACTGGAGATATCGTTTTGATATGCAACATCTAATATATTCTCGACTTCCACCCTACCTACAGGCTTAGTTTTGATTACAACCCACCAATCGAACTTATTCTGCCGCAATGGATAAGGAGCATAATACACTTGCCTAGCGTTATGTGCCATTATAAAAGGATCATAACAATCATACTCCCTCTTATGATTAACCTCAGTTATATTGTATTGGTGGTGTACTTTTGTACCTATTGTTGGATTTGGGTGAAACCACTTGCATCTAAAGAGTATCAATTTCTTATATGGCCAACTTGTATATTCTAGTTTTAATATTTCTTCGACCACACCATAATAATCAATATCTCCAACTTGGTTGCCATCACCCCCTTGGACCCACACCCCGTTGTTGTTGCTATTTTTATTCTTAGGGAAATCCTCTGTATGAAACATATAATTATTCACTACGTACTTAGATATTGTTATGACCTGAAGCCCAGGTCCCCAAGATATATCTTTCAAAAATGATTTACACCATTATTTGGATTATTTACCTACATAGTGTTAAAAAACTCATAAGTTAGCATAACTGATATATATAGCAAGAAATTTAGAAGAATATATCATGATAAACTTACAAAATGTTTGAACCACGTATCAAAACTCGTATATCCATCATCATGGCTAAATTGACCCACGAAGTGACTGTGACACATCAAATATTTTTAGTAGTTGCATCAATATGTAATCACTGTAAATTTTACATTTTGATTACTAATAAATCAATACTTACTTAAGAAATAGTTGAGCTTCAGGACAATTTAACAACACATGTATAACGACCCGATCGATCATTTTGCTTTCTAGATCGTTGTTCCCCTAAATAAGACTCCCCTTATGTGCTTTCACTATTTTATGACGTGCGGGGATGGTTGGTTCGGGTTTGGAAGGGTTTGGGCTGAAATCGGAACGCTAAGTTCCTTAGTTGGCTTTTAAAAGTCTAAGTTTAACTTTAGTCAACCTTTTTAGTAAACGACCTCAAAACCAGGGTTTGACAGTTACAATAGGTTCATATGATGATTTTGGACTTGGGCGTATGTTGGGATCGGGTTTTCGATGACCCGGGAGCGTTTCAGCACTTAATGTTGAAAGTTTACTTATTGAAGGTTTAGAAGTTCTTTAAATTTGGTTCGGAATAAGTTTTGGTGCTATCGAGGTCCGTTTGGGATTCTGAGCATAGGAATAGCTCCGTATGGTGATTTAAGACTTGCACGTAAAATTTGGTTCCATTCCGAGTAGTTTAAGTATGAATCGATGCTTTCGGAGTGAGTTGGAAGAATTTGAAGTTCATAAGTTGATCCTATTGTTTTTGGGTTGCAATTCTTAGTTTTTATGTTGTTTTCCACGTTCCGAGCGTGCAAGCGAGTCCGTTTTATGTTTACAAACTTGTTGGTGTGTTTGGACGAGGCCTCGGGTGCCTCGGGTGCAATCTGGACGATGCACGGATTGGGTTAGAACTTGTAAGCGGGTGATGGTGCACCAGTTCTGGTGTGCCCGCACCAGCGAGCATCTGGCTGCAGATGCGAGCCCACAGGTGCGAGCTCCTGACTGCAGAAGAAGTTTAGGCAAGCTGGATGTGGCCAACAGAAGCGGAAAAGGTTCCGCAGAAGCGGCCTCTCAAGCGAAGGAAGGGTCGTAGGTGCGAAGGGTACGTCCAGGACTAGAGCCGCGAAAGCGAGAGGCGAGCTGCAGAAGCGGGCTTGCAGGTGTGGTCTCCTCTCCGCAGAAGCGGCCAGGGCTGGGCTTGAAGCTTTTTGCAGAAGCGTACCATGCTCTGCTGAAGCGATGCCATAGATGCGGCCCATTGACCGCAGATGCGAAAGTCCTGGAAGTAGTGAGGTCTTTTAAGATGGATTTAGACCATTGTTTTGACTCATTTCTTTCTTTTTTCTTTGGCAAATTTTGAGATTTTGAAGGGGGTTTCCACCTAGCTCTTTGAGGTAAGTAATTTCTATCCAATGTGAGTTAAATACATAGATTATGGGTAGATTTTAACATGAACATTTGTGAAAATTATGGGTTTAGATGAATATCCCTAGGTTTTGATAAAAATGTAATTTATTGACGAAAATGATTACGGGATTGAGTGAAATTTATATATTTGAGTTTGTGAGGTAATGGGTAACAGCTTTCTTCGAAAAATTTCAGAATCCGGGCTCGTGGGCCGGGGGGTTAAATTTTAAGAATATTCCAATTTGTGTTGGGTAATTACTCTAATAGCTAAATCATTAACTTTTGAGCGTATATTGATTAATTTATTCAACATTTGCCTAGTTTCGGATTGTTCGACACCGAGTTGAGGCTATAGGGAGAATTTGAGGCCCGAAAGCAAGCTTTGAGACAAGGTAAGTCTCTTTCCTAACCTTGTAAGAGGGAATTTATGCCATAGGTGATTTAAATTGTTATTTGCTTCTAATTGTGGGGGCTATGTACGTATGAGGTGACGAGAGTCCGTGTATAGCTACTAATTATGCTTGTGTTCGGATAGTTTACGACCCGAATCATGAAATACTTATAATGTTTGCACCCTACTTTCTAATTAAAGTATCTAAAATATATTGGAACTTTTTAGAGGAATTGTAAAAGACCGAATTTCACTTACTTGAGTTTTGGCGGGTTACTTGATCGTTAATGAGAATTTTGTTTCGTCGTACATTAGCCTTCTATTAGCTCTTAAACAGATTGTTTATTAAGTATCCTCTCTTCTTGTGGAGCGGTTCGAATACCTCGACAGTAGATAGATGCATCTATGGTTCGTGTCGCTCGACCCTCGGTAGTGTACACTTTATTAAACCTCCATTGTTTTCGTTCATTTATTATTAAACCTCCTACTTGGAGTATTTATATATCTATGATTGCACTTCATTGTTTTCGTTCATTTATTAAACCTCCTACTTATTAAATCTCTTAATAAATGGAATTTAAATTACTTGAAAACCTATCAAAAGTGGTAATCACGTAGTTATTTTATCGTTGGCTTGCCTAGCGGTGACATTGGGCGCCATCACGGCCTATAGGAGAAATTGGGTCGTGACAACATGGTATCAGAGCACTAGGTTCACGAAGGTCGCACAAGTTATGATCAGTCCAAATAGAGTCTTGCCGATCGGTGCAGAGACGTCCGTACTTATCTCTGAGAGGCTATAGTGTATTAGGAAACTACTCTTTTCTTCATTTCCTATCGTGCATTTGATTTTGTGCTAAGTGTCATTCTCTTATTCTCTCACAGATGGTGAGAACGTGCGTGGTAGAGGACAAGGGTGTCCTAGAGTTGTTCAGTCATGCCACCAGTGGATCCAGTAGAAGGGCGAGGTGCCTGCAGCAGAGCCAGTCCCGGTGGCTTTCATGTCCGCACCGGGATTCCAGGAGGTCATGGGCCGTATGTTGCGGTTTATGGATTCTATGACTCAAGCTAGTTTATTTCCAGTAGACCCAACCACATCTCAGGCGAGAGGGGGAGCACAGACCCCTACAGCTCAGGCTCCGGGCATGCAACTGTCATATATCAGACCCCGTGTACATTACCCGTGGGCGGAGCTCGGCTAGCTACAACAGCTATACCTGAGTCTAGACCAACTGCGACCGACGATCCGCAAAAGCTATTGGACAGATTGACCAGGCTTCATCCTCCTGACTTTGGAGGTGAGCTACATGAGGATCCCCAGGACTTTATTGATCGGTGCAGGGACAGGCTACACAACATGAGGACATTGAAGTCCCATGGGGTGGGTTTTATTACTTTCCAGCTGGAGGGCAGGGCCCGTAGGTGGTAGCAGTCATATATTCTCATCAGACTAGAAGGTTCTCCTCCCATGACTTGGGATCAGTTCACACGCCTCTTCTTGGACAGGTATATTCAACCCTCTTAGAGGGAAGAGTTGCGATTTCAGTTCGAGTAACTCCAGTAGGGTCAGATGTTAGTGGCCGACTATGAGGCGAGGTTCTCTGAGTTGTCTCTCCATGCACTTCTGATACTTCTTACCGATGCATAGAGAGTGCAGATGTTTGTTGCCGGGTTGCACTCTGGTATACAGGCTAATATGGCTTGGGAGATGGAGATGGGTACTTCTTACGAGATAATTATGGAGATAACTCGGAGGATCGAGGGTGTCCATCAGCGGAGCCAAGAGGTGGCGGCGAGGGATAAGCAGTTTCTATCCTAGAGGTGTAGGCCAGCCAGGAGGCACTCCAGACAGATTCTATGCCTTCTCATCCAGACCAGATGTAGTTGCCTCAGATGCCGTGATCAAAGGTATTATTTCTATCTGTGGTAGGTATGCTTCGGTACTAGTTGATCCATGATCAACATATTCATATGTTTCATCTCTGTTTGCTCATTTCCTGGGAGTTCCTCGTGAGTCCTTGGGTACTCCTATTTATGTGTCTCTACCAGTGGGCAATTTTGTTGTCATTGATCGGATCTATAGGTCTTGCATTGTTACTTTCTATAGTTATGAGACCCGAGAAGATCTTCTGTTTCTCGATATGACCGACTTTGAGGTCATCCTGGACATGGATTAGTTGTCTCCATATCATGTCGTCCTTGATTGCCATGCCAAGACTATTACCTTGGCGATGCTAGAGTTGCCTAGATTGGAGTGGAAGGGTTCGTCTGTCAGTACATCCAGTCGGGTTATCTCCTTCCTGAAGGCTCGACACATGGTCGAGAAGGGTTTTTTGGATTATCTAGTTTATGTTCGGGATACTACTGTAGAGTCTCCAATGATTGATTCAGTGCCAGTGGTTCGGGAGTTCTCTGATGAGTTTCCTTCTGATCTCCCAGGCATGCCACCTGATCGTGATATCGATTTCTATTTTGATTTGGCTCCAGGTACCCAACCTATATCTATTCCACAGTACCGTATGTCTCCGAAAGAGTTGAAGGAGTTGAAGGAACAAGTTGAGGATTTGCTAGCAAAGGCGTTCGTCAGATTGAGTGTGTCTCCTTGGGGTGCACCGGTGTTATTTAAGAAGAAGAAAGATAGGACTATGCGAATATACATTGATTTCTGCCAGTTGAACAAAGTTACCATTAAGAACAAGTACCCATTGCTGCGTATTATTGATTTGTCTGACTAATTGCAGGGTGCTAGAGTGTTCTTCACGTCAACTGAAGCCCCACAAGTAGAATTACCCTGTACACGATTTGGAGTTGGCTGCGATTGTTCATACACTTAAGATTTGCAGCATTTGTTCAAGCAGAGGAATCTCAATTTGAGGCAGCGCAGGTGGCTCGAGTTACTAAAATATTATGATATTACCATCTTTTATCATTCGGGCAAGGAGAATGTAGTTGCAGATGCCTTGAGCAGAAAGGCGGATAGTATAGGTAGTTTTGGCATTCATTTCATCGGAGGAGAGGCCACTAGCTTTGGACATTCAGTTCTTGGCTAACATACTTGTGAGGTTGGATATTTCCGAGCCCAGCAGAGTTCTTGCATGTGTTGTCGCCCAGTCTTCACTATTCGAGTAGATCAAGGCTCGCCAGTTTGATGATCCACACTTGTTAATTCTTAGAGAGACGATACTGTAGGGTGGTGCCAAAGAGGTTACCATCGGTGAGGATGGTGTTTTGCGACTCCAGGGTCGCTTATATATTCCTAATATTGATGGCTTCAGTGAGAAGATCCTAGAGGAGGCACACAATTCTCGGTAATCTAATCATCCGGGTGCTACAAAGATATATCACGACCTGAGGCAGTATTATTGGTGGGGGCAGATGAAGAAGGACATAGTTGAGTATGTAGCAAGGTGCCTTAATTGGCAGCAAGTTAAGTATGAGCATCAGAGGCCAGGTGGGCTACTTAAGCAGATGACTATACCTAGTGGAAATGGGAGTGCATTACTATAGACTTCATAGTTGGGTCGCCGCGGACCTTGCGGAAATTTGATGCAGTTTGGGTCATTATCGATAGGTTGACTAAGTCGGCACACTTCATTCCGATTTTTACCACGTATTCTTCAGAGAGGTTGGCTTAGATTTACTTTCAGGAGATTGTTCGGTTGCACAGTGTACCTGTCTCCATTATATCAGATAGAGGCCCTTAATTTACTTTATGTTTCTGGAGGGTAGTACAGAGCGAGTTAGGGACCCGGGTTGAGTTCAGCACAGCCTTTCATCCGTAGACCGACGGGAAGTCGGAGCGAACAGTTCAGATCTTGGAGGATATGCTCAGAGCATATGTAATTGGCTTAGGAGGGTAGTGGGATTGATTCTTGCCTTTGGCCGAGTTTTCTTACAATAACAGTTATCAGTCCAGCATCGAGAAGGCTCCATTTGAGACTTTATATGGTCGGCGATGTCGTTCACCCATCGGATTGATTTAGTGAAGGATGAGTTGATTCAGGAGTGACTTCGCATAGCACAGTCCGGACAAAAGAGTTATGCGGAGTAGAAGGCACGTGATTTATCATTTACGGTAGGCGGGAAGGTTCTCCTGAAGGTCTCGCCTATGAAGGGAATCATGAGGTTTGGGAAGAAGGGCAAGTAGAGCCCAAGGTTTATAAGTCCATTTGAGGTATTGAGGCGAGCTGGGGAGGTTGCTTATGAGCTTGCTTTGACTCCCAGCCTATCGGGAGTTCATCCAGTTTTCCACGTGTCTATGCTCTTGAGGTAGCATGCCGATAGGTCGCATGTGTTAGACTTCAGCACGGTTCATTTAGATGAGGACGTGGGTTATGGGGAGGATCCACTTGCCATTGTTGATAGGTAGGTTTGCCAATTGAGGTCCAAGAATATTTCTACGGTTAAAGTTCAGTGGAGGGGCCAACCAGTTGAGGAGGCGACTTGGCAGGCCAAGGAGGATATACGGAGCAGATATCGACACCTATTCAACACTCCAGTATGATTCTAGACCCGTTCGAGGACGAACGATTGTTTAAGAAGTGGAGAATGTAACGACCTGACAGGTCTTTTTGCTTTCTAGATCCCCGTTCCCCTTAACAAGACTCCCCGTATGTGCTTTCACTCTTTTATGACCTGTGGGAACGGTTGATCCGGGTTGAAATCGGAACGCTTAGTTCCTTAGTTGTCTTTTAAAAGGCTAAGTTTGACTTTGGTCAATATTTTTAGTAAATGACCTCAGAATAGGGGTTTGATGGTTCCAATAGATTCATAAGATGATTTTGGAGTTGGGTGTATGTTTGGATCGGGCTTTGGATGATGCAGGAGCATTTCAGCACTTAATGTTTAAAGTTAGCTTACCGAAGGTTTAAAAGTTCTTTAAATTTGGTTTGGAGTAGGATTTGGTGTTATCGAGGTTTATTTTGGATTTTGATCCTGGGAATAGCTTTGTATCTAGATTTAAGACTTACACGTAAAATTTGGTGCCATTCCGAGTAGTTTAAGTATGAATCGCCGCGTTCGGAGTGAGTTTTAAGAATTTGAAGTTCATAAGTTGTTCATATTGGTTTTGGGTTAGGATGCTTAGTTTTAATGTTGTTTTCCGCATTTCGAGGGTGCAAGCGAGTCCGATTTATGTTTACAAACTTGTTGGTGTATTTGGACGAGCCTCGGGTGCAATCCATACGATGCACAGATTGGGTTTTAACTTGTAAGGGCTGCTGGTGCACCAGTTCTGGTGTGCCCGCACCTGCGAGCATCTGGCCGTAGATGCGAGCTCCTTACCGTAGAAGCAGTTTAGCCAAGCTGGTTGTGGCCCACAGAAGCGGCGAAAGTTCCACAGAAGCGGCCTCGCTTCTGCGAGGGAAGGGTCACAGGTACGAAGGGCCGTCCAAGCCTGGAGCCGGAAGAGCGGGCTCGCAGGTGTAGTCTCTTCTCCACAGAAGTGGCCAGGGAAGGGCCTGAAGCTTTTTGCAGAAGCGGACCGTGGTCCACAAAAGCTGTGCCGCAGATGCGGGCCATTGACCGTATATGCGAAAGTCCTGGAAGCAGTGAGGTCGTTTAAGACAGATTTAGACCATTCTTTTGACTCATTTCTTTCATTTTTCTTCGGTGATATTGGAGCTTTTAAAGAGGGGTTTCCACCTAGCTATTTGAAGTAAGTAATTTCTATCCAATGTGAGTTAAATACATATATTATGGTTAGATTTTAATATGAAATTTTTTGAAAAATATGGGTTTAGATGAATAACCCTAGGTTTTGATAAAAATGGAATTTACCCACGAAAATGGTTATGTGATTGAGTGAAAATTATATATTTGAGTTCGCGAGGTTATGGGTAACAACCTTCTTCGAAAATATTCGGAATCCAAGCACGTGGTCCGGGGGGAGGGGAGTAAATTTTAAGAATCTTCCAATTTGGGTTGGGTAATTACTCTAATAGCTAAATCAATAACCTTTGATAGTATATTTATTAATTTATTCAACATTTGCCTAGTTTCAGATTGTTCGGCACCGAGTTTAGGCTTTAGGGTGAATTTGAGGCCGAAAAGCAAGTTTTGAGACAAGGTAAGTCTCTTGCCTAACCTTATAAGAGGGAATTTACCCCATAGGTAATTTAAATTGCTATTTGCTTCTAATTGTGAGGGGTACGTACGTACGAGGTGACGAGAGTCTGTGCGTAGCTATTAATTATTCTTGTGTCCAGGTAGTTTAGGACCTGAATCATGAAACACTTGTAATGTTTGAACCTTACTTGCTAATTAAAGTATCTAAATTATATTGGAACTTGTTAGAGGGATTGTAAAAGACCGAACTTCACTTACTTGAGTTTTGGCGAGTTACTTGACCGTTAATGAGAATTGTGTTTCGTTGTACATTAGCCTTGTATTATCTCTTAAACCGATTGTTTATTAAATATCCTCTCTTCTGTTGGAACTGGCCGAATACCTCGGCAGTAGATAGATGCATCTATGGTTCATGTCGTTCAACCCTCGGCAATGTACACATTATTCTAGATCGTGTCGTACGACCTCGGCATAATCGTGCGTGATAACACTCTAGTGTAATTATATATTTGATATCTTTTCCTGGATTGAGAGGCAAAAATTATATGAGACAGAAATTTATTTGAAACTTACCATGTGTGAAAGAATTAATTACTTTCTGCTTGTTATTGAATTATTATTATTATTTACATAACCCATGCTCATTTAGATTTTTGCATTTCTTTACTATTAGCCCATAGTAAGTGTCGATGTCGACCCCTTGTCACTACTTCTTCGAGGTTATACTTGATACTTACTAGGTACATGTTATTTATGTACTCACGCTACACTTCTGCACTGACCGTGCAGGATCTGAGGCAGGTGCATCTAGTGGTCACATCGGCATGCATCCCCGATACCCTAAGGCCTAGTGGTGAGCTGCTTCCTGAGCCATTCTGCAGCACCTAGAGCCTTTCTTTTGTACTTATTTTCTATCTACGTTATTTTAGAAAGTAGTTAGAGTTTTATATATTCTACTAGTGCTCATACACTTGTGACACCAGGTCTTGGCACACACTCCAGTAGACTTTATGATTTTGGAGTATTTATATATCTTTGATTGCAGTCCATTGTTTTAGTTCATTTATTAAACCTCCTACTTCTTAAATCTCTTAAAAATGGAATTTGAATTACTTGGAAACCTATCAAAAGGAGTAATCACATAGTTCATCGTTGGCTTGCCTAGCGGCGACGTTGGGTGCCATTACGACCTATAGGAAAAATTGGGTCAAGACAACATGCATTGTAGCTGACTTCTACTCCAAATCACTCAAACTTTTCTTTCTAAAATCCATAGAACATTGGCCTGGTTGATTGAAGATATACATTGGTGGATATAATGGATCATTCACACATTCGACGGTGTGCCTATTGGGCTTATTCCTAGAACATGGCACATTAGTCTCAAAATAGTAAGAACAAAAATGTGCAGTTTCCTTTGCAAGATAGGCTTTGCACATAGATCCTTCAATCCTATTCCTCTGCTTAACAAATTGTTTGCAATTGCCAATTGTCCTACATAATGTCATGTTGGCCAAGAACATTCAAATAAAATAGAATATTACATCAAACTTATAATATTACATCTCAAAGGGATAATCCATATACATTGAACATGCCATCCAAGTCGTGCCTCGTGTACAAGGTAGATTGGAAGGTGCTCCATCACATCAAAGAAACCACATGGAAATATGTTTTCCATCTTAATAGAAGTTACAGGAATGTTCTGATCCATCCGAAGTAGGTTTTCTTCCCTCAAAGTGGTAGAACACAAGGCTTTGAAAAACAAAACTAATCTCTGTGATGGGTTTCCAGATTCTTTCTGGCAAACCGCAAAATGTAATAGGCACTGAGGTCTCCATGAATACATGAAAGTCATGACTTTTCAAATGGCTCAACTTCCCTACCTCCATATCTACCTTTCCCCCAAATTCAATGCATAACCCTCATGCATCTCTAATTTCATAACCTAATCACAAATTTTTCGTCTTTCCTCAAAAGTGAATGTGTAACATGCTTTGGGCTTGAACACCTTACCATTGTTCGCTGTCTGCAAGTATAATTCAGGTCGCCTGCAATATTCTTATAAGTCCATTCTAGCCTTCGGGTTATCTTTTGTCTTACCTTTAACATCCATCACTGTGTTGAGCAAATTGTCAAAATAATTTTTGTCAAATATGCATGACATCAAGGTTGTGTCGGAGTATATTATCCTTCCACTAAGGCATCTCCCAAAATATACTATGTTTCGTCCAATTATGAGTAGCACCATAACCGCAAAATCTAGAAGGTAGAACCTCGGTAACTTTACTGAAGTTCTGGACCCTCTCCCAAATTTCCTCACCCGAAAGTATCGGAGGTGGCGAATCATATTTCACTCTATTCTTTTTGAATGCATTTTTCATCCTTCTAAACTCATGATCATCAAGCAAGAACTGACGGTGACAACCAAACCATGATTGCTTTCGGCCATGTTTTAAAGTAAACACTTTACCATTTTCTATGCAGTAAGGACAAGCTAGTTTCCCAGTAGTCATCCACCCAGACAACATTCCATACGTAGGAAAATCATTAATAGTCCACATTAAATTAACACGCAAGTTGAAATTCTACTTGGTTGATATGTCATATGTTTCAACACCATCATACCACAACTGTTTTAGCTCATCAATCAAAGGTTGCAAATATATATCAATCAAACTTTTTGGATTACGTGGACGGGAGATAATACAATTTAAAAATATATATGGACTAGTCATTCACAACTCGAGTGGTAGATTATAAGGTTTAAGAAAGACAAGCCAATATGAATATGGTGTCGGAGATATAGAAAATGGCGTGAAGCCATCCGCACACAAACCTAACCGAATGTTCCTTGGTTCACTAGCATAATCTGGATATGTCCTATCAAAGTACTTCCAAGCTTCTCCATCTGAAGGATGGCATATAATACCAGGTAGTTTTCTATTTTCAAAGTGCCACCTCATATAACCTCTTTAACCTAGGTATAAGAGGTAAATAATGCAACGCCTTCAAAACAACCATATTCCCGCTGGAAAGCTTCTTGAAACGAGACTTTTTATAATTTGCATCATCTTTATAATATAACATGCAACAATTTTCACAACAATCAATTCTTATCGACTAAAGTCCTAAATTAGAAACCAAACTTGTTGCCTTATAGAAATCATCAGGTAACTTGATATTTGGGTCAACTAGTTCACTCATAAGGTTAATGAAAGAGTCTATGGCCGCTTGAAGAATATTCTAATCAGATTTAATACTTAGTAATCTAACAGTAACATACATCTCAGAGTGAGGACTTCCTTCACGTAGTGGATGACTAGCTTCCTCTAGATGTTCATAAAAATATTTTGCATCATCATTAGAAGTTTGTTCAATATTTTCATTGGGCTCAACCCTGGAATGCATCCCAAAAGCATCCACAACTATATCATGAATTCTAGAATCTTGATTCCTTTTCTCCACCGACCTACTACTTTCACCAACAATCATGTTATGAAATATTTCACGGCTACCATCGATCTCTCCATGATTATTCCACACACAGTAATTCTCTATAAACCCCTTAATATAAAGATGAATCTTAAGTTCCTTCGGATTTTTAAACTTCACAAAACCACACTTGACACAATGATACCTAATTACTCCTTCAATTTGGTATGATGAAAGTGACATTACATGTCTAATAAAGTCATCAACCCCTTCTAAAAAATACTCCCTCAATATCCGCCGATTAGGATAATTCCTATTGTACATCCAAGTATGATTCTCCATCTATACAAATAAAACAAAAATAAATTGAGATATTTCCATAAGTATTAGAAATACTTAATTTATTCTACAATTATAAATTATTAAATCATTTTTAGTTAATTAAGATAATTAATTTTTACTAATTGCACCAAAATTAAATTATAGTAAATATAATTAATTGTGATTCATTAAATTCAAACATAAACTATAAGTTCACTTCATACCTAAAAATGTAACAATCCGACCGGTCGTTTTGAGCATTTGCATTTCGTTCAGCCGTTTGAAGCCTTGAGTAGCTTCATATGATGTATTATGACTTATGTGAATCGTCGGTTTTAGTTTTCAGGTGATCCGAAGTTGATTTGGAAGAGTTGATCAAGTTTAACTTTTGTATATTTGACCCGAGATCGGAGTTTTGATGGTTTCGTTAGGTCCGGATGGTGATTTTGGACTTGGGTGTATTTCACAAACCAAAATCCACTATAGGTCGTGATGGCACCTAAAGCTGCTGTCAGGCAAGCCAACAGTGATTGATGAATTTAATTACTCATTTTATTACTTTCAAAATCATGAATTTTAATTAGGAAGGAAATTTATACTTTTAAATCCACGGGTAGTTTATAAGAGAAATGAAAGGCGATGATAATATACAGAACCGTAAGCATCAACTAGTATATCCCAAAACCCGGTGTCACAAGTACATGAGCATTTACTAGGGAGTACAACAATAATAATACAACATCTGTCTGGAATGTAAATAAGATAGAATAAAGTAAATAGTACGATGAAGACTCTGTGAGCTGCGATGCGTAGCTCGGAATGCAGCTCACCATAAAGTCTCCTCAACAGTTGCGTCTACGTTCCAAGATGACCACAAAATGAACATGTCGGATCCTGCACATTTAATGTAGAAGTGTAGCATGAGTACGTAAATCAACGCGTACCCAGTAAGTATCTAGCCTAATCCCGGACAAGTAGTAACGAGGGGTCGACATCGACACTTACTAGTGGTCTAATAAATCAATATGGTAAATTATAAACAGATAAGAAGCACAACAGTAGTAGTGAGGTAAATCTGTAACTAACACAATCTCCAGAAATTTCTTTAAACGATATCAATTCCTCATCTCGTATTCTATCTCAACAACTCAGAAAATACCTAGTGCCAATATCAAATAAATAAGAAATACCAAATAAAATGCAAGGCATCAGTGGAAGGAAAAATCTCATGAATATTCGGATTGCTAGCGATATTACGTACAATTACGCCAAAGTCGTACGGACATATTTCATAAAGAATATGATACTGCCGAGGAGATTGGCCCGATCCCATCATAACGTGTACACTACCGAGGGTCGAGTGACACAAACCATATATGCATCTATTATACTGCCGAGGCGAACGACCCACTCCCATGAGAGTGTGGTACATAATCCTGATGAGATGTCGTCCCGCTCTACAAGAAAAGAAAAGAAATTATTAAATTATGAGACACGAGCTTACGGTATAGTATATGAACACAAGGTGAGCATAACCTTCAAATAACTTGCCAACAACTCAAGGTAATAAAGCTTGGCCTAATATTTATGTATGTATTTCTAAATTAAGTTCAATTATAGTTTCAATTAATTAAGCCAGCAGAATGAATTCAAATATTACATGGTAAAGTCCTAAGTCTACCCGGACATAATTATGCTTTAGCTACGTATAGACTCCCGTCACCTCGTGCATACGTAGCACTCACAACTAATAGCACATAATAATTACATCACCTAGGGGTAGTTTCCCCCTCACAAGGTTAGAAAGGAGACTTACCTCACTCCGAAGTACCATAATCGGCTACAACGCCTCTCTAACACCTCAACTCAAAGCCAAATGTCCCGAAACTAGTCAAACAACGTGCAAATCAATCAAAATATACTCCAATGATTATAATTAATCAATTTATAACAATTCTAACTCCGCTCGAAAAGTCAATTAAGTCAATCCTCAGGCCTACGTGCTCGAATTCTGAAAATTATTGAAAATAAATATTACCCATAAACCATATGGTCTATATCCAGAAAACCATCCAATTTCGTCCATGAATCGACCATCAAATCAAGGATTTACCATTTCTCAACTTTGGGGCTCAAAATCCCAATTTCTACAATCCAAATACGGATAAAAATAATATCCAATGGAAATAATCATATAGGAACATCAAAATAAAGGATGTATATTTACCCCCTTGTTGAGACGAGAACAATGCCGCAAATATTACCTCAAACGGAGTTCTAGAACTCAAGATATGCCCAAAATACTAAAATTCTCGGTTTAAAACACTATCTAGATGATGTTTCTCCATCGCCTTCGCGGGAGCGAAGAGCAATTTTTTGCGTTGACCGGTCAACCCAGAAACTCTTCTTCGCATTCGCGGAACCGCTCTCGCATTTGCGAAAATTAAAAATTCGCACCAGAAACCAACAATTTTGTCCGAGACGGAAATGGGCATAACTCTTTCATACAACATCAGAATTCGACGATTCTTGTTGCTATGGATCCGTAATCACGATACGGATCTAATGGTTCAATATTATCACAAATAAAAGGTCATTGTTTCAATATATTTCCCTTTATTCCCAAATAAACGACGCCAAAATATCAAATAAGAGCGCGACACAACCCAAACACCTCTGAAACACACCTGAGGCCCCCGGGAACCCGTCCAATTACATAAACCAGTCCCAAAACATAACACGAACCTTCTCGAGGCCTCAAATAACACCAAACAACATCAACACTACGAATCTATGATCGAAACCTTTCTTTAAACTTCCAAACATTCAAACTTCGATGAACGCGTCCGATTCGTTCTTAAACATTCTGGGATGATGCCAAACTTTATGCACAAGTCACAAATCACGATACGAACCTATTCCAACTCTCGAAACCTCATATGAACATCGATAACACCAAAGTCCACTTCAAATCAAACTTAAGAAATTTTAAAATATTCAAAATGCCAACTTTCCATATTAAGCGCCGAAATGCTTCCGGACCACTCGATACTCAATCTGAACATACGCTCAAGTCGAAAATCATCATACGAACCTATAGAACCTTCAAATCCTGATTCCGAGATCCTTTACACAAAAGTCAAACCTTAGTCCATTCTTCTAACTTAAAGTTCTGAAATTAGAATTTTCCTTCCGAATGAACTCCGAATTTCCCAAAATTCAATTCCGACCACACGTACAAGTCATAATACCTGAAGTGGAGATACTCAAGGCCTCAAACCACTGAATGATGCGTTAGACCTCAAAATGACTGGTCGGGTCGTTACATTCTCCCACACTTAAACATACGTTGGTCCTCGAACGTGCCAAGAACCGTTCTGGAGTTATTCAAAATCATTGTTTAACACCTCGTGCACCTACCCATGCCACCACAACCCAGTTTAGAACATTAGCTCGGGCCTGACTGAAGATCCTCCCTTTTATTTAGTCAATAAGCCTTAGAACAAAATTCCAACATCAAGAATTCTCCACGAGACCCGATTTGTTTTTTAACATACGAACACCGCATCAATCACTACACACTGTACAAAAAACATGATCATGCAACTATGCTGAAATCACACCATGCACCACATAAGTCTATTGCCCATAATAACATCCTACGACTATAATAGCTATAATTTCATGAATCTGATGCCCGCAATACACGTCATAACACATATAAGCCCTATTCTAACTCTTGCAATACTGCCACAATGGGAGAGATGTGTAGAAATTCATAACCACCTACCAAATCAACAGATCATGGAGTCTCTCCTCCTGACAAGGACCATTACCTTGTTCTGAACTGAATAATGATATTTGCCCTTTAATATACCTTATATAAATCTGTAACGACCCGACTGGTTGTTTTGAGCATTTGTACTTTTTCTCGGTAGTTTGAGTGCTTGAGTATCTCCACATGATGTATTATGATTTGCGTAAATCGTCGGTTTTGGTTTCCAAGTTATCCGGAATCGATTTGGAAGAATGAACTTCAAGATTGAAGCACTAAGTTGAAAGAGTTGACCAAGTTTGACTTTTTAGCATTGGATCTCAGAATAGAGTTTTGTTAGTTCCGTTAGCTTTTTTGGGTGATTTTGGACTTAGGAGCGCGTCCGGATTGTAATTTGGAGGCCCGTAGTCGAATTAGTCTTGAAATGGCGGAAGTTGGATTTTTTGAGAAGTTTGACCGGGAGTGGACTTTTTGATATCAGGGTCAGATTCCAATTTCAGAAGTTGGAGTAGGTCCTTAATGTCAAATGTGACGTGTGTGCAAAATTCGAGGTTAATTCGATGTGTTTTGATAGGTTTCGGCATTGTTTATAGAAGTTGAAGTTTCAAAGTTCATTGATTTTTACTTGAGGTATGACTCATCATTTTGAGGTTGTTATTGGTGATTTGAAGCCTCGAGTAGGTTCATTTCATCATATAGAACTTGTCTGCAAAATTTGGTGCAATTTGGAGTTGATTTGATATGGTTCGGATGCTCGGCTGCGATTCTAGAAGTTCTTGAAGTTTACTTTGATCTTCATGCATTTTGGCATCTGATTCGTGCTTATAGAGGTTATTTTTATGATTGATCACACGAGTGAGTTTGTGTTATGTTTCTGGACCTGGGTGCATCATTGGTTTGGAGCCTCGGGGGCTCGGGTGAGTTTCAGAATGATTTTTCATAATTTTTGAGTGTTGTTCTGGTTTCATTGCATTTGCGATGTTTTGGTCGCAAATGCGACTACCGCATCTGCGAGGTAGTGTTCGCATTCACAAACTTGGGCTACTGGGGATTGGATCGCATTTTCGATGAAGTTATCTCTTTTGCGAAGCCTGAAGAGTTTCGCATTTGCGAACTCTGTATCACATTTGTGATGAAGGTCTGGTCTATCAGGGGTCGCATATGCGATGTTTTGTCCGCATTTGCAGAGGTCGCATTTGTGAACCCCTTGTTGCAAATGCGACATCTGCAGCCTGCTAAATATTGAGAATTCTGAGACTTCGTTCTATTTTGTTATATTTTGAACCCTAGCTTCGATGGGAGGCGATTTTGTGAAAGGATTCTCATACCAAATTATTGGGTAAGTGCCTCTAATCAATTCTCAACAAAATTTCATGATTTTACATATGATTTAACATCAAATTCATGAGAATCTAGGGAAAAATTTGGGGATTTTGTCAAAACTTTGAAAAATGAAAATTTGGGATTTGAGGGTCGAATAGGACTCGGATTTGGAAACAAAATACGTATTTGGACTCGTGAGGCTATGGGTAGTCAAGACCTACCCTTGGACCCAGGTTTTAACCCGGCGGGCCCGGGGGTTGATTTTTGTTGACATTTTAGAAATTATATAAAAATCACAGCTTTATTAATTAAAATTATTTTACCTTGCATTGTGTGATGTATTTAAGTCGTCTTTGGCTAAATTAAGTCGAGCGGAGGTGAATTTGTAAAGGAAAAGCTAAATTGAGTATTGAGTTAGCCAAATTGAGGTAAGTGTCTTGCCTAACTTTGCCGAGGAAATGTTTCCTATAATTTGACATTGTTTGCTACATGCGGGGGTGATACGTATATGAGGTGACGAGCATATATGCATGTTCCAGGGTTAACCATGCTCGGGGGTAAATTATGTTATAAATTGTGTCTTGTAGAATCACGTGACCTTCTTGCTTCATGCCTTACTTGACTCCTAGATACTAAGAACACAGTATTAAATGTTAGAAACTAAGACTTGATGGAATTCTGAGAATACATTGGTGTGTTTAATTCGGTCATCAATATGCATAACCATTAATACATTGCTACAGCCGATATTCTTGAGATACTAGATTCTATACTTCTATTGTAGATCATTTGTGAGATTTGTTGGAATACTTGAATATTAAGGTTTTTGCGGGTTTATTGAAATATAGTTGGCTTGAAAAGTTGTGATTGAGATTCATTTAGAATATTCGTTTAAACACTCTCCTTGACGTTATTTATGGTTTCTGCCTTGTTTGTAATTGATATACATATGCTTTGTAAGGAAGAGTGTAAAGCACGAAGGGTGATGCCGTGCCTTTGTTTATACATTATCATGTAAGTGAGATGTAAAGCACGAAGGGTGATGCCGTGCCATATTATTGAGAGTAAAAGCACGAAGGGTGATGTCGTGCCATATTATTGAGAGTAAAAGCACGAAGGGTAATGTTGTGCCATATTATTGAGAGTAAAAGCATGAAGGGTGATGTCGTGCCATATCATTTGTGAGTAAAAGCACGAAGGGTGATGCCGTGCCATGTTATGTGAGTGTAAAACACGAAGGGTGATGGTGTGCCATTTCATTTATATTATCATGCTTTAAATTATCATGAGTTCATGGCACGATGGGTGTTTCCGTGCAGGTAAGGACAAGTGGCATGCATTATGTTTGATATCTTTCCCTTGTGTATACATTCATGCCGTTACATTGAGCTGTTATTATTGTATTTATGGTTCTTATGTGACTTGTCGTTAATGCCCTGTTCTTGTTCTTTATCTTGTTTGTTATTGTGTCACTCATGCCTTCTACTTGCTAAACTTGCAAATACCATGCCTACTTCCTGCTGTCATAATTATATCTTTGTCGTATCTATTTTGGTTGCACTTAGTACATACCTACTACCGTGTTATTCATTCATGCTTCTACTTGTTAACGCACAAAGATCATGTGTTCCCCTCTTATTTGTTATATTTGTATTTATGCCTCCACCATGCTAGTTAGTTGAAGTTACATTCCTTTTCCTGATTGTTGTCATCACCTCTATGCTTTTCGCCTAGTCTGTTACTAAAGCCCTTATGTACATTCTCGTTCATTATTGCTACTTGCGTATTTCCTACTTTGTCATTACTGTTATCGGCATTTCTGCCATCTGGTTTGTACTGTTATATGCATATTTGGTGAGGATGAGACAAATGCACGAAGAGTGTTGCCGTGCAATTGACTTGATATCAGAGTATATTCCTCATGTTATGAAAGTTATGGGGTGACTACTGTGGTTTATTGGTTTCGCTCTAAGGAAAAGATTGGTTGAGATATTGGAAACTGTTGAATTGTGATCTCTTCTAGTACTCTATTATTATTTTGTACATCCATTTCGTGTACTCTATCCTGTTATACTATAGTATAGTTCTACTGCTAGATTTCGGTACAGATTTTTATTAGTGAGCATATTTTTACTAAAAAGCCTTGTCACTACTTCGATGAGGTTTGACAAAATACTTACTGGGTACATGGGGTCGGCTCTACTCATACTATATTTTTGCACCTAGTGTGCAGACTTTTGGAGCGGAGCTGCTGGTGATGTCGGGAGCTGACCCTGAAGATGATCGTGCATTCCCGATATAGATGCCACTTGTACTTGGTGGCTTTAGATTTTGTTAATCTGTTTATGTAGCATTCAAACGGATTGTGTAATTATTTGTATCGGCTTTGTAAATTCTAATTCTTAGAAGCTCATGATTTGTACTACCAGTTCTTGTGTTAATTTGTAAATGTCGAGATAATTCTTCACTATTTTCCTATAATTTCATTTGGATTGTATTGTCTGTTAGTTGGATTACCTAGCGGGTTGAATTAGGTGCCATCACGACTAGTGATTTTTCGATCGTGACAAAATCTGATTGCACTGATTTCAGGTCCAATAATCTCGCCTCACCCAGTACAAGCTGCTCAGAAAATTAGCCACCTCAAACACTGACCAAGATCTCATATGATGTCATCAATGCGCCAACAAGCCACAACTTGAATATGACGCATAAGGAGGAACGGACTCTGGAAAAGAACTACCCAGCTCGCGTAACGAATAACACGGTCGAACAGATGCTATGAACCCTTCTTAGAGAATGAGAAACAAAATACACAAGAATAGATATATGGAAACGTACTCAACATCTCACTGTTGCGGCGTGCAATCCGATCCACATATGATACCGTTGCGGCGTGCAACCCGATCCAAACAACATACCTGTGGCGGCGTGCCACCCGATCCACACATAACAATAAATAAGGAAATACCCATCAAGCCATAATGCTTACACCTACAAAATACCCGAATATGGACCACAAGCACACCAAGTGCAAAAATACAACCCTGGGGAGACGGATAGCGCCATATGCTACAAAACCCAAGCACGACTATGGCGCAATAAATGACCTGCATCTCGAGAGCCATCCTACTCATATAATATCACAAGCTACACGGGACCACAACACTTGTGCGAATAATCAAGCCATCTCAGAACCCACATGGCACAATAGAGTATTACATGGAATAGTTGATGACGGGAATAACATCCAATGCCCAAAGACTCCTCCATAAGCAACGCTATGCTTAATGAACACATCGGTCCTGATGTAGAGTACAAATCCACATTAGACCCATCAACGGACCCAAGCTGATTCCAATCATCCCACACTGGGCCAACAACCTTTCAAGGATCCAAAATGTCCCCATTCATGACACATACGAGCAACCGTCCCAATCAGGAACAAACTCCCATAGTTAACAACAAAAGGGATAGAGCGCCTCCCAGGCATAATCTCTCCCATTTGCGACAGTACCAGAATATCCATACCTAATTTTTGATCCCTAACAATCAAATGACTAATATGTCACACTTATACGATCTTCCCGTGGGATATACTCCCACAACCTTCCGTACCAGGTAGCAAAATCTGAACATCAATGGCCATCGACCATGTTAATTCTATACTACTAGTAAAGCATCCACATTTCAATACCCCAACACTCCTACCACAAAATAGACCATCCTCAGGCTGCACGACAATAGTGCCAGAACACACTGGACATCTAAAATCCCCCCTCGCTCCTCCGAGCTCGTGACATTCTTATCAAAACCAAATCGCAACTTTGATCCTCAACTTCAAATTTCCATACCGCTCACTACACCTATCATGCCGCTACGCAAGAGTCCAAGAATTTCATCATAACCCCTGAGCCACCAGTAGAATAAACACTCCATTGGCTAGAACCCCTTTCACTCCACTCATTTCAGAAGAACAATTGCGACACGCAACTGAATTCCCATAACCGCAGAAAATACAAACCTCAAGTCGTGGTCTAAAATGCCATAAATCTTCCAGAATCCATTTACACAAAAAGGCCATTTGAATCAAATACCTCCCAAATCAATCAAATTATGGTGGTTGCCAAGACCGCACGTACAACCTCAAACCACATGTATAACTTAACACGCCGAAGGAACTGATCATTGCCACAATCATTCTGATTCGACCATTACTAACCGACCCAACTTCTTCCAATTTACTCTTGACTTGCCTTAGAAATAATAATAGCTCCATTCAAAAAACATAACGACACTCAATTAACACTCATCCCGAGTGACCCAATCACGAGATCACGTCGTCTCAATACCCTCTGCAAAAACTCGATCTTTAACCACACAACGGACCCTAAATCTTTAGACACTATACTTATATCCTTGAACCCATTAGAACTACTATTGAGAGACACCCACTCTGTCCTGGTCCCGAGTATAACCAAACTCCAATGCTCTACTAGCACATGAACACCCTCTCAAAGAAGCAACCGACTGAATTCTTTTCCTTGTACATCACATCCACAAGAAGCATAAACTCTGAGTATTCCCAAAACTGCACATGAATCAATGAGGCAAAGTTAGCACACTTTTATTTTTCTTAGTCATAATAACCCACAAATGCACCGATAACCAGAAACCGGACAAGCATAGAACCACGCGCTCCAATCGTAGATGATGGGCTCCTCCACTTAGCTTTAAGCTACAATTACATAACTCTAGAACCTGCAAAGATTCCTCCTTCTCAATTACCATGATCTCGCACCTTTACCCCGCCAAATTTCTCGAAATCCTTTGCTAAACATTTCATGAACATTCCGAATCATCAGCCACAATCACATATTCGACCTCTTACCGGGTAGCAAGTAGTATTCTTAGTATAAGTTTCATCAAACTCATGCATATGCTAACCTGCTCACAGGAGATAGCCCACCTATGGAATTTTCATACCAACATCTTCCAACGACGCTGCATTGGGCACAACTATCATGAAATCAGTAAACCCTTTGAAGCCCATACTCGTCCGCCAGCTGTAAAAGTCAGTTCAGTCCCCATAGACATCAACTGAAAGTCCAACAATACATTCCAAACTCGAAGTCACATCGCATCCCATAACGATAATCAAGCTTTTACACCCCACTTCATTCCAAGCAAACGCATTTCTATCATATCAATACTTTCTCAGTGCAGTAGCCACCGTCCTAAATGACATTTATGGACTTGGTCATTGTCCATCATGATTCCCAAATCACTCAAAACATTTCTCAAGGAACGTGGCTATCCTACCACAGAATACATATGCTACTCTTCCACTCCCACTTTGGTTAAACCATCTCTTTTAAGCAACTTCTCAACCTCTGCTTTTTATATTTGACCTGCAAGTAATTCAACCACCGCAAGACACCTCCCACCATGTTCTTCCTAATCCTTCGCTACCTAAATGCTGCCTCAAATCAAAATCCATCTCTGTAGCGCGTGAACTAATAAATTGATACAAGCTTTAAGCCTTCACGAAGATCATCTTTCTCGAGCCATCAGCATTAGAAACATCGATCCAATTCTGAAACTGCTACACAGTGCCATCTCTGACAACTGCTTCTTAGGCACTATTTCAAAACACCCTGTACTGAAGGCAAATGAAAGAAGACCATAACACCGGTGAACCTTAATACGTTCAAACAAGGACGACGACGCCACATCACAAATGAGAATTCCACCACGCTCGAAAATATCAAGTCTCGTTACTCCATCAACCAAATCCTGAACATACATAGTCCAATTGCCTTTCCTCCGCTGGAATAAATTGCCGAACCTCTAAACCATGAACTGAGAAATCCTCCTTTCGAGGCATTCACAACCGTGATCCATAAATAAACACCCTACCATTTACATCAACATTGCGCGATAACCACTCCTGAACATCATAACAATCCGTGCATAGCATCAAAACCATAGGCAATACTAATACAGGGCTGGAACGATAGAACACCCTTCCATAGGACGACAACAATAGCTCGCTCGAATATGCAGGGACATACATCATGCACCATATCTGCAGTACCACTACAACTCCCCGATGCCCAATTGATAATAAACGTTCCACGTCGCATAAAATTGAGTAGGAAGGAAATGAAGGAATAAGCTTCAATGGAATCAAATAAATAAGAAACACCATATAAAATGCAAGGCATTAGTGGAAGGAAAAATCTCGTGAATATTCCGGCTACTAGCGATATAACGTACGATTACGCCGGAGTCGTACGACTAGATTTCAGAAAGAATATGATACTGCCAAGGTGATCGGCCCGATCCCATCATAACGTGTACACTGTCGAGGGTCGAGCGACACAAAATCATAGATGCATCTATTATAATGCCGAGGCGAAACGACCCGCTCCCATGAGAGTGTGGTATATAATCCTACTGAGGCATTCGGCCCGCTCCACAAGAAAGGAAAGGAATTATCGAATTACGAGACACGAGCTTACGGCATAGTATATGAACACAAGGTGAGTATAACCTTTACCGTTTCTCAAATAACTTGCCAACAACTCAAGGTAATAAGGCTCGGCCTAATATATATATGTATATATTTTAAATCAAGTTCAATTATAATTTCAATCAATTAAGCCAGCAGAATTATAATTTCAATTAATTAAGCTAGCAGAATGAATTTAAATATTTCAAAATATTATATGGTAAAGTCCTAAGTCTACCCGGACATAAACATGCTTTAGATACGTACAGACTCTCGCCACCTCATGCATACGTAGCACCCACAACTAATAGCACATAAGAATTACATCACCTAGCGGTAGTTTTCCCCTCACAAGGTTAGACGGGAGATATACCTCGCTACGAAGTTCCAAAACCAGCTCCAACGCCTATCTAACACCTAAACTCAAAGCCAAATATGCTGAAACTAGTCAAACAACGTGCAAATCAATCAAAATATACTCCAATGCTTATAATTAATCAATTTATAACAATTCCCAACTCCACTCGAAAAGTCAATAAAGTCAACCATCAGGCCCACATGCCCGGATTCCAAATATTATTGAAATTATATATTACCCATAACTCATATGTTCTATATCCAGAAAATCATCTAATTTCGTCCATGAATCGACCCTCAAATTAAGGATTTACCATTTCTCAACTTTGGGGCTCAAAATCATAATTTCTACAATCCAAACACGGATAAAAATGATAACGAATGGAAATTATCATGGAGAAATATCAAAATAAAGGTCTGATATTTACTCCCTTGTTGAGACGAGAATGCCGTGAAAAGGACCTCAAACGGAGCTCTAGAACTCAAGATATGCCCAAAATACTAAATTTCTCAATTTAAAACACTGTCGAGATAATTTTTCTTCATCGCCTTAGCGGGAGACCTTCGCGTTCACGAAGAGAAATTTTTCGCGTTGACCGGTCAACCCAGAAATCAGCAATTTTGTGCGACACGGAAATGGACATAACTCTCTCATACGACATCGGAATTCAATAATTCTTGTTGCTATGGCTCCATAATTACGATACAAATCTAATGGTTAAATCCACTCACAAATAAAAGGTCATTTTTGCAATATAGTGCTCTTTATTCCAAAAGAAATGACGTTAAAACATCAAATCAGAGCACCACACAACCCAAACACCTCTGAAACACACCCGAGGCCCCCAGGACCCCGTCCAATTACACAAACCAATCCCAAAATATAACACGAACCTGCTCGAGGTCTCAAACGACATCAAAACTACGAATCGATGATCGAAACCTTTCTTTAAACTTCCAAACATTCAAACTTTGATGAACGCGTCTGATTCATTCTTAAACATTCCGAGATGACGCCAAACTTTACGCACACGTCACAAATCACGATACAAACATATCCCAAGATTCAAAATCTCAAACGGACATCGATAACACAAAAGTCCACTTCAAATCAAACTTGGATTAATCTTGGATCTGATTCGAGCTATAATAACTGCTGCATTTTTTAGTTATTCCAAAATTTAGTCACTTTTTCTCACATGGTTTTGGAGCTCGGATTTTGGCGATTTTGGAGAGGATTTTCACCACATGGATTCGGGTAAGCATATATTTTATTCACACATATATATAATTAATCAATCATAATAAACAAATAAAGGTATATATATGAGACGTTTATTTTATTCGAATTTCATGTTTTGTCTTATATATTCGTTTTATAACTAATAACAAATCACATAGATTTATAAATTGTAACGACCCGGCCGATCATTTTGAGAGTATTAGCTCTGATCCCCTATTTATTGCTTCCTCTACTTCATTTTATGGTTATGTAACTTGCCGGGGAGCTTGGTGTCGGGTTCGGGTGAGTTTCAGAGTGAAATGGGACACATAATCCTAAAATGAAAGTTTATGTCGTAGGAGTTGACCGTAGTTTGATTTGTATGAAGACAACCCCAAAATGGAATTTTGATAGTTCCAATAGCTCCGTATGGTGATTCTTTTCTTAGGAGCATGTCCAAATGTTGATTTGGAGGTTCGTAGGTCGTTTAGGCGTTAAGTGATGAAAGTTAAAAATTGGTGGAATATTAGGATGTTTTATCGGGAGTGAACCTTTTGATATCCGGGTCAGATTCTGATTTCGAAAGTTGGAATGGGTCAGTAATGTTAATTGTGACTTGTGTACAAAATTTGAAATCAATCAGACGTGATTTGATAGGTTTCGGCATCGGATGTAGAAGTTAGAAGATCAAAAGTTTATTAAGCTTGAATCGATGCGCAATTTATGGTTTTAGCATTATTTGATATGATTTAAAGGCTCGAATAAGTTCATATGATGTTTTAGGACTTGTTGGTATAATTGGTTGAGGTTCGGGGGGCCTCGGGTGTGATTCGGACCTTATTCGGCGCATTTCAGAACTTCGAAGAAATTCTGAAGTTGCTGGTTTTTCCCAGTTCTGGTGTCCTTCTATGCGTTCGCGATAATTCTCCTGCATTCGCGTAGAGGAGTCTGAGTTTTGCTGTAAGATCGCCCTTCGCATTCGCGAAGGAGGTTCCGCATTCGCGAAGGGATAGAACCTTAGTCTTATGCAATCGCGAACTGGGTTACAAGTTCGTGATGAGGAAGACAGTTTGGGTGGACCTCACACGTGGTCTACGCGTTCGGGAGAAGGGCTTCGCGATCGCGAAGCTTGATAAACCTGGTTCATCGCGTTGGCAAGTGGACCATCGTGTCCGCGTAAGAGGAAAATTGGGCCTGAAGCATTTTGTGCTTCACGAACGCGAGGCATGTTCCGCGTTCGCAAAGAAGGATTTAACTGGGCAGCAGATTTAAAATTCCAAAATCGAGGGTTTATGTCATTTTTCACTGTTTGGACTTGAGAGCTCGGATTAAGGCGATAATTTGAGGGATTTTCAGAGAGATTGTTGGGTAAGTGTTCTTAACTCCTTTTTTTTATTAATTTTCACTAATCTATCTTCGATTTTTTCATTTAATTAAGGCAAAATATATAAGTAGCCACATGAACTATACACCAAATCCCTATTACACACTTTCTGAGGACCAATATCACCTTACACACGCAACCTTTTAAAATTGTGTCTAGTACATACTACTTTTGCTACGTGGCACGCGCATACTTATCAAATAAAAGTGAGCACGTAAAACTTGTAAATATTTTGTCTAAATCATATTTTAGTGCCATGTGTCAAATTAATAACATTTTCCTTATTTTTCCTTTCTATCAAATGAAACTACCTGTCCAACTTCTTCACCAAACTACCAAGACCCCTCCCCCCAACCCACCCTTTCCTCACATGTCTTCCCCATATCGTCTTCCCCCTGTACCTTAAAAGAATTCATCAAAACCCATGATAAAAAATTTGAACAAGGTGTTATTTTATGAGAATGACATAAATTAAACCCTCTATTTCATCTCATGCCCTTCCAAACTTCTCTTACTTCTTTATCTACCATTAAAACTCACCAAAATATCAAATCTTTACATGAATAAAAAAGAATATTTTTTCGTACGAGAATGACTAAAATTACAAGAGAAGATTGGAGATTTTATTTACAATGGAGTTCTTTAATTAATGAAAACTAAAAATTAACTTTGATTTACTTTGTTTGGGCGTGGTATGGGATCTGAAAATGGAGAAAGGAGGAGTTACAATTTCAATTTTCATCTCCTCCATTATCGGATCTGCAAAAATTGTTGCGCTCATGATAATGATGATGGCCTTCTTAGCTTTGTTTGTTGCCCTTCATTTTGCTCTTCTCTTCTAAGCTCCATGGGTGAGGAGGAAGCTGACGGGAAAAGGGGGGAGGGGGTTGGGGAAGAAGACATATGTTTTTTTTTTTAATTTAATCAATTAAAGTTTATTTTAAATATATTAGTATTTATTTACAGATGAGTTATGACACGTGTCGCATTTTGGTTGGCACGTGGATGCAATCTCCAAATAAAAAATTGGTCAAGCAAAAAGTAGTGTATACTAGACACAATTTTGAAAGGTTGCATGTGTAAGGTGATATTAGTCCTTAGAGAGTGTGTAACGGGGATTTGGTGTATAGTTCAAGTGGCAACTTATATATTTTGCCTTTAATTAAGGATTTGGATTGAAATATTTGGAAAAAAAGGTGCAAAGCTCTTATACCAGATTCTTGAGTTTTGAAAGGCCAAATGAGGTCGGATTTGGATAATTCTTATATGGTTGGACTCGATATCGAATGGATTTTCAGATTTTATAATTTTGATCGGGTTCAGAGATGTGGGCCCGGGTCAACCTTTTGGAGCAAATTTACAATTCCTTGCAAAAATCATAATTTTATTATTTAGATTAGTTTCCTATAGTTATATTTATAGTATATAATTATTTTTGGCTAGATTTGAGCCGTTCGGAGCCGGAAAATTAAGGGAAAGTCCTTCTTATTGATTGATTGAGCGAGATTTGAGGCAAGTGACTTGTCTATTATTGTGTGGGGGAAATTTTTCATAGGATTTGGTACTATTATGGTAATTTGCAATATGTGAAGGCCGTGTACGCGAGGTAACGAATGCGTACTCGGGCTAAATATTGAAAAACCGGGTTCTGCTAAGTAGTTTCCTTTTATTTCCTTAATTGAGTTACTTTTAGGATGTGTAGTCATCATGTTTAGCCTAATTTCATATGTTTACGTGCCTTATCTCTTATTTGCAATTTTTACAACATGCTTAGTTGAATTACCTGCTTCCTTGATTCCGTATTCATTGTTTAACTGTGGAATTCTTTGCCTGAAATATCATTGTTTCATTTGTTATGTTTTGGTTTTCGTGATTATTGTTTAGGTGATTTGTTTGGTTGTGTCACAAGGTTTCTGCCGTGCGGATTGTTATTGTGGCACTAGGTTTCTACCGTGCAGATTGTTTATTGTGGCATGAGATTTCTGCCGTGCGTTGTTATTATATGGTGATATTGTGAGATGTTTACTTTTCGGACTACTAGGCGGTACCTTGGGAGTGCCCCTGTTGATTTTCTCTATGTCATGACCCAAAATTCACTAGTCGTGATGGCACCTAACCCAACCCGCTAGGTAAGCCAACTAATAACTATCTAATTCCACTAATATTAATAAGACAATTAAACAAAAGGAATTATCTAAATCTTATACATTTCCCAAGGACTGGTAGTACAAATCATGAGCTTCTAAGAATAGAATTTACAAAGCTGATATGAAGTAAATACATCTTCTGTTTGAAAAGTCCATAAACAGAGTTTTTATAAATCTAAGGCTATCATGAATAAGAGGCGGCTATAACAGGAACGCAGGTACATCTTCAAATCCGGCAACCATCGAGCACAACAATAACAGCAGCCAATATCTGCACGTAATGTGCAGAAGTGTAGTATCAGTACAACTGACCCCATGAACTGAGTAAGTAACAAACCTAACCTTAGGTTGAAAGTAGTGACGAGCTGGAATATAGGTCGGGTCCAACATCAATAACCAATAGCAATTCATAACGACGTAAAGTATATAAATAAGAAAGTAACTCAGAGATAAAAATGCTTAGCTTTTTCACAGTTTTCCGAAAATTGTTCCACTTTTCAAGAATATCAATGAAAACTCAAATCCTTTACCGAAATCGTCATAAAATATGAGATAGTTTGAAAACTATAAATTTTTCCAAAAAATCCTTTCCACAATAAATTAGATGTTTAATTTTCTTTCCAGATAGCAAGTGTGAAATACCTCTCTATGCCCACATATCAATGTTTGTAAAAAGTCATGAATGACGTGATACCGTACATCATGAGGAAAAATACATCTCTATGCCATTATGTCATGTGTGCAAGCCAATACCATGTATCTCAGAGATGAATCATGTACTCACACTCTCAGAGTACTCAATCTCACTGTCTCACACTTTCCATTAATCATGCTCAACCACTCGGTACTATATATGACCCATACAACCCTGGAAAATCTATCCCGGAACATATACAACACTGACTATAAGTCATCCAGTACCGAGGAAAAAGGGCAATCCAACCCTATGGAGAAATCCATCTCCAGATATCAAGTACTTCGGACAAATCCATGTCCAGGGAAATCCATCCCTCTATGATATCATCCGCACTCACTAGGGGTGTGTACAGTCTCCGGAGGGGCTTCTACAACCCAAGCGCTATCATAAGCCAGATCAAGGCATAAATCAATATAACATGTTGCGGCGTACAGCCCGATCCCATAACTGTCACTTGTAATCAGGCTCTCAGCCTCACTTAGTCATAAACCTCTCCAATCTCACCCACGGGCTCACAATGTCATGAAACAAGCAGGACAACAATGATATGATGTATCAATAAATGACAACTGAGACTTAGATATGATATGAATGCATGAATATGACTCAGTGCAAAATATCAATGAAATCATTGAGATGACAGCAAGAAACGACCACTATGGGTCCTAACAATATCAGCATAAAGCCTAAACAGGTTATCTAGCATGATTGACAGCTCAGTGCACCCTGTGACTCACGCCCACATACTTAATATCACGCACACATGCTAAATAACAGGTTATCTAGCATGTGACTCTATATGGTGAAAATCGCCTCCAAATATTGTCCAAATCTGAGCTCCCCAACTCAAAATATGACCAAATGAACAAACCTTCGATATTAGGTACTTTTGCCCAGTTGTTCTGCCTCATTTTGCATGCCAAACGATCCCAAAACTTGCTTTTGATGCCTCCAATAGATTCCTTGTGAAATTTCAGTCAATATAGGCTTTTGAATCACTCCATTTGACCTTATAATGAATCACTCAATATTTAGAAATAGTGCATATTTTTAAATACGAAGTCAGTGGTAATTTCGTAATTAATCTGTAAAAATCTGGCACCCTATTCTTAGTAAAATTACCATAAAATCCTCATACGATTTCCAAATTTGAAGATTCTTTTTTATATGGATCTGTAATTATGATACGGATCTAATACTTCAACCAAACTAGAAATTGGAGCTCGTTTGTTCAATGTGGTACCATTTATGCTTGAAAAAATGACGTCGAAACATAAGAAAAACGAGTACAACACAACCCAATTCTATCTAAAACTCACCCGAGCTCCTCGGGATCCCGTACGAACATACCAACAAGTCCCATAACATAGCACTAACTTACTCGAGGCCTCAAATCACGCCTAACTACATCGAAACGATGAAACACACCTCAAATCAAACTTAATAAACTTTTGACTTCCACAAACTAGCGCCGAAACACATCAAATCAACTCGGAATGAACTCAAATTTTGCACACAAATCCTAATACATCATACGGAGCTACTCGCGCCCCCAAACTACCAAACGAAGTGCAAATGCTCAAAACGACCGGTCGGATCATTACACTTTATTTATCTTTGTTGTTGTTGTTCCTTAACTTGTAATATTCTTGCTTCCTTACATGTTGTATTTGTCTTCTTGATTCCGTGTTGATACCTTGCATAAATTTCTATACTTACACTTTCCTATCACTTTATTATGTAACTATGTCTTCTGCCTTGTTTCTTATTAGTCCAAGTAGGGCCCTGACCTCGTCACTACTCTACCGAGGTTAGGCTTGGCACTTATTGGATACCGTTGTGGTGTACTCATATTACGCTTCTGCACATATTCTTGTGCAGATCCAGGTGCATCCTATCAGCCTCGATATTAGAGTATCGTGGTTCTGATTGGAGACTTCAAGGTACACTTTACGTTTTGATAGAGAGAGATATTTAGGATATTTGCAACATTATATCTAGAGCTTGTGACTTATGTCTACCAAGTTTTGGGTGGTGTATATACTTTGAGTTGCAGTTTTTACTTTATACAGTTGCTGACGCTTTGAGCTTTTAGATTATTATTTGAATTATTCTGCATGCTTGTTAAGCTTACCTAGTCTTAGAGACTAGGTGTCATCACGATATCCTACGGAGGGGAATTGGGGTCGTGACAAGTTGGTATCAGAGCTCTATGTTCATAGGTGTTATGAGTCACAAGCAGGTTTAGTAGAGTCTCGCGGATCGGTATGGAGGCATCTATACTTATCTTCGGGAGGCTATGGAATTGTCAGGAAAAGCATCACTTCTTTGATTCCTTATCGTGTGAAATTTTTGACTTCGCATTCTAAATTTTTATCTTTCTATTCTCTCACAGATAGTGAGGACACCTACAGCTGGATCAGATGACCAGACACCCGTTCCCCTTGCTAGAGCCACGAAAGGCCGGGGCTGGGGTAGAGGCTGAGGACGTCCAAATGGGAGAGGTACAAGAAGTACCACCCTCCTACTTTCAGTGGCTTGGCGTCAGAGGATGCCCAAGGTTTTCTTGAGGAGTGCCACCGTATCCTTTGTACTATGGGTGTTGCGGAGTCTAGTGGGGTTGCTTTCACTACGTTCCAGCTTAGGGGAGCGGCTTATCAGTGGCGGCGAGCATATGTTCTTGAGGGAGTATGTTCCCAGGTAGCTTATCATTGGGTAGTCCGGCCGAGGTAGCTTCACTCACTTGGAATCAGTTCTCAGATATGTTCTTGAGGGAGTATGTTTCCCATAGTCTTAGAGATGCATAGCGCGTAGAGTTTGAGCAGTTATGCCAGGGTTCTATGACCGTGTCTGAGTATGCGGTCCTATTCAGTGATTTGGCTAGGCATGCACCAGCCTTGGTTGCTACTGTTCGAGAGCGGGTCCGTCGATTTATCGAGGGGCTCAACCCCAATATCAGATTTAGCAAGGGTCGAGTGTTAGAGATGGACACTACATAATAGTAGGTAGTGGGGATTGCTAGGAGATTGGAGGGAATGATGACTTGGGAGAGTGAGGAGAGAGAGGACAATAGGTCTCGAGAGTCCGGCACTTATAGTGGTACTCGTGCCCCAACTGCAGCTCGTCAAGGTAGGGGCTATATGGGTTGCCCTGTTCATTCAACACTTCCAGCTGCCAGCGGTATTTCGGCCACTCGTAGGCCCCATGCTCCTTAATATGCACCGCCATTGTCTAGTGCACCTCCTGCACGGCGTTCCTTCAGCGGTCAGTCCAGCCGATCAAGCCCGAGCCAGCCACAACAGTCACGTCCTTCGAGAGCTTGTTTTGAGTGTGGTAAGACTAGTCATATGGTGAGGGATTGTCCCAGACTCATGAGGCGTGAACCTTCACAGAGCACTCAGGCATCGCATGCTCCACCGGATCCTCGGGCTATAATTACAGCACTAGCTAAACTCCACCAGCACAACCAGCTCGAGGTGGAGGCCGAGCAGGTAGAGGTCGACCTAGAAGGGGAAGCCAAGCCAGATATTATGCCCTTCCTACTAGGACGGAGGCAGTCATATCTGACTCTGTCATCACAGGTATTGTTTCGGTCTGTCATAGATATGCATCAATCTTATTTGATCCAGGCTTTACTTATTCCTATGTGTCATCTTATTTTGCTCTGTATTTGGGTGCATCCCATGATTCATCGAGTTCTCCTGTCTATGTGTCTATGCCCGTGGGAGATTTTATTGTTGTTGACCGTGTGTATCGGTCGTGTTTGGTCGTTCTTAGAGGTATTCAGACCAAAGTCGATTTATTCCTACTTAGTATGGTGGATTTTGATGTCATTTTGGGCATGGACTGGTTGTCTCCCTATCATGCTATCCTTGATTATCACGCCAAGACGGTGATATTGGCTATGCCAGGTTTACTACGGTTAGAGTGGAGGGGTACTTTAGATTATGTTCCTAGCAGGGTTATTTTATTTCCAAAGGCCCAGCGGAGGGTTGAGAAGGGGTATGATGCGTATCTGGCATATGTGAGGGATGTTAATGTTGGTACTCCTACCATCGAGTCAGTTCTGGTAGTGAGGGATTATCCAGATCTATTCTCAGTGGATCTTCCGGGCATGCCGCCTGATAGAGATATCGACTTAGGTATTGATTTGTTACAGGTAACTCAGCCCATTTCTATTCTACCATATTGTATGGCCCCAACAGATTTAAAAGATTTAAGTGAACAATTGCAAGATTTGCTTGATAAAGGATTCATTCGGCCCAATGTGTCGCCGTGAGGTGCTCAAGTCTTATTTGTAAAGAAGAAAGATGGCTCAATGCGAATGTGTATTGATTATCGCTAGTTGAACAAGATTACAGTGAAGAACAGGTATCCATTGCCATGTATTGATGACCTATTTGATCAGCTTCAGGGTGCCAGAGTGTTCTCTAAGATCGACTTGCGTTCAGACTATCATCAGTTGAAGATTCGGGAGCCAGATATTCTGAAGACTGCCTTCAAGACTCGGAAATATTCTGATGTCATTTGGGCTGACCAACGCCCCAGAAATATTCATGCACTTGATGAACAGTGTATTTCATCCCTATCTTGACTCGCTCGTTATTGTGTTGATTGATGACATTCTGGTGTACTCCTGGAGCCGGAAGGATCATGAGTAGCACTTGAGGACTGTGCTTCAAACCATGAGAGAAAAGAAGTTATATGCAAAGTTTTTGAAGTGTGAATTCTAGCTAAATTCAGTGTTATTTTTGGGTCCTGTAGTATCGAGTGAGGGGATCAAGGTAGATCTGAAGAAGATTGAAGCAGTACAGAGTTTTCCCAGACCGTTCTCAACTACAAAGATATGGAGGTTTTTGGCTTGGCGGGCTATTACCATCGATTTGTAAAGTGTTTCTCGTCTATTGAAGCACTTATGACCAGGCTGACCCAAAAGGGTGTTCCGTTCAGGTGGACCGAAGAGTGTGAGGAGAGCTTTCAAAAGCACAAGACTGCTTTGACTACAGTCCAGTATTAGTACTTTCTATTGGTGCGGGGTCCTATACAATGTATTGTGATGCGCCGCGCATTGGTCTCAGCGTGGTATTGATGCAGGATGGTAGAGTGATTGCCTACACGTCTAGATAGCTGAAGGTGCATGAGAAGAACAATCATGTCAACGACTTCGATTTAGCAGCTATTGTTCATGTAATGAAGATCTGGCGGCACTATTTTTATGGTGTTCCTTGTGAGATCTACACCGATCACTGGAGTCTACAACATATGTTCAAACAAAATGATCTTAACTTGCGGCAACAGAGGTGATTGGAGTTTCTTAAGGATTGTGATATCACCATTATTTATCATCCCGTGAAGGCCAACGTGGTGGTCGATGCCTTGAGTCGCAAGGAGGAGAGTTTGGGAAGATTAGCATATCTACCGGTAGCAGAGAGGCCTTTAGCCTTGGATGTTCAGGCACTGGTCAACCAGTCTGTTAGATTGGATATTTCCGAGCTGAGTTAAGTTTTGGCTTGTGTGGTTTCTCAGTCTTCTCTTTATGATCGTATCAGAGAGCGTTAGTATGATGACCCCCATCAGCTTATCCTTAAGGACACGGTTCAGCACGGTGATGCCAAGGAGGTATTTCCAAGGAGGTATTGAGGATGCAGGGCAGGCTATGTGTGCCCAATTTAGATGGCTTGCGTGAGTTGATTCTACAGGAGGCTCATGGTTAGCGGTACTCCATTCATACAGGTGCCGCGAAGATGTATCAGGACTTAAGGCAGGACTATTGGTGGAGGCAGATGAAGAAAGACATAGTGGAATATGTAGCTTGGTACCTAAAATGTCAGCTGGTGAAGTATGAGCATCAGCGGTCTGGTGTATTGCTTCAGAAGTTAGAGATTCTGGAGTGGAAATGGGAGCGGATCACTATTGATTTTGTTGTTGGGCTCCCACGGACTTAGAGGAAGTTCGATATAGTATGGGTGGTTGTGGATAGATTGACCAAGTCAGCTTAGTAAATTCCAGTGGTGACCACTTAATCTTCAGAGCTGTTGGCTTAGGTTTATATTCGCGAGATTGTCATGCTTCATGGCGTGCCAATATCTATCATCTCTGACCGGGGTACGCAGTTTACATCGAGGTTCTGGAGAGCCGTACAACATGAGTTGGGCATACGGGTGGAGTTGAGTACATCATTTTACCCTCAGACGGACGGACAGTCCAAGCACACTATTTAGATATTGAAGGTTATGCTTCATGTGTGTGTGATGGATTTCAGGGGTTCTTGGGATCAGTTCTTGCCGCTTGCGAAGTTTGCCTACAACAATAGTTATCAATCGAGCTTTCGGATGGCATCGTATGAGGCTTTGTATGGTAGGCGATGCCGGTCCCCGGTGGATTGGTTTGAGCCAGGTGAGGATAGACTATTGGGAATAAACTCGGTTCAGGATTCTTTGGAAAAGGTTAAATTGATTCAGGATCGACTTCATACTGCCCAGATAGAAGAGTTATGCAGATAGGAAGGCTCGCAATGTTACATTTATGGTTGGGGAGCGGGTCTTGCTCTGGATTTCACCCATGAAAGGTGTTATGAGGTTCAGGAGGAACGAAAAGTTAAGCCCTAGGTATATCGGGCCTTTTGAGATTCTTGAGAGGGTTGGAGAGGTAGCTTATAGACTTGCATTACCACTCAGTCTAGCAGTAGTTCATCCAATATTCCATGTTTCTGTGCTCCAGAAGTATCACGGCGATCCTTCTCATGTGTTGGATTTCAGCTCAGTCTAGTTGGATAAGGATCTATCTTATGTAGAGGAGTCGATGGCCATTTTGGAGATCTAGGTTTGAAAGTTGAGGTCGAAGAACATTGCTTCAGTGAAGATTCAGTGGAGGGGTAAGCCAGTCGAGGACGTGACTAGGGAGACCGAGCATGATATGCGTAGCCGTTATCCTCATCTCTTCACCACTTCAGGTATGTCTCTATAATCGTTCGACGATGAATGTTTGTTTTAAGAGAGGGGGGATGTAATGACCCGGCCGGTCGTTTTGAGAGTATTAGACCTGATCCCCTATTTATTTCTCTCTCTACTTCATTTTGTAGTTATGTGACTTTCCGGGGTGCTTGGTCTCTAGTTTAGGTGAGTTTCTGAGTGAAATGAGACACGTAGTCCCTAAAATGGAAGTTTACATCGTAGAAGTTGACCATAGTTTGACTTGTGTGAAGATAACTCCGGAATAGAGTTTCAATGGTTCCAATAACTCCGTACGGTGATTTTGGTCTTGGTAGCGTGTACGGATGTCAATTTGGAGGTGCGTAGGTCATTTTGGCGTTAATTGGCGAAAGTTGGAAATTGGTGGAATATTGGGAGTTTGATCGGGAGCGGACTTTTAGATATCGGGGTTGGATTCCTATTCTAAAAGTTGGAGTAGGTCTGTAATGTCAATTATGACTTGTGTGCAAAATTTAAGGACAATCAGACGTGATTTGTTAGGTTTCGTCTTCAGATGTGGAAGTTAGAAGTTCAAAAGTTCATTAGGCTTGAATCAATGCACAATTCATGGTTTTAGCGTTGTTTGATGTGATTTGAAGGATCGACTAAGTTCGTACGATATTTTAGCACTTGTTGGTATAATTGGTTGAGATTCGGGGGCGTCGGGTGTGATTCAGACAATGTTCAGCGCATTTCGGAACTTGGAAGAAATTCTAAAGTTGCTGGTTTTTCCCAGTTATGGTGTGCTTCTACGCGTTCGCGATGATTCTCCCGTGTTCGCGTAGAGGAGTATGAGTTTTTCTGTAAGATTTTCCTTCGCGTTCGCGAAGGAAGTTCCGCATTCACGAAGGGGCAGAACCTTGGTGTTATGCGATCGCGAACTGGGTTACGCATTCGCGGTGAGGAAGACAACTTGGGTGGACCTCACGTGTGGTCTATGATTTCGTGAGAAGGGATTCTCGATCGCAAAGCTTGAGAAACCTGGTTCATCACGTTCGTGTAAGAGGAAAATTGGGCGTGAAGCATTTTGTGCTTCACGAACACGAGGCAATTTCCGCGTTCGCGAAGAAGGATTTAATTGGGCAGCAGATTTAAAATTCTAAAATCGAGAGTTTATGTCATTTTTCACCATTTGGACTTGAGAGCTCGGATTAAGGTGATAATTTGAGGGATTTTCAAAGGGATTGTTGGGGTAAGTGTTCCTAACTCATTTTTGATTAATTTCCACTAATCTATCTTTGATTTCTTCATTTAATTAAGGATTTCGGTTGAAACATTTTGGGGAAAAGGTGTAAAGTTCTTAGATCAAATTCTTGAGTTTCGAAAGGCCAAATGAGGTCGTATTTGGATAATTATTGTATGGTTGGACTCGATATCGAATGGGTGTTCGAATTTTATAATTTTGGTCTGTTTCGGAGGCGTGGGCCCGGTTGGAGCGATTTTTCAATTCTTTGCAAAAATGATTTTTTCATTATTTAGATTAGTTTCATATAGTTATATTTATAGTATGTAATTGCTTCTGGCTAGATTTGAGCCGTTTGGAGCTGGAAAATCAAGGGAAAGGCCTTCGTATTGCTTGATTAAGCGAGGTTTGAGGTAAGTGACTTGTCTAACCTTGTGTGGAGGGAAATTCCCCATAGGATTTGATATTTTTATGGTAATTTGTAATATGTGAAGGCCATCTACGCGATGTGACGAGTGCGTACTCGGGCTAAATGTTGAAAATTCAGTTTTTGCTAAGTAGTTTCATTTTATTTCCTTAATTGAGTTACTCTACCATGTGTAGTCATCATGTTTAGCCTAATTTCATATGTGTACGTGTCTTATCTCTTATTTGCAATTTGTCAACATGCTTAGTTGAATTACCTACTTCCTTGATTCATTATTCATTATTTAACTGTGAAATTTTTTGCCTGTAATATCATTGTTTCATTTGTTATATTTTGATTTTTGTGATTATTGTTGAGGTGATTTGTTTGGTTGTGGCACAAGGTTTCTGCCGTGTGGATTGTTATTGTGGACGAGTTTTCCATCGCGCGGATTGTTATTGTAGCACGAGGTTTCTGTCGTGCGGATTGTTATTGTGGCATGAGGTTTCTACCGTGCGGATTATTTATTGTGGCACGAGGTTTCTGCCGTGCAGATTGTTCATTGTGGCATGAGGTTTCTGCCATGCGGATTGTTATTGTGGCACTTGGTTTCTGTCGTGTGGTTGTTATTATAAAGAGAGATTGTGAGATATTTACTTTTGGAACTACGAAGCGGTACCTCGGGAGTGCCCTTGTTTATTTCCTCTACTTGCTGTATTGTTTGTTATTGTTGTTGTTCCTTAACTTGTTAGATTCTTGCTTCCTTATTATTGCATTTGTCTTCTTGATTCCGTGTCGCTACCTTTTGTAAATATCTATTAATAAACTTCTCTGTCACTTTATTTTGTCATTATATCTTCAACCTTGTTTCTTATTAGTCCAAGTAGGGCCCTGGCCTCGTCACTACTCTACCGAGGTTAGGCTTGGCACTTATTGGATATCGTTGTGGTGTACTCATATTATGCTTCTGCATATATTTTTGTGCAGATCCAGGTGCATCCTATCAACCTCGATATTAGAGTGTTGTGTTGCTGATTGGAGGCTTCAAGGTACACCTGACCGGCTCCGCAGGCCTCAGAGTCATCTTCTGCCCTATTTTTTCTTTGTTTCTTTACATTTTGATAGAGAGAGATGTTTAGGATATTTGCAAAATTGTATCTAGAGCTTATGACTTATATCTACCGAGTTTTGGGAGATGTATATACTTTGATTTGTAGTTTTTACTTTATACGGTTGCTGACGTTCTGATCTATTAGATTATTATTTTAATTATTTCGCATGCTTGTTAGGCTTACCTAGTCTTAGAGACTAGGTGTCATCACGACATCCTACAAAGGGGAATTTGAGTCGTGACATAAATATCGGTCAAGATGTTTTACCTTTTGTATTCATCTATCCAAGTTAATTTTCTAAGTTATAATTAAGCATATGAGTCATTTCACACACACAAACACACGCACACACATATATTATTTTATAATTGATGATCATTCACATACATTACTACGCACGAAAACTTGATCAATTGATGAATTGGTAAACCAATATTAATCTATTTTAAATATGTTTAGTCGATTGTTATATTAATTTGTTTACTTAATGCTAATAGATTCTTTCGTTTATTCTTTTTTAGTGATACATATATACATGTTAAAGAAGTTTAGTATTGTTCTATATTTCATTATTGCATGACATAGATTAATCGATATAGGTCGAGACATTTTATTTTTAATATTTATCGATACATCTAAGTAAGTTATAAGTTGATGAATAGATTTAAAAATAGATATATTTGAGGATAATCAATTGTATACACTAATTAGATTATTGCTTCTTCACAAGTCTATCCCCCAAAAAAACTGACCCTATAGCCCTAGCGCTTCGCGTTCATTATTTGTATTACAAAATAAAATTTTAATGGATTATATTTATATTATTTAGATAGTAAATGTGAGTTAAAAGACTGACCATTTTTGACCTATGAACCGACCGAAGTTGGTCGGTTATTTTCCAAAAATTACAGCTACTGACCAAAGTTGGTCGGTAAAATATTCTCATGAAATAACCGACCGACTTTGGTCGGTAACTTCAACTATAAATTTTATAAAATATTTTAAATAATAATATAATTAATAAAATTTAAAAATTAGGGTCCACCTAACCGACCGATGTTGGTCGGTATTCAAAAAGGTTCTTTGACAAAGCAAGTTTGACCATTGCGGTCAAATATTTGACCAATATTCCTACCGATTTTGGTCGGTATGTAATTTTGAAAAAATATAAAATATTTTTTGGTAGTTTCCGTGCGCCTTGGACGGTGTTTTGGTCAGTTCTTTTGACCAACCAACGTTGGTCGGTAGGCCTCGGTCGGATTTTACCGAATTGCTAGTAGTGGATATATCTGTTAGGATCAAAATAATCAGGTGTTATGCGGAAGCTAGTAAAGCAAACCTTGAACGACGATAAATCAGACAACAAAAGATAAATATACCAAAAGAGACACAAACATTTAACATGGTTCGGTCAATTTTACCTACATTTACGGGCGGAGTTGAACAATCCACTATATAAAATAAAGTATAATATATCGAGAGAACAACCTCACGAAGAGGCAAACACAAGTGGCAGACTCTCACCTTGTCCCGAAATTCTCCCCCTAACTCCGTATGGCTACATTGTGGATGCTACTGAATGAGAATAAAGGGTCCTTTATTTATAGAAGTCTAAACCTTTTCCTCCAAGAAAACAGATAAGTCAAATATGGAAGAATTATATATTCCTTTTCATAAAATAAAAAATAAATTATGGTAAATATATCGCCTTCCTTCAAGTAATAGGAAAATCAAATATGAGAAAATCAGGTCAACACCTAATAATTCTCCACCTTGGCTTGCATTTCCTGATAAAATAAACTTGACCCACCTTCTTTACATATCCTTCAATATAGGCCACATCTCCAAATTTTTACCGCAAAGTTTGTCTCAATGTGAGTGACACTACGGTCAAATTTTCTCAAACAAAAATCATGATTACCGTCAAATAGGTTGCGGTTAGAACTAAACCCGCCTAGATGAACCTGTCTTGAACCTCGCTCTGATACCACTTGTTATGATTAAAATAATCAGGTTTCATGCAAAAGATAGCAAAAAAAACTATGAACGACGATAGATCAGTCAACAAAAGAGAAATATACCAAAAGAGACACAAACATTTAACGCGGTTTGGTCAATTTGACATGCATCCATGGGCGGAGATGAGCAATCCACTATAAAAAAAGAGAGTACAATGTGTCGAGAGAACAACCTCACGAAGATACAAACACAAGTGGCAGGCTAACACCTGTCCCGAAATTCTATTTCTAAACAAGACACTCAAACCCTATATGGCTAAATATGCTACTAAATGAGAAGAAAGGATCCTCAATTTATAGAGGTTCAAATATTTTTCTCCAAGAAAACGGACTAGTAAAATATGGAGGAATTATATATTTTTTACGTAAAAAAAATAATCAATTATGGTAAATATGTTGTCTTTCCTTCGAGGAATAGAAAAACTAAATATGGGAAAATCAAGTCAACACCTAACAATTTGGGATTGTTGGTGTGCGAACAAAGTCTCACATTGGTAGCTAAAAAGATTGGGAGCTTATATATAATGTGTAAGGATCTCTTAATGGTATGAGGCCTTATGTAAAAAACCATGCGGGCTTGGCCCAAAGCGGACAATATCCTACCATATTAAGAGTATCTTTGGACCATTTTATCCCAATAACTTGTATCAAAGCTAATAGTTTGGCGAGACGAAGTGATGGTATAGGGCCCAACTTAGTGACTTTTCCCGTCTATGGGCCGGTTCACTACCTTTACCCATAGCTTTAAAGACGCATACAGAACCTCTCCTTGAACTTTAGTGACCGTGAATATTCGGATCATGTGGGTGACACACAGTTAATCTCTAAATTAGCCCATAAATAGTGATGGATCATGTGAAACTTAGTTCAAGAGGGAGATTGTTGGGAATGTGTGAATAAAGTCCCACTTGAAAAGTAGAAAAGAAAAATAAGCTACTTATAAGGAGTTAGATACACTTAATGGCGTGAGGCCTTTTAGGAAAAACCGTGCGGGCTTGGACCAAAATAGATAATATCATACTATATTAAAAGTGTCATTGGGCCGTTTTAGCCAACAACTGGTATCAGAACCCAGGATTGGTGGGACGAATATGGAGATGACAAAGTGATGGTGCGGGGCAGCGCGCACACAAGAAGAAGCTAGTTGTGGGCTTCGGTTGCCATAATACTCTAACAATATGGGTGACACGCTGTGAATCTCAAAAAAAGACTCGTGAATCATGGTACTGAGCAACATGCAACTTAGTTCGAGGGGAGATTATTGGGTGTGCGAACAAAGTTACACATTGGTAGCTGAAAAGATTGGGAGCCTACATATAAGGTGTAAGGATCTCTTAATGGTATAAAATATATATAATGCCAGTTCTTATTTCTTGACTTTATTGTCAAATAGTACACTATATTTTCTTAGTGTTGAATACGTACTGTTCCAATTTTAAAAATTAGTCATTTTTTCAAATTGAATTTATTTAAAAATATCTAACGTTTAAAAAATCAATGAGTCAGTTATTATCTTTAAAACATATCCCCTGATTGTTTCAACTATTGTCGTGTTAGTTAAATAAAATCTGTAAGGAGAGATAAAAAGTAGTTTGGATAAATATTTCTGTATTTTTTTCTATTAAATGTCTCTCTAAGAACAGTGCAAATTTTTGAACAGTAAACTTGTAACGACCCGATCGGCCATTTAAACTTTAGCGTTTCATTCGGTGGTTTAAGGTCTCGAGTAGCTTCGTATGATGTATTGTGACTTGCGTGTATGGTCGATTTCGGATCTCGTGCGATTCGGGATTTGATTTGGAGGAATGATTCTTGCTTTAGAAGCTTAAGTTGTAAAAGTTGACCAAAGTTTAACTTGCGTATAAATTATGTCGGAATAGAGTTTTAATTATTCCAATAGTTTCGTATGGTGATTATTGGACTTAGGCGTATGTCTAAATTTAGATTTTCAGGTCCGTAGGTTGATTTGATGCATTTTGGTGAAAGTTGGAAAGTTAAAGGTTTGGAAGGTTGATAAGCTTGACCGAGAGTTGAGTTCATTGATATTGGGTTCAGATTGTTGTTCTAGGAGTTGGTATAGTTCTGTTGTGTCATTTGGGACTTGAATGCAAAATTTGAGGTCATTTAGAATTGATTTGATATGGTTTGACATGAGTTGTAGAAGTTGAAAGTTCGTTAGTTCATTAGACTTGAATTGAGGTTCGATTCATGATTTTGATGTTATTTGGTGTGATTTGAGGCCTTGAATAGGTCCGTGTTATATTTTGGGAATGGTTGGTGTGACTGGATGGGGCCCGGGGGGCCTCGGGTGTGTTTCAGATGAGTCTCAGATCATTTCCATGTTTTTTGGTAGGCCCGGTTCTAGTGTTTCGCATCTGCACAAGTGGGAGTGCTGGTGCGGATTCTCTTCTACAAGATTTGGGTAGCTTCTGCGAGATTTTGGGATGTTCAACTATTCTGCTGCTGCGGAAAAGGATCACAGATGTAGGATTTAGGCTCTAGGTGGTCGTTCGCTTCTGCGGACATGTTCACGCTTTTGCGGGGTCAGAGATGCGATTGTCTTTGTGCAAGTGCGGTTCCTTGTTTGGTAAGTTGAGCCGAAGATGCGGTATTTTTGCTCGCAAATGCGAGAGCGTAGATGCGTTGTTTTGTCCGCAAATACATAAATCCTGGGCAGATTTCATATATATCGAGAGTTTGGTTATTTTATCACATCTTGAGTTAGAGAACTCGGTGATTTTGGAGAGGATTTTCACGATCTGAATTAGGTAAGTATTTTTGACTCTGATTTGGTTATATTTCATGATTCAATCCTTGTTTTTATCATTTAAATAATGATTTGAATTGGAGAAGTTGGGGATTTTGGTGAAAGTTTTTTTTTAAATATAAATTGAGGATTTGAAGGTCGATTTCATGTTGGAATCTAATGATTTTGGTATGGTTGGACTCGTATCAGAATGAGTGTTCGGATTTTGTGTGTTTTGTCGGATACTGAGGTATGGGTCCGGGGTTGACTTTTGTTTATTCTTCTTCAAGATCGAAACTTTATTATCCAGAATTATTTCCTATGATTTTTATTTATAATATTAAATTATTTTATCTTGATTCGAGCCGTCCGGAGATTTTTTCACACGGGGAAGGGCTTCTTAGAGTATTAATTTAGACGTTTTAAGGTAAGTATCTTACCTAACTTTATGTAGGGGACTACCCCTTTGAATTTGGGTTTATTGTATTATTTGAATTATGTGAAAGACATGTGTGCGAGGTGACGAGTGTGTACATGAACTTATATGTGGTATTTGACCGGTTAGACTCCTAGTTCTCTTTCATGCACTAATTGAAGTTTTCATATCATGTTATATCTTCCATGTGAAGTTTACTCTTACATACTTTGTTGAAGTTGTTAGCACATGTTCTATCTTTTATCTGCCAAATTACTCTTATATGCTTAGTTGAAGTTGTTACCTCTTTTATAGTCAGGTTACCTCTTTTATTGTTGAATTATTTTTATTGAAGTTGATATCACATGATATCCCTTCGTTGTCGGGTTATTCTCATACATTTAGACATAGTTTCTATTTCAAGCCATCTCTTTCATTGTTAGCTTATGTTATACACTAGAATATGAAGTTGCCATTTTATGCAAATATCTTCATTATTGAGTTTATTCTTAAGCAATTAATTGAAGCTGAAGTTATTGAGAACCATTAACTTGTTAAGTTGAAGTAGTTGTTTAAAGGAGTATCCTTTATTGTTTAGTTATTTTCCCATTTCATTTTGTTTCTATTGAGATTCTTGTACACATTGTGGCTGAGCCGTAGGCTATGTGTTGTGGTGATACTGGTATTGTTGCTTCAGAAAGATTGTGGCCTATGAGCACTTGTGGTACGAATTGATATGTCGTGTTGTTGTGATGTTAGCACATGTGAATTTATTGTGTGGATTGTTTATTTCTATGCGGAGTATAAGGGTGGCATCACACTGTTATTGAGCAGAGTTATACGGGTGGCTATTGTGATATATTGACTGTGCAGAGTGACACAAGTGGATATTGCATTATTGTCAGGGCAGAGTGATACGGGTGGCTATTGTATTATTGTCTGGGCGGAGTGATACGGGTAGCTATTATGCTACATTTCTGGGTGGAGCGATACGGGTGGCTATTATGATGTTGTCAATACGAAGAGATAAGAGTCGCTATGTCAGGGAGGATATGTGACGGCATGGGACATAATGTTGATGATATTCATGTGATGGCATGATTTTCCTTGTGTGTGTCATACACCTTACGTGACTTGTTGTGTTGTTTCCAATGAGCTAATCGATGCCTTTGATACTACTTGGTTACTTGGACTGTAATAGTACACTCGCACATGCATACACTGTAGCATACCATTTTAGGAGTATAAAACTTGATATTCATTGATCATGCACATGTATTCTTGTATTATCTGCTTGCATTGTGATATTGAATCTGTGACCACGCCGGACGGATTGTGATAGTAAGCTTGTGACCATGCCAGGCAGATTGTGATATTGAGCCTGTGACCACATCGGGCAGATTGTGATAGTGAGCCTGTAATAATGCGGGCGCGGATTATGATATTGAGCAGGTAACCACGCCGGGTGAATTGTGATAGTGAGGTTGTGACTATGACAGGCGGATTGAGATATTGACACGTGAGTTGTCCGTGCGGTTGTGATTATTAATCTGGGCACGAGGTGTCATGAGCATATGATTTGTGATTTGGGACTTGTGACTATAAAATGAGGTATCTTGGAATAAGTTTATTGTAAAACTTGTGTTAGAACGGCTTTATTCGGTTGTCATTTCTTTTCATTAATTGGTTTGACCAGTACTTTCCCTATGTCCTGATTACCTTATTGTTTTACCACATGCTTATTCCTTGTTGTTGTTTACTGTTTTCTTGCTTCCATTATTAGCTCTATACTTATAATATATTGCACATGTTATTATGTCTAGTAGGTGTCTTGACTTGTACCTTATCACTACTCCACCGAGGTTAGTCTTGATACTTACTGGGTATCGACCGTGGTGTACTCATACTATACTTCTGTACATTTTGTGCATATCCAAGTATTGGAGATAACAGACTAAGGTAGAGTTAACTTCTTGATCGCAAGAATTCAAGGTAGAGCTGCTTGGTCGTCGCACTCCCTTGGAGTCCTTTTCCTGTTAATTGTATTGTTAGTTTGCTATCTAAACAATATTGTATTTTGTTTTGGAGATATTTTCATGTATTCAGTTAGAATTCATGATTCTGTACTACCTAGTCTTGGGAGGATTGTTGCGATTATTGCCGCCTAGGCTTGTACCACCTTTATGTCGATATTTATATTAAACTCAGCTTTAATAATATCATGTTATTTGGTTTATCTGTTGTAAGTAACCGGCTAACTAATCCTTGAGATTAGGTGCCATCAGGACGCCTTAGGCGGAATTTTGGGTCGTGGAAAAACCTAATCTTAACTGGAAAAGTATTGGCTAGAAAATCTATATGATAAGTATAATTACGTAGTTCGGCTACTTTACTACTCTTTATTTTGTGTGTTCATTCTTAATTAATGCTTAGCTGCATGCTTTCGTAGGCGGCAGAAGGTGATAATGTTCCTTTCCTCTTTTGGAAATAAATATATATTCCCAAAAGGCAAAAGCTTGTCTACCAAATTTGGAAACCGAACAATTATGGTATAATGTCATCAACAGGTCCCTATTTTGCTGTGACCTCTTTTTAACTTTACCTCTATGATAATCAAACTAGAATAAAATTTGAATGTGAAAGACAGAGACACCCTTTATTGTCATTGCTATTGATCTTGTGCAGTGCTTGATTTAAGGAAGTCTAATTAGCTTTAAGGAAGTCTAACTAAAGCTAATTAAAGCTTCATTACATATGAAAATTAGAAAGTTTATAGATATATTTATTCACTACAAAGAATTACCAAAGCTTTATGTTCTAGTGATAGCTTATGTTTTTAGAATTGTATAGGTCTGTTTTTTTCTCTTGTACTTACTAGATAACTGACTGTGTTATTAATCTAGCTATGGTTTTGTAAGGTTTTCAAAGGTAATTAATACAAAAGTTAGTTACCTAAAAAAAAAGAATTACCAAAACCAAGCTAAGGTTACAGATTATCTATGGGATCCTATTAAAATTTCTAGATCAAAGCAAAAATATCCCATCTAATATATTTATGGACAATCTAATACTTTTTGCTAAAGCAAAAAAAAAAAATAACAAAAGTTTAATGTCATTATTGACACACTAAACTGCTTTGATAATATCTCGGATAACAAAATAAATTTTAACAAAGTCAAATTATTTTACATAAAATAAGATGTTACATAAAATATACAAATTATTTTCTTTATTATTTTCTATAAATAAAGTAGTATAGTCTAGCATGAGATTAAGTGAAATGACATAATACGAACAAGTCATTTGGATTAACATTATTTAAAGTTAATATGTACCCACTATTTTGGTGGTTGATTTGATTGGAGAAATATAAAAAAATCCCACATTCAAATGGAATGATTATAGATATTTATGACAAATAATATTGATAATTTTTATTAAATTATATAATTGATACATTAATTTCTTAACAAAAAATGAATCTTACTATCACGTTCCAATTTTTCCTACAGGCCGCGTCGCCGCTAGGCAAGCCAACGGGGAACTAACTACGTGATTACTCTTTTAATAAGTTTTTAAGTAATTAAATTTTATTTATTAAGAGATTAAGAAGTAAAAAATTTAATAAATAAAACGAAAGCAACTGAGTGCAATCATAGTGATATAAATACTTCAAAATCATAAATTCTACTAGTATGTGTACCAAGACCTGGAGTCACACGTGTATGAGCAACAAGTAGATTATACAAAACTGTAACTACTATCCGAAATAAAGATAGATAGAAAATAAGTGCAAAAGAGAGACTTTAGGTGTTGCAGGACGACTCAGGAAGCAGCTCACCACTAGGCCTCAAGGTAACGGGGATGTGCACCGGTAAGACTACCAGATGCACCTGCCTCAAATCGTTCATGGTTAATGCAGAAGTGTAGCGTGAGTACATAAACAATATGTACCCAGTAAATATCTAGTCTAACCTCGAATAAGTAGTGACGAGGGGTCGACATCGACTCTTACTATGGGCTAACAGTAAAAATACAGAAATGCTAAATAATCATGAGTTATGTAAATAACAATAATAACTCAATAACAAGCAGAAAAATAAATAATCCTTTCATAATGGTAAATCCCACTTCGATTTCCGTCTTATGTAATTTTAACCTTTCAAGCCATGAAATAATATCAAATATAATAAGGCTCCGAGTATTATCATGCACGATTATGCCGAGGTCGTACGGACCGATCCAGAATAATGTGTACACTACCGAGGGTCGTGCGGCACGAATCATAGATGCATTTATCTACTGCTGAGGTGTTCGGTCCGCTCTACAAGAAGAGAGGGTACTTTATAAACATTTGGTTTAAAAGTTATTACAAGGCTAATATACAAAGAAGCACAATTACAATTAACGGTCAAGTAACCCGCCAAAACCCAAGTAAGTAAAATTCGGTCTTTTACAATTTCTCTTTCAAGTTCCAATATAATTTAGGCACTTTAATTAGCAAATAGGGTGCAAACATTACAAGTATTTCATGATTTGGGTCCTAAACAATCGGACATAAGCATAATTAGTAGCTGCGCACGGACTCTCATCACCTCGTGCATATGTAGCCTCCACAATTAGATGCAAATATTAATTTAAATCACATATGGAGTAAATTCCCTCTTACAAGGTTAGACAAGAGACTTACCTTGTCTCAAAGCTCGCTTTCCGACCTTAAATTCACTCTAAAGCCACAACTCGGTACTGAAAAATCCGAAACTAGTCAAATATTATATAAATTGATCAATACATGTTCCGAAGTTCAGAATATAACTATTAGAGTAATTACCCAACTTAAATTGGAAGATTCTTTAAATTTCACCCCCGGGCCCACGTGCCCGGATTACGAATTTTTTTGAAGAAAGTTATTACCCATAACCTAACGAACTCAAATATATAATTTTCACTCAATCCTATAATCATTTTCATGATCAAATCCCATTTTTATCAAAACCTAGGCTTTTCATCTAAACCCAAAATTTTTACAATTTTACATGTTAAAATCTACCCATAATCGATGTATTTAACTTACATTGGATAGAAATTTCTTACCTGAAATAGCTAGTGAAAACCCCTCTCTAAGAGTTCAAAATATCGCCCAAGGAATTCAATAAATGAACCAAAATTGTCTTAAGTCCCGACTTAAATGAAGGTTCTGCCCAATGGTTTTTCCACTTCTGGGGTTCCTTGGCCGTATCTGCGGCTCCGAATCTGCGGAAGGTTCATTGTAGATGCGGTCCTCCCTTGGCTGGCCTAAATCCGCATTTGCGGAAGAATGACTCGCTTCTGCGCGCCTGCTCTTGCGGCGTACGAGCCACACCTGCGTCCATTTCCGCTTTTGCGGTCCCCTGACCGCTTCTGCAGTCGCGCATCTGCGCCCTCCATGACCGCATATGCGAACTTAGCCCATGCTGTCCAAATGCGCACATGTGGCCAACCAAATGCTTCTACGGTGCCGCAGCTGGGGCAAACCCTTTGCAAGTGCGAATGCACTAGAAGCCCAGCTGCACTAGCATCTTTCTCCAAGTCCAACTTGGTCTGCGCATCATCCGATTAACACCCGAGGTCCTCGAGGCCTCGCCCAAACACACCAAGTTTGTAAACATGAGACGGACTTGTTCGAACACTCGGAACGCGAAAAACAACACCAAACTAAGAATCAAACCCCAAACCAAATCGAATCAACTTATGAACTTCAAGTTCTTCCAACTTGCTCCGAACGTGCCGAATCATACCTAAATTACTTGGAATGGTTTTAAATTTTGTGTGCAAGTCTTAAATCACCATACGGAACTATTCCCAGGATCCAAATCCCAAACAGACCTCGATAACACAAAAAACTACTCCAAACCAAATTTAAAAAACTTTAAAACCTTGAATGCACCAACTTTCAACTTTAGGCACTGAAACGCTCCCGAGTCACCCAAAACCCGATCCGAACGCACGCCCAAGTCCAAAAATAATCATACGAACCTATCGGGACCATCAAATTTTGGTTTCGAGGTTGTTTACTAGAAATGTTGACCAAAGTCAAACTTAGCCCTTTAAAGCCAAATGCTAAGGAACTAAGTATCCCGATTTCCACCCAAACTCTTCCAAACCCGAACTAACTATCTCCGCAAGTCATAAAATAATAAAAGCACATACGGAGAATCTTATTTAGGGGAACGGGGATCTAAAAAGCAAAACGATCAGTCGGGTCGTTACATTCTCCACCTCTTAAACAAACGTTCGTCCTCGAACGGGTCTAGCATTATACCTGGAGTGCTCAATAGGTGTGGATATCTTCTTCACATGTCCTCCTCAGCCTCCCAAGTCGCCTCCTCGACTAGTTGGCCCCTCCACTAAAAGTTTATCGTAGAAATCTTCTTGGACCTCAGTTGGCGAACCTGTCTGTCAACAATGGCAAGTGGATCCTCCTCATAACCCAGGCTCTCATATAGCTGAACCTTGCTGAAGTCTAACACGTGCAACCTGTCGACATGATACCTCCGGAGCATAGACACGTGGAAAACCAGATGAACTCCAGATAGACTTGCAAAGCAAGCTCATAAGCAACCTTCCCAACTCGTCTCAACACCTCAAATGGACCTATAAACCTTGGGCTCCACTTTCCCTTCTTTCCGAACCTCATGATTCCCTTCATCGGCGAGACCTTCAAGAGAACACTCTCGCCTACCATAAATGATAAATCACGCGCCTTCTGATCCGCGTAACTCTTCTGTCTTGACAGTGTGGTGCGAAGTCGCTCCTGAATAAACTTTACCTTTTCCAAGGCATCCTTTACTAAATCAGTACAATATAACTTAGCCTTGCCTGTCTCAAACCATCCGATGGGTGAATGACACCGTCGACCATATAAAGCCTTAAATGGAGCCATCTTGATGTTGGACTGATAACTTTTGTCGTAAGCGAAATTGGCCAAAGGCAAGAATCGATCCCACTGCCCTACGAAGTCAATCACACATGCTTTAGGTATATCTTCCAAGATCTGAACTGTCCGCTCCGACTGCTCGTCGGTCTGCATATGAAAGGTCATGCTGAGCTCTACCCGGGTCCCCAACTCACACTTTACTGCCCTCCAGAAATGTGAAGTAAACTGAGGGCTTCTATCTGATATGATGGAAACAATCACACCATGCAACTGAACAATTTACTGAATGTAAATCTGGTCCAAACTCTTTGAAAAATACGTGGTCACCACCGAAATGAAGTGTGCCGACTTGGTGAACCTGTCGACAATGACCAAACTGCATCAAACTTCTGCAAGGTTCGCGGCAACCCAACTACGAAGTCCATAGTAATGCGCTTCCATTTCCACTCAGGTATAGTCATCTGCTGGAGTAGGCCACCTGGCCTCTGATGCTCATACTTAACCTGCTGGAAGTTTTGGCACCTCTCTACATACTCAACAATGTCCTTCTTCATCCGCCGCCACCAATAATGCTGCCTAAGGTCGCGATACATCTTCGTAGCACCTGGGTGCATAGAATACCGAGAACTGTGTTCCTCCTCTAGAATCTTTTCCCTCAATCCATCTACGTTAGGGACCCATAGGCGACCTTGGAGTCGCAGAACACCATCCTCCCCGATAGTAACCTCTTTGGCACCACCCTGTAGTACCGTCTCTCTAAGAACCAATAAGTGTGGATCATCCAACTGACGAGCCTTGATCTGCTCGAATAGTGAAGACTGGGCGATGATGCATGCAAGAACTCGACTGGGCTCTGAAATATCCAACCTCACAAGTCTGTTAGCCAAGGACTGAATGTCCAAAGCTAGTGGCCTCTCCTCTCCTGAAATGAATGTCAAACAACCCATACTCTCCGCCTTTCTTCTCAAGGCATCCGTAACTACATTCACCTTGCCCGGATGATAAAGGATGGTAATATCATAATCTTTTAGTAACTCAATCCACCTGCGCTGCCTCAAATTGAGATCCTTCTGCTTGAACAAATGCTACTAGCTACGATGATCAGTATAAACCTCACAAGACATCCATAAAGATAATGCCTCCAGATCTTGAGAGCACAAATAATCGTGGCCAATTCCAAATCATGTACAGTGTAATTCTTCTATTGGGGCTTCAGCTGACGCGAAGCATATATAATAACTCGCCCCTCCTGCATTAATACACAACCCAAACCAACGTGTGAAGTGTCATAATACATAATATATATCCCTATATCGGAAGGCAACACTAACACTGGTGATGAAGTCAATACAGTCTTGAACTTCTGAAAGCTCACCTCGCAATCATCAGACCATTGGAACGGAGCACCTTTCTAGGTCAATCTAGTCAAAGGTCTCGTAATAGATGATAAGCCCTCCACAAACCGACGATAATCACCTGCTAACTCCAAGAAGCTCCTCATCTCAGCCGTCGTGGTAGGACGAAGCCAACTCTGAATTGCCTCGATCTTCTTGGGATCTACCTTAATACCCTCGCCAGATACAACATTCCCCAATAATGCCACATAATCCAACCAGAACTCGCACTTGAAGAACTTAGCATATAGCTTTTGTTCCCGCAAGGTCTGAAGCACGACTCTCAAATGTTGCTCGTGCTCCTCCATGCTACGCGATTAGGTTAGATTGTCGTCAATGAAGATAATGACAAACAAATCAATATATGGCCTGAACACTCGGTTCATAAAATCCATAAATGCCGTCGGGGCGTTAATCAAACCGAAGGATAAAATTAGAAACTCATAATCGCCATATCTAGTCTGGAAAGTCGTCTTCGGAACTTCCCAATCGTGAATGTTCAACGGATGGTACCCCGATCTCAAGTCGATCTTGGAGAACACCATAGCACCTTGCAACTGGTCAAACAAATTATCAATATAAGGCAATGGTTACTTGTTCTTAATGGTAACTTTTTTCAACTGGCGGTAATCAATTCCGCATAGTCCCATCTTTCTTCTTCACAAATAACACCGGTGCACCCCAAGGTGACATACTTGGTCTGACGAACCCCTTTGCTAGCAACTCCTCAAGTTGTTTCTTCAATTCCATCAACTCTTTTGGAGCCATATGGTACGGTGGAATAGAGATAGGTTGGGTACCTGTAGCTAAAACAATACAGAAATCAATATCACGGTCTCGTGGCATGCCTGGAAGATTAGAAGGAAACACATCAGAGAACTCTCGGACTACGGGCACTAAATCAATCACCGGAGTCTATATAGTAGTATCTTTAACATAAGCTAGATAAGACAAACAACCCTTCTCTACCATGTGTCGAGCCTTCAGAAAAGAAATAACCCGACTAGATACACTAACAGACGAGTCCTTCTACTCTAATTTAGGCAACTCTAGCATTGCCAAGGTAACAGTCTTGGCATGGAAATCAAGGATGGCATGATATGGAGATAACCAGTCCTTGCCTAGGATGATCTCAAAGTCGGTCATATCTAGCAACAAAAGATCTGCTCTAGTCTCATAACCACAAAAGGTAATAATGCAGGGCCGATAGATCCGATCCACTACAAACGAATCGCCGACCGATGTGGACACATAAACATGAGTACTCAAGTACTCACAAGGAACACCCAAGAAATGAGCAAAAAGAGATAAAACATATGAATATATTGACCCTGGATCAAATAATAGTGAAGCATCCCTACCGCAGATAGAAATAATACATGTGATCACGGCATCTGAGGCTACTGCATCTGGTCTTGCTAGAAAAGCATAGAATCTAGCTGGAGTGCCACATGAATGGCTTCCACCTGTTTGACCCCCACCTCTAGGACGGCCCTTATCCACCTGCCCTCTACCTCTGGGCAGTCGGACGGCTGGTGTGGCAGCTGGTGCTGTAATCATAGGTTGCTGATCTTGTTGCACTGCCTTGCCCCGAAGCTTGGGGCAGAACCTATGCACATGACTCAGATCCCTGCACTTGAAACAAGCTCTCGGTATGGTGGACTTCTGGCCTAAAGTCTGACCCTGATGGCCTGAATACCCACTGGAGGGACCCTATATAGCTGATGGACGGTAGGAACTCTCTAGCATGGCGCTCAAATAAGGTCGCACTGGATCACCCCGAGGAGGCGGCGGTGCTGGATATGTGGGCCTGTTAGACTTACCCCTCACAAACTGACCTCCGCCCAGCCGGGGCACCTCTAAACTCTCTAGAATATTGAAATCGCTTATCCCTCGTCGCCTGCTCTCGACTACGCTGACGTACCCATCTCAACCTTTCGGGCCATAGTGGCCTGAATACCAGAGTGCAAACCTACAACAAACCTCCACACTCTCTCTTTGTCGGTAGGAAGTATCATGAGTGCATGGCGAGACAAGTCAGAGAATCTCGCCTCATAGTCGGTCATCGACATCTGACCCTGTTGGAGCTACTCGAACTGAAAACGCAACTCTTCCCTCTGAGAGGGAGGGATATATCTATCCAAAAGAATATGGGTAACCGGTCCTAAGTCATGGGAGGAGAATCTGCTGGTCTGCCAAGAATATAGGACTCCCACCATCTACGGGCCCTGTCCTCCAGCTGAAAGGTGATAAAGTCCACCCCGTGGGACTCCAATATCCTCATGTTGTGTAGTTTGTCCCTGCACCGATCAATAAAATCCTTAGGGTCCTCATGTTGTTCACACCCAAAAATAGGAGGATGTAGCCTAGTCCATCTGTCCAATAGCTTCTGCGGATCGCCGGCCGCAGCTGGTCTAAGCTCAGGTATAGGTGTTGCAATTGACTGAGCTTTGCCCATGGGTAGTGTGCCTGGGGTCTAATATAAGGCAACTGCATGCCTAGGAGCCTGAGCGGTAGGGGTCTGTGTCCCCCTTCCCACCTGAGATGTGATGCGGTGTGCCGGAAATAAACCAGACTGAGTCATAGAATCCATGAACCACATCATACGGCCCATGACCTCCTGAAATCCCAGTGCGGATGTGAAATCCACCGGGGCTGGCTCTACTGCAGGTACCTCGCCCTGCTCCTCAATAATAGGATCCTCTACTGGGTCCACTGGTGGCATAACTGGAGCAACTCTAGGATGTCCTCATCCTCTACCACGAGTTGGAGCCCTCCCTCGGCCTCTGCCTCGGCCTCTAGCAATTAGGGAAGCAACTCCTCAATGATCGGGTACCTATGTCGCGCGCGTTTTCACCATCTGTAAGAGAATAAGAGAAAGATACTTAGCACAACATCAACAACACGATAGGAGATGAAGAAAGAGTAGCTTCCGAACACCTTATAGCCTCGCGAAGATAAGTATGGATTTCTCCACACCGATCCGCAAGACTCTATTAGGCATGCTCATAACTTGTGAGACCTACGTGAACCTAGTGCTCCGATACCATGTTGTCACGATCCAATTTCTCCTAAATGTTGTGATAGTGCCCATCATCGCTAGGCAAGCCAACAATGAACTAACTACGTAATTACTCTTTTAATAGGTTTCCAAGTAATTAAATTCTATTTATTAAGAGATTAAGAAGTAGAAAATTTAATAAATAAAAAGAAAGCAACTGAGTGAAATCATAGTGATATAAATACTCCAAAACCATAAAGCCTACTAGTATGTGTGCCAAGACTTGGTGTCACAAGTGTATGAGCAACTAGTAGATTATACAAAACTCTAACTATTGTCTAAAATATAGATAGACAGAAAATAAGTGCAAAAGAGAGACTCTAGGTGTTGTAGGATGGCTCAGGAAGTAGCTCACCACTAAGCCTCAGGGTAAAGGGGGTGCGCATCGGTAAGACTACCAGATTCACCTACCTCAGATCCTGCATGGTTAGTGCAGAAGTGTAGCGTGAGTACATAAATAACATATACCCATAAGTATCTAGTATAACCTCGAAGAAGTAGTGATGAGGGTCGACATCGACACTTACTATGGGCTAACAGTAAAAATACAAAAATGTTAAATAATCATGAGTTATGTAAATAATAATAATAACTCAATAACAAGCAGAAAAATAAATAATACTTTCACAATGGTAAATCCCAAGTCGATTTCTGTCTTATATAATTTAAACCTCTCAAGCATAAAATAATATCAAATATAATTAAACTCCGAGTATTATCACGTACGATTATACCGAGGTCATATGGTCCAATCCAGAATAATGTGTACACTGCCAAGAGTCTTGCGGCATGAACCATAGATACATCTATCTACTGCCGAGGCGTTCGGCCCTTTCCACAAGAAAAGAGGGTAATTTATAAACATTTGGTTTAAACATTATTACAAGGCTAATACACAAAGAAGCACAATTCCCATTAACGGTCAAGTAAATCGCCAAAACTCAAGCAAGTGAAATTCGGTCTTTTACAATACCTCTATCAAGTTCCAATATAAGTTAGGCACTTTAATAATAAGTAGGGTGCAAACATTACAAGTATTTTATGATTTGGGTCCCAAACTACCCTGACATAAGTATAATTAGTAGCTACGCACGGACTCTCATTATCTCGTGCGTACGTAGCCCCCACAATTAGAAGCAAATATTAATTTAAATCACCTATAAGGTAAATTTTCTCTTACTAGGTTAGACAAGAGATTACCTTGTCTCAAAGTCGCTTTCCGGCCTCAAATTCACTCTAAAGCCTCAACTCTATGCCGAAAAATCTGAAACTAGTCAAATGTTGTATAAATTGATCAATACATGTTCCAAAGTTCATAATATAACTATTAGAGTAATTACCCAACCCAAATTAGAAGATTCTTAAAAATTCACCCCTGGGCCCACGTGCCCGGATTCCGAAAATGTTTGAAGAAAGTTGTTACTCATAACCTCACAAACTCAAATATATAATTTTCACTCAATCCCATAACCATATTCGTGGTTAAATCCCATTTTTATCAAAACCTAAGTTTTTCATCTAAACCTAATATCCGTCTCAGGTTTTTATCTACAATCAAATCCCATTTAGATTACATTGGATTGAAATTTCTTACCTCAAATATCTAGTGAAAACCCTTGTCTAAGAGTTCCGAAAATCGCCCAAGGAATGCAATAAATGAACCCAAAATGTCTTAAGTCCCGACTTAAATGAAGGTTCTGCCCAGCGGTTTTTTCGCTTATGCGGTTCCTTGGCCACATCTGCAGAAGGTTCATCGCGGATGTAGTTCTCCCTTGTCTAGCCTAAATCTGCATCTACGGAAGAATGGCTCGCTTCTGCATGCCCGCTCCTGTGGCGTACGAGTTGCACCTGCGCCCATTCCCGCTTCTGCGGCCCCTTGACCGCTTCTGCGGTTGCGCATATGCGCCCTTCATGTATGCATCTGCGGACTCAGCCCATGCTGCCCAAAATACGCACCTGCGGCCAACCAAATGCTTTTGCGCTGCCGCACCAGTGGCCAACCCTTCGCATGTGCGAATGCACCATAAGCCCAGGTGCACCAGCAGCTTTCTCCAGGTCCAACTTGATCCGCGCATTGTCTGATTAACACCCGAGCTCCCCGGGGCCTCGCTTAAACACACCAACAAGTTCGTAAACATGAGATGGACTTGCTAGAGCCCTCGGAATGAGGAAAACAAAACCAAAACTAAGAATCACACCCCAAACCAAATCGAATCAACTTATGAACTTCAAGTTCTTCCAACTTCTCCGAACGATGATCTTAAATTCAATAGCACGAACTTTGATTTGAACTTGTACATCTCGAATCTTTATTTGTTCTTGAGCTTTAACTTGATTTCTTGAACTTGAACTTGATTGTTTGAAGCTTGAAACTTGTAGAGAAATTTGCAGCGTTTGATCCACGAGCTCTCTCTTGCTTCTTGTTATAACTTCTGGAGTCTTTTCTGGGTTATGAAGACCCTTATTTATAGTTGTGGGAGGGAAGAGTCATGATAAGAAAAAAGTCTTTCCAACCAATCAAATTGAAGTGTGACAACGCCGTATTTGATTGGCCAGAACATGTCACTTGCACACGTGGTGCGGTTTTATTGGTCTTTTAATGTGACTTGGCATGCCTCGTCATTTTGACACGTGGTATGATCCCATTGGGTCTTCTGTGTGACTTGGCATGCCACGTCATTTGACATGTGGAACCAAACTGGGCCTCTAAGAAGATAACATCTTGGGCTTAATGAAGTGGGCTCATCATTTTATCCCAATTAAATGGGCTAGCCCAAAGGATTAAGACTTATTTATTTAATCTATATATATAAATATATATTAATTTTATTATATTATCCCATAATATTTATTTGAACTAGTATATTTGAAATATAATCCAAGTTATTTATTAAATTTGATTCCAATAAGTTTTACATGCCTACAAATGCTCCTACTTCAAGATTTATCGAAGTATAAGTTTGGCGTACTAGCTTGAAGTAGTAGTGACATACTTTATGGAATTTGAGTGTAGTTTAGTCCTAAAATAATTTCAACTTAGTCGAACATGTAATCAAGTAAGCATTTTCTGAAGCAAGCTCAAAAATCTAAGTCACCCCCATATTATCACATAAAAGAAGTTCAAAACACTATGTTTTAATAGTGCACGTTACGCGGTGTATCTTTCATGGATTTTCTTTAGTTCCTCACTATTGATCGATGCTTTTTCCAATAGTAATAGGTGGACTTGATTGTAGTAGTTGCCGCTTTTTCCAATCAGTATTGGAGACAAATTGTAGTAGTTGCCCCTTTTAACACTGATCCCACATCGGTATGCTCTTCCCCTTTAAACATCAATTTGCAGTATTGGCAAGCTTGTTCAAGTGTTCCTTGACAGGTAAAAGTTTTTTTTCCCTTCTTTTTTTTTTTTTTGCATTTTTATCTCCTTTTTTTTTGTTGGTCAAGAAAGTAAGAGTAAATTCCTCCATTACCGAAAAAGTTTTAGAATGTGAAGGGATGGATACTCAACCCTGTCCTAATATCGGAGAGATTACTCTTAAAGGTAGCCCGAATATCGAAGAGATTACTCTCAAGGTGCTCCGACTATCGGAGAGATTACTCTCGAGGTGACCCGACTATCGGAGAGATTACTCTGAACGTGGCCTGACTATAGGAGAGATTACTCTCAAAACGATCCGACTATCGGAGAGATTACCCTCAAGGTGGCCCGAATATCGGAGAGATTACTCTCAAGGTGGCCCGACTATCGGAGATATTAATCTCATGGTGTGAAGGGATGGATACTCTTCACGGCCCGAATATCGGAGAGATTACTCTCAAGGTGGCCTGAATATTGGAGAAATTACTCTCAAGGTAGCCCGAATATCAGAGAGATTACTCTCAAGATGTGAAGGGATGGATACTCATCACGGCCCGAATATCGGAGAGATTACTCTCATGGTAGCCCGGATATCGGAGAGATTACTCTCAGGGTGTGAAGATATGGATATTCATCTCCGCCCAAAACCCAGTGGCCATTTCAGGACGCAAAGGTTCGTATGGCATATCGAAGTACAAGTCCATGGCAACAAATAGATGGACAAATCCTCAACATCATATGAAGGACAAATCCATGGCAAAATATTGAAGGGTAAATCCATAAAGAGGCCAACTTAAGGTGCAAAGGGACTTAAACGTCCACCTTAAGATTAAAAAATTATAGTTCATTTTAAGGACAAACCCATAAAGAGACCAACTTAAGGTGCAAAGGGACATAAACGTCCACCTTAAGATCGAAAAGTTATAGTTCCTTTTAAGGACAAACACGTGAAAAAGCTAACTTAAGGTGCAAAGGGACTAACATGTCCACCTTAAGATTGGAAAATTAGAATGTTTCAACTCAAAGACTTGGTGGACTTGACGACATCAACTTAAACACTTGGCGAACTTTGAAGATTTGGCGGACTTTGCAGACTTCAACTTGAAGACCGACAAACTTGAAGATTTGATGGACTTGAAGATTCGGCGGACTTTGACTCTTCAACCTAAAGAATGGTGAACTTTTAAACATCAACTTGAAAAATCAGCAGATTGAAGACTTCAACATGAAGACTTGGAGGGCTTAAACAATTAAACTTGAAGACCGAAGAATCCGACGACTTCAACTTGAAGTGTTGAAGGGATTAAATATTTCAACTTGAAGAACGGAGAATTGGAGTAATTCAACTTGAAGACTACATACTCGAAGATTTCAACTTGAAGATTTTGAGGGCTTAAATATTTCAACTTGAAGTTTGGTGAATTCTAGTACTTAAACTTGAAGAATGCATACTTGGAGACTTAAACTTGAAGATTTGGAGGGCTTAAATATTTCAAATTGAAGAGCGGCGAACTTGAATATTGCCGGACTTAAAGATTTGGAGAACATGAAGACATAGTGAATCCCTGAACTTCAGTGCAAATACTTGGTAGCCTCCTGGAAGACTAGAATCATCCCATTAAATAAACTGGTTTATCATGGAGGCTTGTCCAACTCTAACTCATGAAGATCCAAAGTTCAAAAGAAGAATGATATTTCAGCCTGATTTTCAAGTACTAGCTGAATGAATTACTTCCATCATACTTCATTTGGACAACGATTGGGGTAATATGTATCTTTTGAACTTATGCGACTGAACTCAGAATGAAAATCTAAGCTACCTACGTACCTCAGTGAAGAGGATCAAGTCATCTCGTAGTTCAGAATGGGTAATTATTTTTTTATTATTTATGTCCTAACTTTTGCCTAGGCTGCCTCTTTCAAAAATTTCAACCTAGCGGACTTTTTATTTTATTTTTTTATGTCTAACTTTTGCCTAGACCGCCTCTTTTGAGGTTTTCAACCTAGAGGACTCTTTTATTTTTGGTGGGACGTACACAGTTTAGACTCATGCGGGCCAGGAGTGTAGGAACATGCAGTTTAGGCTCATGCAACAAAGAGCGTTTCAACTTCAAGGATAATACTTCTTCAAAAACTTGCCATTTTTAGGGCCGATTCTCATGTCATTTCAACCAACTTGTAAGCCCCACTTGAATAAACTTCTTGCACGACATATGGCCCATCCCATTTTGAAGTGAATTTTCCTACAAGTTTATGAGAAGTAATAATGGGTCTTCATATGGAAAGGACTTAATCTCCTACTTGAAAGGATCTCGGGCTAACTCTTTTATTGAAGATGCGAGACAACCGAGCTTGATAACATTTAAGACTTTGTTGAGCTTCCAACCTCTTCTAATCAAGATCCTCCAACTCTACTAATCAACGTCGAGCATTTTCTTCATCAATGATCACTTCTTGAATAGTTAATCGTAATGAAGGTATTTGACGCTCGAGTGGCAAGACAGCTTCTTCCATATGCCCACAGAGCTGTTGTCCTATATGCCCATAGAGCTTCTTCCATATAGTCATGCCAATCCCGTTTGGAATTGGAGACGAATTTCTTTAACAAGTTGCATAGAGTCTTGTTGAATACCTAACCTAGACCATTGGCGTCAGCATTGTACATAGAGGAGTTACGTTTCTTGAAGCCAAAGAGTTCACAAATCTTGTTCATCAACCTATTATCGAATGGCTTGCCATTATTCGTTATTATGTAACGAGGAATGCCAAAGCGATAGATAATATTTACTCGGATGAAACTTGCAATATTTTCCTTATTTACTTCCTTAAGAGCAACAACTTCAGCCCATTTTGAGAAGTACTCAGTTGCATCCAAGATGTATAGGTGCCCACCAGAGGACTTTGGCAGTGGTCCAACAACATCTAATACCCAAGCGTCAAACGGCCAGGATGCAACATTCGGGTGCAACACTTCTGGAGGTTGATGAATAAAATTTGCATGGAATTGACAAGCCTTGCATCTTCGAGCATAGTCCAAGCACGTGCTTACCATCGTTGGCCAATAATATCCCACCCTTTTTATATGGAAGTGGAACTTTACTCCAGACTGGTGTGACCCACATACCCCAGAATGTGCCTCTTGCAAAGCTTGGAGTGCTTCTTCTTCCCCTAAGAATCGCAAGAGTACTCCCTTGAATGACCTTCTGTATAGAGTATCTTTGTAGTAAAGGAAGTGAGGCGTGCGACAACGAATTTCAGTCCTTCTCCTCGGATTTCAGTCCTTCTCCTCGGATTGAAGTATTCCACAGCTTAAGTAGTCGATAATGGGTTGTCACCATTCTTCTTTCTCAGCTTCAGAAACTGCGACAAGATGGTTGAGTTCATTTTCTTCACCTTCAGTTATATTTGGCGACGGTACTACCCATTTTTGGCAGACAGTAACTTGCGCTTGTTCATGTAGGGTTAATGATGAATCTAAGGTAACTAAATCATCAACCTTCTTGTTTTCTTTCCTTAGCACATGTTGAATAGTCACGTCACCGACCCACCCTATTAATTATTTATCATAATCATGATATGGGCGTAGTTCAGGTTTCTTGACCTCGTAACTACCTAAAAGTTGGTTGATCACCAGTTGAGAGTTACCAAAGACTTGCAATTGCAACTGCCTTATTTCGAAAGCCATTTCAAGCCCAAATGTTAGTGCTTGATACTCAGCAACATTGTTAGAGCAGGGTTGCATCAACGTAAAGGAGTAGGGCAGAACTTCACCTTGAGAAGTGACAAATACTACACCAGCACCTACTCCTCCGCGATGTGCAGAACCATCAAAGTACATCTTCCATAGAGGTTGAACTTCAATGACCATTGCGTTCTCATAAGGTAGTACGTCAGTTAGCTCCCAATCATCAAGTATAGGGTGATCTGCCAAGAAGCCCGCTAACGTTTTTACTTTTATAGCCTTTTGAGGGATGTACACAATTTCAAATTGTTGAAACTGGAGGTACCACCTTACTAGTCGATCACTAAGGACAGGTTTTGATATCACTAACTTGATGGGATTTGCTCTAGAAACCAAACGAATGACATGAGCTTGAAAGTAGTGCTTCAACTTTTGGATTGAAAAGACTAGTGCCAAACATTACTTTTCGATTGGTGAATAATTCATTTTATTTGGTGTCATCATCCTACTCAAGTAGTAAAGGATGTTTTCTTTCCCTTCACTATTTTCTTGGGCCAACAGCGCTCCAACAGACCTTTCTTGTGCTGAAATATATAGTACCAGTGGTTTTCCAAGTATAGGGGCTGCCAAAACTGGAGGCTTCATCAAGCAAGTTTTGATACTTTCAAAGGCATTACTACAAGCTTGGTCCCACTTGAAAGGAACGTCTTTCTTCATGAGGCGACTGATGTTTGGCACCTCCCAGCTAGGTTTGAGATGAATCTCCTAAGGTATGCTAGCTTTCCTTGCAGAATTTTTAATTCATGAATATGCTGAGGCTCAGGCATTTTCAAAATTGTATCTACTTTGGCTTGATCAATTTCGATCCCTCGATGCCAAACATTGAAATAAAGGAACTTTCAAGAAGTAACTCCAAAGGAACATTTCAATGGATTCATCCTAAGTTGGTACCTCCGGAGTAATGCAAACACCATTCTCAAGTCTTTTAAGTGGTCGCTCTTCTTTCTCGATTTTACCACCAAGTCGTCAACATAGCATTCAACCTTCTTGTGGAGAAAGTCATCAAAGATATTCTGCATGGCTCTTTGGTAAGCATTCTTCAAGCCAAAAGGCATTACCTTGTAGCAATAAATACCCTTTGGGGTACGGAATGCAGTAAGCTCTTCATCTTTTGGTGCCATGCGAATTTGGTTATAGCCCGACGAACCATCCATGTAAGACATTGCCTCATAACTAGTAGTAGTATCGATCATCAGCTCTAGAATAGGAAGCGGGAATTCATCTCCCAGACACACATTATTAAGATCCTTGAAGTCAACGCACACTCAAATCTGGCCATTCTTCTTCCTTACAGGGGCAATACTTGAGACCCATGTTGGGTATTTAACTTCACTAATAAAGCTAGCTTCAATGAGTTTGTTAACTTCACTTTCAATCAAGGGAACCAAGTCCAGCCTAAAGCGCCTTTGAGCTTGCTTAACAGGACGAGAGCCATTCTTGATTGCAAGGTGATGGAATGCTACTTTAGGGTCCAAGCCAGACATCTCTTTGTAACTTCAAGCAAAGACATCCTTAAACTCCTTGAGTAACTCCATATAAGTTCTTTCTTCATCGACTCCTAGTAAAGCACTTAGATATGTGGGCCTCGGTTCTTTATCAGTGCCAAGGTTAACTTCTTTTAAGGCATCAACTGTTGTCTTCACCCCTTCTTCGAGTTCCGGTGGAGCATCTTTCGTATCTTCATCTTTTTAAGGTCCCCATCGTTGAAGGATACGTGATAACACGATGAAACATCCTCTAATTTCTCGCCATCCTCCATTAGAGATGAAACACCATTCTCGCCTAGTGAAGTAACATGATACGAAGAACACACACTTTATTCATTGTCATCACGTTCCTTAGTGAAGACCACAGTATATGGCTTTACCTTCAGTACTTCTTTACATGAAACCACAAGTTTTGTTTGTCGCCTTATTCTAGAAGGAGCCAAACTTTGAAAATCCTTAGAGATCTTCTGGATTCTGGGCCAAGCGGGTGTCCTTATGCTTTGATAATTTCTCTGGAACTTATTCCCCTTCTTTAATGGGCCCAATCTCACAAATACTGAAGTCTTCACAACTGATGTTTCAAGTCGATCGAATACAGAAGGCCGGTTAGAAGAGGCGAATTCATCTTCTACAGTGATATAATTATTGTTCGTCCTTCTTATGGAGATGCGCACCGGTGACAGTTGCTTGTATCCCAAACATTCACGTTTTTGCCTCCCTAACTTTGACGGCTCATTGGGATTGTATCCAGCTTTTGCAAATAGCTTGTAAGCGTTAGGATCAAAACCTTCATATGTTCACTTTGTAGCGAGTGCCACATTCTGCAAATGATTTTTGGCCACAAATGATCCTTGTTTACCAACCACACATTGTCTAACCAAATCTAATTCTCTCGCAATACGTTCCTCGAAAAATCATCCTTACGCTATGCTATCCATAAGGTTGACCTAGCCTTCTCTTCTCTCTCTTTGTCCACGCGAAGATTCCATTCCTTTCCTTTCCTAGCCTATTCAATGTGGTCATGTATGTAATAGAATTCAATGGGAAGACCTCCTAGTTGGACCCAGACTGCGATGGTAGTGAATGTGGCCTCAGCTCCCACAAATGCATGCTCCCAAAGCCTTACACTGAGATAGTACCACAAAGCAGGGGTTAACATAAATGACTCTATGGAAGTCCTCTCCCACTTGAAAGCTAAATAAGGAGAAGAAGTGCCAAGTGGCTTTGAGGACAACTTTACTACCTCAATTCATTTTACCGGAAGAGTTAACTCCTTTAGCATGTTAGTTTGGAGATTAGATGATTTACCTTCATCTTTCTTCCTTTTAGGGACATATTGGAGTGCAGGAGTTACTTTCTTTCCATAAGACAAAATATCCCTTTTATAACATTTATTCGAGTTAGGTTGTACCTCCTTAGTAACAGCTTTGGCTCTACCAGCAGTCACCTTAGCTCTTTTAGTTGTGGGCTCGTCATTCTTGCTTTTCATGATATCATCAGCTTTTAGCTCCTTCACAATGCGGTTCTTCAAGTAGAACTTTGCATCGGCGAAGTGTGACTCAGCCTCGGTGAATGGCTCATCATCAGCAATTATCTTCTTCTCGACTTCACCCTCGTAGTATTTTAAACATTGATGGTAGGTAGATGGAACTACTTTATTCTCATGTATCCAAGGCCTTCCAAGCAAGATATTGTATGAAGTCTTTGCATCGATCACATGCAGCCACACACTTAATTGCATATCTTTAATGGCGATTCCCAACATGATCGCACCTATGGCTCTTTGCCCCCCTTGGTTGAATCCTTGAATCATCATACAACATTCTACGAATTCGTTCATGGGAATACCAAGTTCTTTCATAGTGCGAATTGGCAAGATATTCACTGAGGATCCTCCATCAACCAAAATTTGAGTTACCCTTTCATCGCACATATAGCCAACCAGGTACAATGGGCAGTTATGAGGAGTGTCACCTAGTAGAAGATCGTAATATATGAATGTAACTTTTTCCTCACAAGCATTAACTTCTTGAGGAATGTACTCGATGAGCTTTTCCAAAGATGGTGCCAGTGGTAGGTCATCACTCATTTCTTCTCCTTTGTCAGCATGGAAACAAGATGCATCAATACCCTCATGGGAAATCTTCGTGCGGAACCACCTTGGTAAGAACTCCTCCAAGGTCACTGGATGTCGTGGCTTTTGAGGATGGTGCACCTCTACTTTTGCTTTCGTCAAATGCTTAACTGGATTCCATCTCCTTGGTCTTTTCATCATCATTTTCCTTGTTGGTTGTTCTATTGATTCTTTTCGTGGGCTCCTTTTGTGGTGCCTACAATGAGTCACCAACGTCCAACCTTCATCATCATCATGGTGGTCTACTTCGACTTTGTTATTCTCCAGTAGTTCTTCATCTTTGATTTCTTTTAAACTGCATAGCTCATCTAGACTGAATGAGCCAAAGGTGATAGAGACTTGATTCGCACTTGCCTTCTCATCTTCAAGCACGATCTTCTTTTCACGGGCTAAGTCAATAACTTTGTCCTTGAAAACAAAGCACTTCTCCAGAGGGTGGCCCACAAGTTGATGGAATTTGCAGTAATTTGGGTCATTCGTGTTACCATCTTCATTTGGCCGCTTCATATCCGGAAGCTCAATGAGATTTAACTCAAGGAGTTCATCAAAAATTGTTGGCACATCAGAATCCAGAAATGGGTACTCCTTGTCTTGCATTTCTTTTATAGTCAACTTCCCACTTGGTTTATCTTGAAAATGAGTGGATTTCATACTCTGCTTCTTGCTCACCTTTGTTGTGAACTTCCCAGGTAATGTGTTGACATTCATAGCTTCTTTGTTTTCAGACTTGGGTGCAAACTTGCTCCATTTCCTGACTTCTTGCTTGTCATTCCCTTTGCGAGTCTCGTAGATAGGAAGCCTTTCGTTTCCAGCATAGGCCATGCTTAACTCCATGTCATGGGCACGAGTCGCAAGTTCTTCAAATGTGCTAGGCTTAATACCTTGCAACATGTAGTGCAATCCCCAATGCATGAGTTGGAAGCACATATCTATGCCAGAAACTTAACTAAGCCTGTCTTTGTAGTTGAGGCTTGCATTCCTCCAACGATTGATAAATTCCATAATTGGTTCGCTTTTCCATTGACGAGTATTTGTAAGTTCCACCATGCTCACAGTGTGTCTCATACTATAAAAGCGATTGAGGAACTCTTGCTCTAGTTTATCACAACTATCATAGATCCAGCCTCGAGGTCTGCGTATGTTACGATCCGAAATTTCCACCTTTGAGACCGTGATGGTGCCTAAAATTTCACTTGCTAGACAAGCCAACATTAGAATAATTTAAACCATTTTTTTTACAATTCATTTTAATTAAATAATAATGAAACCAACAAACAGAATAATATCTGAATTTAAATGTGCAAACCAAAAATAATACAATATCTATATACCATCCCAGAACTGGAGTCACAAGTGTACGAGCTTCTAGAATAATACAAACAAGGGTCTAAATAAAATAAAGTTGTCTGAAAGAAAGCACGCAGCCAAGATAAAGTAGAGGGGGACTTCAAAGCTGCGAACGTTGTGCAGCTATACCTCAAGTTTCCTCTGATAGCTGAATCCGAACAAATCTACAGTACGCGGCTGGGACCAACTCCAGTATCTGCACAAGAAGTGCAAAGCGTAGTATGAGTATAACCGATCCCATATACTCTGTAAGTGTCGAGCCTAACCTCGACCAAGTAGTGACGAGGCTAAGGCAGGTTGCTTACATTAACTTGTACGCAATAATAATAATAATGATAACAGGAATAGAAGTAAAACTGGTAAGTAATATCAATAATTGAAGGCAATCCAGCAGTCATAAACCTTCAATTAATTTTCGTTGCGGCGTGCAGCCCGCCCTAACAATATGAACTTAGAATAATTCCGTTACGGCGTACAACATCATCCACAATATAATCTTTCAATTTAATTCCGTTGCGGCGTGCAACCCGCTCCAACAATATAAACTTTCAATAAATCTGTTGCGGCGTGTAACCCGCTCCAGCAATATAAACTTAAAATGAATCTGTTGCGGCGTGCAACTCGCTCCATCAATATAATTAAATAACTCTTAAATATAAAAATACTCCAATAAATATCATATTCAATAAGGAATTATTAGGAAACAAAGCATAAAATAATTATGATTTATTTAGGAAACAAATAATGACAAGTAGCAATTAATTGTAAAAATCAGGGAGAAAATAGGCAATTTAATATTTAATATGCTAAATGTCAAGTAGTAATTAAGACACATAATTCAAATAAGCATGTAGCAATTATAGCATGAATTCAAGACATAATATTGGACAAGGAATATGAGAGAAATAATTAATATTATAATTAATTCATGATTTAAAATAATTTATGATTTTCAGATAAATATGCAAACAATCAATTTGACGATGTATAGGCACTCATCACCTCGCTTATACGTCATTACACATGAAATTCACTTAACAAATAATTCAAGGGTTCTATTCCCTCAAGTCAAGGTTAACCACGACACTTACCTCGCTTCGCAACCAAATTCAAGATTTCAATAAACCTTTGCCTCGCGAATTGGTGTCCGAAAGTTTCAACTATAGTCACAAACAATTCTATATACTCAACAAGAATCGTAAGAACTAATTCTATATGAAATTACTAATATTCCGAATAAAAATCCGAATTTCATCTAATAATTCAACAGTGGGACCCACATCTCGAATTTCTGAAAAACTTATGAAATCCGAACACCTGTTCCGAGACGAGTCCAACCATACAAAATTTATCAAATTTCGATGTCAAATGGACCTTCAAATCCTAAATTTTTGTGTTTGGAAAGTTTTACAAAAATTCCAATGTCTTCCATCAAAATCTGAAATAAAGGATGAATATAAATATGGATTTATGAAATATAGTCACTTTCGGGTATAGAACACTTACCCATGTCGAAGTCGTGAAAAACTCCTTCAAATCGCCTAAAAACTGAGGTTTTAAAACTCAAACAAAAATGGCGAAATGACTGATTTGCGATCCCTTATGTTTCTGTCAATTTTGCTTCTGCTACGAAATGGCCGCATCTGTGACATCGCTTTTGCGACTGAAAATGTCGCTTCTGCGTTGTCTTTTGATTCTGCGAACGCAATGTCCACTTATGCGGACTTGCAGAAGCGTCTAGTTTTCCGTTTCTGCGGCTTCTTGCTCAGCTCCTGTGCTTCCACTTCTGCGACAGACTTCACGCTTTTGTGGAGCCGCTTCTGCGGCCAATGCTTCGCAAAAGTGAACACACTAGATGCAGCAAATTCCAGAATTTACTTAAGTCCACAATTTCATCCGATTGCAATCTGAATCACACTCGGGGTACTCGGGACCCCGTCCGAATATACCAACAAATCCCGTAACATAATACGGATTTACTCGGGGTCTCAAATCATGTCAAACAATGTTGAAATTGCAATTCACACCCCTATTCGAACTTTTGAGTTTCAAACTTTTCAATTAACAAAACTCGTGCCGAAACGTATTAAACGAATCCGGAATGACTTCAAATTTGGCGCACAAGTCATAAATGAAATAATAGAACTATTCCCATTTCCAGAATTGGGTTCTGGTCCTAATATCAATAAAGTCAAATACGCGATCAAACTTTAGAATCTTTAGCCTTTAGATTTCTAGTTTCCGTTAAATGGCGATAATTGCAGCTAGGGACCTCCGAATTCGATTTCGGGCATACGTCCAAGTTCCAAATCATGATTCGAACCTACCGGAACTATCAAAATACTGATGGCACATTTGCTCAAAACATTGACCAAAGTCAACTCAAATGAGTTATGAAGCTCCATTTCACATTTAAATTAATTTTTTCACATAAACACTTTTCAGAATAACTTACGGACTGCGCACGTAAGTCGAAGAATGCTGAAAGGTATTATTCGAGGTCTCAAAACATATAAATGAACATTAAATTTAAATATAACCTTTCGGGTCATCACATTCTCCACCTCTAAAATAAACGTTCATCCTCGAATGGAATTAAAAAATTACCTGAGCTGGTGAAAAGGTGTGGACATCCACTCCGCATGTCTGACTCGGACACCCAAGTAACTGCCTCAATCAACTGACCTCTCCATTGTACCCAAACTGAAGGATAACTCTTAAACCTCAACTGTTGGACCTGCCGGACTAGAATAGCTATCGACTCCTCTTCATAAGTCAAATCTTTGTCCAATTGGATTGAGCTGAAATCTAATACATGGGACGAATCACCATTGCATTTACGGAGCATGGATACATGGAACACCGGATGAACTGTTGATAAACTAGGTTGTAGTGCAAGCTTGTAATCTACTTCACCCACCCTTTCAAGAATTTCAAAGGGCCCGATATACCTAGGGCTCAACTTGCCCTTCTTTCCGAATCTCATTACACCTTTTATATGTGAAAACCGGAGCAATACTCTTTCTCTTGTCATGAATGCAATGTCATGAACTTTACTGTCGGCATAACTCTTTTTCCTAGACTGAGCTGTGCGAAGTCGATCCAGAATAACCTTGACCTTAACCAAGGCATCCTGTACCAAATCGGTACCCAACAACCGAGCCTCTCCCGGTTCAAACCTGCCAACTGGCGAACGACTTCCTATATTTATATAGAGCCATATGAATGCTCGACTGGTAGTTATTATTATCGGCAAACTCTGCAAGTGGCATGAACGAATCCCAAGAACCTCCAAAGTCTATAACACAAGCGTGAAGCATATCTTCCGTTATCTGAATAGTGAACTCTAACTGTGTGTCTGTCTGTGGATGAAATATTGTACTCAACTCAACCCGCGTGCCTAACTCACGCTTTATAGCCCTCCAAAAGTGCGAGGTGAATTGCGTACCTCGATCAAAAATGACAGACACGGGCACACCGTGAAGGCGGACAATCTCACAAATGTATATTTCAGCTAACCTCTCTGAGGAATAGGTAACTGCCATTGGAATGAAACGTGCTGACTTGGTCAACCTGTCCATAATGACCCAAACTACATCAAATTTTCTCTGAGTCCGTGGGAGCCCAACAACAAAATCCATAGTGATACGCTCCCACTTCCACTCAGGAATTTCTAACTTCTGAAGTAAACCACCAGGTCTCTGATGCTCGTACTTGACTTGCTGACAATTTCAACACCGAGCTACATATGCAACTATATCCTTCTTCATTTTCCTCCACAAATAATGTTGCCGCAAGTCTTGATACATTTTGGTGGCACCCGGATGAATAGAATACTGCAACCTGCTTGCTACCACCGTGCCGCACCATAAGCAAATGAGGATCGTCATAATGTCGCTCTCTGATACGCTCATACAAGGAAGACCAAGCGACTGTGCAAGCTAGAATCCGATTAGACTCTGAAACATCTATCCTCACGAACTGATTGGCCAAAGTCTAAACATCTGCAGCTAATGGCCTCTCATCAACCAGAATATACGCAAGGCTGCCCATACTCACAACCTTTCTGCTCAAAGCATCGGCAACCACATTGTCCTTTCCTGGGTGATACAAAATGATAATATCCTAGTCTTTCAACAGCTCCAACCATCTTATCTGTCTCAAATTGAGATCTTTTTGTTTGAACAGGTACTGTAGACTACGATGATCAGTGAACATCACACACGAGACACCGTAAAAGTGCCTCCAAATCTTCAGCGCATGAACAATGACTGCCAATTCTAAGTCATGAACAGGATAATTCTTTTCATGAACCTTCAACTACCGCGACGCATATGCAACCACTCTGCCATCTTGCATTAATACTGCACTAAGCCCAATGTGAGATGCATCACAATACACCGTATAAGATCCTGAACCTGTGGGTAATACCAACACTGGCGTCGTAGTCAAAGCAGTCTTAAGCTTCTGAAAGCTCAACTCACACTCGTCTGACCATCTAAATGGGGCATCCTTCTGGGTCAATTTAGTTAGTGGGGATGTTATGGATGAAATCCCCTCCATGAACCGACGGTAATAACCCACCAAACCGAGGAAACTACGAATCTCTGTAGCTGAAGTAGGTCAAGGCCAATTTTGAACTGCCTCGATCTTCTTAGGATACACTTTTATGCCTTCTGCCGATACAACATGCCCCAAAAAGGCAACTGAGTCTAACCAAAATTTATATTTTGAAAATTTTGCATATAACTAATTATTTTTCAAAGTCTGAAGCACAATCCGAAGATGTTGCTCATCCTCCTCTCGACTGCTGGAGTAAATCAAGATATCATCAATGAATACAACCACGAAAGAATCCAAATACGGCTTGAATACCTGGTTCATCAAATCCATAAATGTTGATAGGGCATTTGTTAGCCCAAATGACATCACTAGGAATTCGTAATGCCCATACCGAGTCCAAAAGGTTGTCTTAAGGACATGGGATGCCCTAATCTTCAACTGCCGGTAGCCAGACCTCAAATCGATCTTTGAAAACACCTTGGCACCATGAATCTAATCGAATAAGTCATCAATTCTTGGCAACAGATATGTGTTCATGATAGTAGCATTGTTCAACTGCCGATAATCTATGCACATCCTCATTGAACCATCTTTCTTCTTTACAAATAACACTGGTACACCCCAGGTTGAGATGCTAGGTCTAATGAATCCCTGGTCAAGAAAATCTTCTAATTTCTCCTTCAATTCCTTTAGCTCCGGTGGGGCCATACGTTATGGTGGAATAGAAATAGAATGGGTGCCCGGAGCCAAATCAATACAGAAATCAATATCTCTGTCGGGTGGCATCCCCGGCAAATCTGCAGAAAATACATCTGGAAATTTACGAACAACTGGGACTGAATCTATAGAAGGAACATCCGCACTAGGATCGCGAATATAAGCCAAATAATCTAGACACCCCTTCTCAACCATAGGACGAGCTTTCACGTAAGAAATAACCTTGGTAGTGGAATGGCCAGGAGTCACTTTCCACTCTATTCGAGGTAACCCCGGCATGGCTAAGGTCACCGTTTTGGCGTGATAATCCAATATAGCATGATAAGGTCACAACCAATCCATTCCCAATATAACATCAAAATCTACCATATCAAGAAGTAGAAGATCCACGCTAGTCTCAAGACTCCCAATAGTAACCACATATGAACGATAGACACGATCTACCACAACAAAATCTCCCACCGGTATGGACACACACACAGAAGCACTCAGAAAATCACGAGGCACAACCAAATATAAAACAAAGTAGGAGGACACATAGGAATAAATAGATCCTGGATCAAATATAACTGAAGCATCTCTATGTCAAGCAGGAACAATACCTGTGATCACGACATCGAATGACTCGGCCTCAGGCCTAGCTGGAAAAGCATAAAATCGGGGCTGGGCCCCACCACTCGGAGCTACATCTCTGGGATGGCCCATAACTGGCTGGCCTCCACCTCTAACAACCTGACCTCCACCTCTAACTGCCTGACCCCTTCCCCTAGCTGGCCAGGAGGGTGGTAGAGCAATCGGTGCTGGTATGATGGCACGAGAATCATGCTGAGATCTGTTGCTCGGCGACCTAGTGCAATACCTCTTAATGTGACCAATGTTCCCACACTCATAACACCCATCTTGTTGTTGTGGCTGCTGAAGCTGAAGTTGACCCGAACAGGCCGGATAACCGTTGTAGGGACTCTGGAGTAGTGGTGCACTAATAGGAGCTAAATGTGTACTAAATGATGGTTGTCCATAGTAAGGCATAATAGGGTCGTGACTCGCTGGAGCACCGTGAGATGTCTGAAGTGCTGAATAAAATGGCCAGGGAGGATGATCCCTACCATAAGTACCCCTGCCTCCAGATGAGGCGCCTCTGAAATTATCGGAATAACAGGGACTCTTATCTGATGCTGGCCCTCTCTCCTGAGCACGAAATAACTCGATCTGTCTAGTATTATTCACGGTTGTCTAGAAGGAAATATCATTCCCTGTCTCCTTGGCCATCTGATGCCTAATAGTATAAGTGAGTCGATCAATGAATCTCATCACACTCTCCTTTTCAGTAGGAAGCAAGACGATGGCATGACGTCCTAAGTCCACAAATTGGGTCTCATATTGGGTAACAATCATACTACCTTACTGGAGATGCTCAAACTGCCTGCGGTATTCCTCTCTCAGTGTAATAGGAACAAACTTCTCCAGAAACAGTTGTGAGAGCTGCTCACGGGTAAATGCTGGCGAATTAGCTGGTCTAGTAAGTACATAATCTCTCCACCACCTCTTGGCGGAACCAGTCATCTGAAACCCAACAAAATCGACTTTGTTGCTTTCAACTATTCCCATGTTCCGAAGCACTTCATTGCAGTGGTCAATATAATCATGTGGGTCCTCAATAGGTGTACCACTGAAGTGAACTGGAAAGAGCTTAGTAAACTTGTCCAATCTCAATAAAGCCTCAGAAGACACGGTGGGTCTATCACCAGCCTGTGCCGCAATAACTGGCTAAACTATCCAGACTGGCGGGACTGCTGGAGCTTGATACTGAGGAGCCATCTGCTCCGGAGTGAGAGTAATGGGAGTTTGTGCTCCTCCCCCAGCCTGTGACACGGCTGGTGCCACTGGAAATGTACCATTCTGGGCCACACCCTCCATTAGGCTCACCAAACGGACTAGAGCGTCCTGAATTACTGGAGTAGCTTTGAACCCTTCCGGGACCTGAACCGGTCAAACAGGTACAGTCTGATCTGGAACCTCCGCTTCCAAATCTATATGAGTTTCTACAACAGGAGCTGCTGCTCGAGCTCTAGACTGAGCTCTACCTCTTCCTCTACCTCGGCCTCTGGCACAACTTCGGCCTCGGCCTCTACCCCTGGTTATAGTTTCCACTGGGGGCTCTGGTCCCTGTTCGTCGGTAGATGTATTACTATTCTCGCCATCTGCGAGAGAATAGTAATAGAATGGTTCAATCGTCAATGATAGAATAAAATCGTACAATAAAATAAGAAAGAAGTGATATTGTTCCTACACTCCATAGCCTCTGATAAATAAGTACAGACGTCTCTATACCGATCCTTCAGACTCTACTAAGCTTGCTCGTGACTCGTGAGACCTAAGCAACCTATTGCTCTGATACCAATATGTCACAACCCAAAATTTCCACCTTCGGGACCATGATGGTGCCTAACATTTCACTTGCTAGGCAAGCCAACGTTAGAATAATTTAAACCATTTTTTATAATTTATTTTAATTAAATAATAATGAAACCAACAAACAGAATAATATCTGAATTTAAATGTGCAAACCAAAAATAATACGATGTCTATATACCATCCCAGAACTGGAGTCACAAGTGCACGCGCTTCTAGAATAATACAAACAAGGGTCTGAATAAAATAAAGCTATCTGAAAGAAAGCACACAGCCAAGATAAAGTAGAAGGGGATTTCAGAGCTGCGAACACTGTGCATCTATACCTCAAGTCTCCTCTGATAGCTGAATCCAAGCAAATCTACAGTACGCTACTGGGACCCACACAGGTATCTGCACAAGAAGTGTAGAGTGTAGTATGAGTACAACCGACCCCGTGTACTATGTAAGTGCCGAGCCTAACCTCGACGAAGTAGTGACGAGGCTAAAGAAGGTTGCTTACATTAATCTGTACGCAATAATAATAACAATAACTGGAATAGAAGTAAGACCGGTAAATAATATCAGTAATTGATGTCAATCCAGCAGTCATAAACCTTCAATTAATTTCCATTGCGCCGTACAGCCCGCCCTAACAAAATGAACTTAGAATAATTCCGTTATGGTGTGCAACACCATCCAACAATATAATCTTTCAATTTAATTCCATTGCGGCGTGCAACCCGCTCCAACAATATAAACTTTCAATAAATCTGTTGCTGCATGCAACACGCTCCAACAATATAAACTTAAAATAAATTCGATGTGGCGTGCTACTCTCTCCATCAATATAATTAAACAACTCTTAAATGTAAAAATACTCCAATAAATATCATATTTAATGAGGAATTATTAGGCAATAAAGCATACAATAAATATTTAGGAAACAAATAATGACAATAAATAATGAATTATTAGGAATTCATTATTTAGGAATTCATTATTTAGGAAACAAATAATGACAACAAATAATGAAAATAAATATTTAGGAATTATTAGGAAACAAATAATGACAAGTAGGAATTAATTATGAAAACCAGGGAGGAAATAGGCAATTCAATATTTAATATGATAAATGTCAAGTAGTAACTAAGACACATAATTCAAATAAGCATGTAGCAATTATAGCATGAATTCAAGACATAATATTGGACAAGAAATATGAGAAAAATAATTAATATAATAATTAATTCATAATTTAATATAATTTAAGATTTTCAGATAAATATGCAAACAATAAATTTGACGACGTATAGGCACTCGTCACCTCGCCTATACGTCATTACACATGAAATTCACTTAACAAATAATTCAAGAGTTCTATTCCCTCAAGTCAAGGTTAACCACGATACTTACCTCGCTTCGCAACCAAATTTAAGATTCCAATAAACCTTTGCCTCGCGAATTGGTGTCCGAAAGTTTTAACTATAGTCACAAACAATTCAATATACTCAACAAGAATCGTAAGAATTAATTCCATATGAAATTACTAATCTTCCGAATAAAAATCTGAATTACATTTAATAATTCAATAGTGGGACCCACATCTCAAATTTCTAAAAGATTTATGAGATCCGAACACCCGTTCCAAGACGAGTCCAACCATACAAAAATTATCAAATTCCGATGTCAAATAGACCTTCAAATCCTAAATTTTTGTTTTTGGAAAGTTTTACAAGAATTCCAATTTCTTAAATCTAAATCCGAAAAAACGATGAATATAAACATGGATTTATGAAATATAATCACTTTCGGGTATAGAACACTTACATAAGTCGATGTCGTGAAAAACTCCTTCAAATCGCCCAAAAATTGAGGTTTTAAAACTCAAACAAAAATGGTGAAATGACTGATTTTCGATCCCTTATGTTTCTGTCAATTTTCGCTTCTGCGACGAATGGTCGCATCTGCGGCGTTGCTTTCGCGACTGAAAATGTTGCTTCTACGCTGCCTTCTGCTTCTGCGAACGTAATGTCCGCTTCTGCAGACTCGCAAAGGCGTTCAATTTTCACTTCTGCGGCTTTTTGCCCAGCTCCTCTGGTTCCGCTTCTACGACGGACTTCACTCTTCTACGGCCAAGGCTTTGCAGAAGCGAACACACCTGAAGCCGAATACAGACTTACTCGGGGAAGCAGAACAAAACAGAAGCAGATTTCGATCTGAATCACACTCGGGGTACTCGGGACCCCGTCCGAATATACCAACAAGTCCCGTAACATAATACGTACTTACTCAGGGTCTCAAATCACATCAAACAACGTTGAAATTACAATTCACACCTCGATTAGAACTTTTGAGTTTCAAACTTTTCAATTTATAAAACTCGTGCCGAAACGTATTAAACGAATCCAGATTGACTTCAAATTTGGCACACAAGTCATAAATGACATAACGAAACTATTCCCATTTCCAGAATTGTCAAATCCGCGGTCAAACTTTAGAATCTTTAACCTTTAGATTTCTAGTTCTGTTAAATGGTAATAATTTGAGTCAGGGACCTCCGAATTTGATTACGGGCATACGCCCAAGTCCCACATAATGATTCGAACCTACCGGAACTATCCAAATACTTATCCGGGCCCGTTTTCTCAAAATATTGACCAAAGTCAACTCAAATGAGTTTTGAAGCTCCATTTCATATTAAAATCAATTTTTTCACATAAAAACTTTTCGAAATAATTTACACACTGTGCACACAAGTCAAAAAATACTGAAAGGTGCTATTCAAGGTCTCAAAATACAAAAATAAATATTAAATTTAAAGATGACCTTTCGGGTCATCACAGTGTACCAGTCAAAAGCATTTCCTTTTATTGAGCGGACAAATTGCTTGACGAGGTAATATCCATGAGTCCCAGCGTTGTTGCATGTCTCAAAGAAGTGTGCCATGTATTGCTTTGGATTGCCTTTTCCATCAAACTGTTGAAACTTTGGAGGTTGGTAGCCAGGAGTCTTCTTCAACATATATATCCTCGCATTATATGGCTTTGTGTATGTAAGAGAGGATTTGGTAGAAACTTGGTACTTGCTTTTGATAGTTCCTTCAATGAACTCCTTCAGTTGATCGATTGGAATCATCCCTTCAGATGAGACAGGGATAGCCTTCGTTGATGCTACTTGTCTTGGAGGAGAATTGTAAGGCCCCGTTAAAATTTTCTAATGATTTAAGATTTTAAAGTGCGCCAACAGTGTTTGGGAATAATGTGTTGGAGTAATAAAGAAGACCCATGGGATAGAACCACATTATTTTGAAATAAAAATATATGTTTAAGGTATGTTGGAATATACTAAGGAGTTTTGTGAATGACAAGAGTTTGTGTGGAATAAATTGGATACATTAAATGGAAAGGATGTCTCAATTCGCACAAGATCCTATTTCAAACGCATGATGATACCAAACTATAACTAATTAGGAGGTGATCTACCTATAAAATTAAATTCCTTCGAGTCTACATTGCAATGCTTCAAACCGTTTGTCATTTGGACACTCCTACAAGACGTTATGATAAAATTACTAAAGGCTGGCATAATGTGATTCTGCGGCCAATTCTGTGACCGCAGCATCATTCTGCGAACTGCAGAATGGTTGAAGAATTGACCAGTGTAGCCCAGTTCTGGGCATCCATTTTACGGTCCATTGTACGACCCGCATACCCGTTCTGTGGTCCATTCTGTGACCGTAGGCATGTGTTCGGAGGGTTAATTTTCCTATTTTTATAACCAAACCCCATTTTGATAATAGCCTTTAGGGATTATTTTGGGGCGCTTTTCTGAGGATTTTAGAGAGAGGAATAAACCTAACATTCTTATCATCCAATCTTGCACCAATCTTCAAGAATCCAGGAAACCAATCACAAGATCTTCATCTAAGAGGTAAGGTTCCATACCCTAGTGTTTAATTTTGAGTTTGGGGTAAAAGATGGGTGATGTGGAGTATGATTCTTGGGTGTAAGAGTATTATGTATACATGTATTTACAAATAAGGTTTGTGGGATGATTGTTGAGCTCAATTGGGTAAAGTTTGGGTTGAGGAGTGAAGGAAATCTTGTAGAAGAACCTTGTAGTTAAGTTTGTACACCTAGTGTTTGATAAAATGCTCAAATGAGCTGAGACCATGAATATCTTCCTAATTATGCTTTAATTTTGTTATGTCTCAAAATAGATTGGGATTGCTAGAATTTGTGGAACGTTTAACTACTTTAAAGAAAGCTTAAAGCGAAGTATGTTACTAAACTACTCTCTTAGAATTGAATTCCATGATGTTACCGTAAGTTTCAAGTATGGTTGGCTCAAGTTCCTTATTCTCATGTTTTGAGTTGTTCCCAATAAATCTGATTGTCCCAAATAAGCAAAGTGTCGAGAATTATGTATTCAAAACGTGTTCGAAATGTTCCTATCACATTATGTTATCCTTTGGGAATGTGTTAAAGAATGATATGTGTATTAAAATTATATGTCTTTGAGTCGTGTTTCAAATGAAGGTTATGATGCCAAATTGTGTGAGAAAATCCCAATATGCTTAAGACTCTTAATTGCTTATATGTGTACCTAAAGTCTTGATTGGAGATGTCTTATTATTGATAATCTATAAATATGGTTGGAAATGAAATAAGTGAATTGGGGATATAAAATGTGGCCAACGTGCCAAGAGTGAAACTTATACTTGTGGACAATGGTGCCAATAAAATGAAATGATGTGAGAAAGATTATGAAATGAGCTTTGATTCAACTGTTCCAAAATTAACTTTGAAAATAGAATTGCCTAAAAGCTTATGAACTCAAGTGATTCCCATATGTGGCTGTTTTAACTAATGCTATACTTTGTAAGTAGTTTCGATGTGTTTTGCATTCTTACATATTCGTGAGTTGAAAATGTGTATTGCCCTTTTTGGGAAAAAGTATTTCAAGAATAAATGGTGTGTTACTCGTTTATGATTTTAACTTGAGCTTCGATTGCCAATAATTTTACTCCATTTCTTGGAAAGAAATCCATTGTGTTTAAAGTATTCATTACCAATGAACCTAAAGTTATGATTTTCAGAATATTCTATATGTTTATATTTACGATGATGATCCATGAAAGGAAAGATATTAAAGTATGGAACATGAGATACGTCCACCGTGCTATGAATGAAGAATAATATGTATGGCAAAAGGGAGTCAATAAAATAATGCAGTTGAAAGTACTAATGAAGTGATAGTATGAACATAAAATGTGGTCGTTTGCCTAAATGAGAATTATGAGGTGTATTGTGTAAGTAAACATTGTGAATAGTTTATAAAACACACAGGTGTATTGTATGGTATATGTAAATCCAATGAACGGTCTATGAAATGCACAGGTATATTGTGTAAGTAAACATTGGGAACGGTCTATGAAACATACATGTGTATTGTATGGTATATATGAATCCTCTGAATGGTCTAAGAAACGCACAGGTGTATTGTGTAAGTCAACACTGTGAACGGTCTATGAAATGCACAAGTGTATTGTATGGTATATGTGAATCGTGTGAACGGTCTATGAAACGCATAGGTGTATTGTGTAAGTAAACATTGTGAACGGTCTATGAAATGCATAGGTGTATTGTATGGTATATGTGAATCCTATGAATGGTCTATGAAACGTATAAGTGTATTGTGTATGAAATCCTATGAACGGACTATGAAACGCATAGGTGTATTGTGTATGGAATTCTATGAACGGTCTATGAGATGCATAGCTGTATAATAATATGTGAATACTAAGGACGGTCTATGAAATGTATAGGTGTGAAATAAGAGAGGGTTATGGACGGTCTAGTGAGACGCATTGTTAACGCAGACATTACGTGCCATTTACATTTGCTTTGTTTGTACATGTTGTTTCAATTACTTTATATTATGTATTCCACGCATAGTTTATATGGCTCAGTTAATCCTAAAAGAAGATAAAAACGATGTAAGCATAACGAGACTTGAAATGTGAATATATGGGATATTTAGTTGTTCTTGATGTACTTCATATGACTCTTATTTGAATTACCATGATTTCATATGTTGTTCTATTTGCCTTAAATGTGAGTACTATTCCACATGTACTCACGTCCCTTTTGCCAGGGGCGCTGCATCTTTTAATGGATGCAAGTATACTTCTACAAGATGATATGGATCTTTGGTAGGGATCTTCTGTGCAACAGATTATGGTAAGCCTGCTACAATTCTAGTGGGCACTCGAGTCTAGTTGGTTTTATGTACTTAGGTATATATTGTCATAGAAGATCCATGTACATTGTGGGTCATGTAGTTAAGTTTTGAGTTCCGTCATGTATTTATGTTCACAGATATTATGAAGCTATGTACCCATCATGGGAGAAAAAGAAAAGAAAAAAATATTTATGGGCCATTGAGCCAAATGTATTCAATATGAAATTCAAGATCTAATTATGTTTTGATAATCATGCATGAGTTATGATGAGAGGTTGATGTAACGTAGGCTTTCTCGACTGGGTTCACTCGGTTGAGCGCCGGTCACGCTCCCCAATTTTGGGGCGTGACAAACTTGGTATTAGAGCACGGTTTAGGAGTCCTAATGTGTCATGGAGTTGTGTTAGTAGAGTCCCTCTTATCGGTGTGTTACCGTCCACACTTATAATAGGGAGGCTACAATGACATTTAGGAAATGTTTCTCTTCTTCTATCCTCGATCATGCATTAAGGTTCTAAGTTAGTCTCGGAGTTCCCTTGTTAATATCAAGGAATGTTGCACATCATGCTATGAAATAAGAAAGTCCTAAGGATTAAAGGAATGACGCACATGACAGGCATAATATACGAGGTGCACAATTGTCCTCGTAATGGATGAATGAAAATTCAAGGATACGACCAAGGTAAGCAAGGTCATAGGGTTGGCCTCGAGAGTCATGGTCGTTGTTCACATGTATATTGTACAATGTGGTGTCATCTATATGTTGTTTAGGATTGATTTCTGAGATTCTCTGGTAGGTGGATAGGCCCCAATTACAGGGGAGACTCTGGCGAAAGTTTTGAAAATTTGGGAAGTTAGCCAAATTTTGGAGCTTTTGGTGTGTAATTAAAGATTTAAGTCACATTAGGTGTCTATGGTAGACTCTAACCCTCATCCGAGTATGAATGATCCTAAGCGGGGGAGAATGTAAGGCCCCGTTAAAATTTCCTAATGATTTAAGATTTTAAAGTGCGCCAACGGTGTTTGGGAATACCGTGTTCGAGTATTAAAGGAGACCCATGGGATAGAACCACATTATTTTGAAATGAAAATATATGTTTAAGGTGTTTTTGAACATACTAAGGATTTTTGTGAATGACAAGAATTTGTGTGGAACAAATTGGATACATTAAATGGAAAGGATGTCTCAATTCGCATAAGATCCTACTTCAAATGTAGGATTCTACCAAACTATAAGTACTTAGGAGGTGATCTACCTATCAAATTAAAGTTCTTTGAGTTTAGTTTCCAACGCTTCAAACCGTTTGTCATTTGGACATTTCTATAAGATGTTATGACTTAATTACCAAAGGCTAGCATAATATGATTTTGCGGCCAATTCTACGACCGCAAAAGTGGTCTGCGGACTGCAGAATGGTCGCAGAATTGACCAGTGCAGCCCAGTTCTGGGCATCAGTTTTGCGGTTCATTGTACGACCTGCATACCCATTTTGTGGTCCATTCTGCGATCGCATACCTGAGTTCGGAGGGTTAATTTTTCAATTTTCATAACCCGACCCACTTTGATAAATAGCCTTTGGGGCTTATTTAGGGGCAATTTTCTAAGGATTTTAGAGAGAGGTAAGAGCATTTTATAGAGACAAGGAGGAAACCTAACATTCTAATCATCCAATCTTGCATCAATCTTCAAGAATCAAGGAAACCAATCACAAGATCTTCAACTAAGAGGTAAGGTTCCATACCCTAGTCTTTAATTTCAAGTTTGGGGTAAAAGATGGGTGATGGGGAGTATGATTCTTGGGTGTAAGAGTATTATGTATACGTGTATTTACAAATAAGGTTTGTGAGAAGATTCTTGAGCTCAAATGGGTAAACATTCGGTTGAGGAGTGAAGGAAATCTTGTAGAAAAACCTTGTAGTTAAATTTGCACACCTAGAGTTTAATAAAATGCTCAAATGAGCTGAGATAATGAATATCTTCCTAATTATGGTTCAATTTTGTTATGTCTCAAAATAGATTGGGATTGCTAGTATTTCCGGAACGTTGTAATAATTTAAGGAAAGCTCAAAGCTAGGTATGTTACTAAACTACTCTCTTAGAATTGAATTCCATGATGTTCCCGTATGTTTCAAGTATGGTTGACTCAAGTTCCTTATTCTCATGTTTTGAATTCCTTAAGCAAAGTGTCGAGAATTATGTATTCAAAACGTGTTCGAAATGTTCCTATCACATTATGTTATCCTTTGGGAATGTGTTAAAGAATGATATGTGTATTAAAATTCTATGTCTTTGAGTCGTGTTTCAAATGAAGGTTATGATGCCAAATTGTGTGATAAAATCCCAATATGCTTAAGACTCTTAATTGCTCATATGTGTACCTAAAGTCTTGATTGGAGATGTTTTATTGTTGATAATCTATAAAGATGGTTGGGAGTGAAATAAGTCAATTGAGGATATAAAGTATGGCCAACGTGCCAAGAGTGAAAGTTATACTTGTGTCCAATGGTGCCAATGAAATGAAATGATGTGAGAAAAATTATGAAATGAGCTTTGATTCAACTGTTCCAAAATTGACTTTGAAAATAGAATTGCCTAAAAGATTATGAACTCAAGTGATGCCCATATGTGGCTGATTTAACTAATGCTATACTTTGTAAGTAGTTTCGATGTGTTTTGCGTTCTTACATATTCGTGAGTTTAAATTGTGTATTGCCCTTTTTGGGGAAAAGTATTTCAAGAATAAATGGTGTGTTACTCGTTTATGATTTTAACTTGTGCTTCGATTGCCAATAATTTTACTCCATTTCTTGAAAAGAAATCCATTGTGTTTAAAGTATTCGTTACCAATGAACCTAAAGTTGTGATTTTTAGAATATTTTATATGTTGATATTTATGATGATGATCCATGAAAAGAAAGATATTAAAGTATGAAATATGAGATATGGCCACGGTGCTATGAATGAAGAATAATATGTATGGCAAAAGGGAGTCAAAGAAATAATGCAGTGGAAAGTACTAATGAAGTGATAGTATGAATATGAAATGTGGTCGTTTGCCTAAATGAGAATTATGAGGTGTATTGTGTAAGTAAACACTGTGAACGGTCTATGAAATGCACAGCTGTATTGTATGGTATATGTGAATCCAGTGAACGGTCTATGAAACGCACAGGTGTATTGTGTAAGTAAACGATGTGAACGGTCTATGAAACACACAGGTGTATTGTATGGTATATGTGAATCCTCTGAACGGTCTATGAAACGTACAGGTGTATTCTCTGGAACCTCTGGGAGCTTGCCAGGTGCATGGGTGGATTCTTCTTCCATCAAGATTCCCAGCCTATCTGTTAACTTGTCAGTTCTAGCATCTTGATTTTGCATGCACTTGGTCAAGTTAGCGATTGCTTCCGTCAAGTTTGCAACCTGCTCCTCCACAGATGAAGTGTTTATCACCATGGCTTGCATGATTGTTGTAGACGATAGATAGTAGCATGGATTATCACACAAATTGATCCTTGATTGGCTAATGCTTTGCGGTGCAAGTGGAGAGGATCCATCACTTGAAGTATCATCATCTTCCTTTACAGCAAAGTTCTTGGATCTGGAGAGGTCAAGCAGAGCAAGAGTTTTCTTAATCTTTTCAGCAACATCGCTTCCTCCTTCGAGTGCGTTTGCGAAAGATCTTTCTCCTTTTGTGGATGAAGATCCAAAAATAGGGGTTGATGCAGACGACACTTGGAGTGCTTGTTGTCCTAAAGAGCTTGCCTTGCGCCTTGTAGTTGGTCCAAGGCTTCCAAAGGTAACATCGTGGATTCTTTCCATATCAGCATAAAACCTGGAGTTAGCAGCCTTGATGGATGTTGATCTGGAGTTGATTTTCTTTGAAGCCATTTCGACGTTCTTGAACTTTGGTGATCGAATAGTTGAAATGAGAGGTAGATATTGTCCAACTGGGCGTGCCAGAATTTGTAGACAATAAATTGCGTCGAGAAAATAAAATCAAGATCGTGAATATTGTAACAATCGTAGTATTTGATTTCAAGTAATATGAGTGTATAATCTCAATGAATCATCTGACTCTTCTTTTCAATAATAAATAAATTCAAGGGCCTTTGAGCTTGATCTTGAATCTATATTTGTTGTCACGAATGATGATCTTGAGCTCACTAGCACGAACTTTGATTTGAACTCGTACTCCTCGAATCTTTATCGTTCTTCGTTCTTGATCTTTAACTTGATTTCTTGAACTTGAACTTGATTGTTTGAAGCTTGAAACTTGTAGAGAAATTTGCAGCGTTTGATCTACAAGCTCTTTCTTACTTTTTGTTATAACGTCTGGTGTCTTTTCTGGGTTATGAAGACCCTTGTTTATAGTTGTGGGAGAGAAAAGTTATGATAAGAACAAACTCTTTCCGACCAATCAAATTGAAGTGTGACAAGGCTGCATTTGATTGGTTAGAATATGTCACTTGCACACGTGGCGCATATTTATTGGCCTTTTAATGTGGCTTGGCATGCCTTCTCATTTTGACACGCGGCATGATTCCATTGGTTCTTCTGTGTGACTTGGCGTGCCACGTCATTTGACACGTGGCACCAAACTGGTCCTCTAGGAAGATGACATCTTGGGCTTAATGAAGTGGGCTCATCATTTTAGCCCAATTAAATGGGCTAGCCCAATGGATTAAGACTTATTTATTAAGTCCATATATATATATTAATTCCATTATATTAGCCCATAATATTTATTTGGACTAGTACATTTAAAATATAATCCAAGTTATTTATTGAATTTGAACCCAATAAATTTTACATGCCTACAACCGTAACTACAGGGCAATTCAAACTCAATGATATCTTTTTTGAAAAAGAACTGTTTTATATAATATTATTTCTTATATAGAAATTAGGATATTTACGATTTAAATATTACCATATAAGAGACAATATTAAAAGCCAAACAATATTCGTGATTTTTATCATAATATTGATATATTAAATTCTTAACTGAAAAATAAATTTTATATTTTGAATCTAAAGCTAATCATACTTATCTGTAATTAGCATTTAGTAGGCCTTTAAAGAATTATTTCTTAACCGAGTATTTAACTTAGAATGGAAAGGTAAATATCATTCAAAATTTATACATGACTATATATGGATATATGAGTCAAAAATTATCATAAAGAAATATATTACATGACAGAGAATATTCATATAATAGTATTCCTTATATGGAAATAAGAATATTGCAATTCAAATATATTACCATATAGTAAAAGATAATATTATATGCCAAACAGTATTCATGGCAGATTTCATAATTGATATATTAATTTCATAACAAGAAAATAAACTTTAAATTTTGATTTAAAAGCTAATTGTATTTATCCATATTTAGCACTTAGCAGGCTTTTAAACCTTACCAATAGCATAATTTAAGGGCAATTCAAACTCAATGATATCTTTTTTAAAAAATAATTGTCTCTTAACCAATTATTATAGTAAATTAAAATTGAAAGATAGAAAAGGTAAATTCGATTGGGAAGGTAAATATCATTCAAAACTTAATATATGAAAATATATAGATATATGAGTCTAAATTTTGATTGAGATAATCTGGTGGTACATGTATAATATTTTAGTAAATTATTTGAATTCAAAGGTAACATTTTAGTATATTCGTATTACAACAAAAACAACAACCCAGTAAAATCTCACTCCACTTGGGGAGGATAGAGTTTACGCAGACCTTACCCCTACCCCGAAGGAGTAGAGAGATTATTTTCGGGAAACCCTCGGCTCAATAGGCGATTGAAATTTTGGTATATTCGTATTGAAATTCGAAAATTATAATTAATAAGTATTGCTACATAAGAAAATTAAGATTATGCGTGCCTTAGATCTAAAGGTAATTAAATATGCTTATTATTTACTTCATTTATTACTTTTAATTTGTTTAAATTTTGAAGACAAAAAATAATATGGAAAAATTAATTTATATTTTAAGTTTAACATTTAATACATGGATGTGAATAATTGATTAACAATCAAACGACATATATGGTAAAATAATATTGTGCTCAAGATCCATTCCACATAAGCCTATGTAGAATACTATATATTCGGATTCTAACCCTGTAATACTGTACGAACCTTCAGGTTAGTCTCTCAATTTTTGTTTTTCTATTATGAATAATTTATGTAAATAAAATTACGATCTCTTCAAACTAATTGAGTATTCGAAAAGCTTTTTTGGTTAGAATAACAAATTCTATGCTTTTATAGTTTTGTCCTAGCAAATAACATAAGTAATATTTGTTTGTCAAGCCATGCAGTTTGCGATGACCTTATGTGGCCTGCCACTGCTAAGGGATGATATGAGACAACTTCGTTCTTTTGTTTTTCGTTTTGGTGTATTGTTTGTTCAATAAGTTGTTGGTCTCCTACAAATTTCGCTACCAAAAAGAAATAAAGTTTTATATCTTTCTTCTTTTGAATTTCACTTTTCGGTTCTTCCGGAAAAAAAAACTCTTCCTCTTGAACACTATGAACTAACCAAAGTGTTCTCCAAGCAATGAACACGATGCTATGGTTTGAGATCGTGAAGCAATAAGGTACACTTAACATATATTTACTGCTCAGTAAATTTTTCTTAATCTAGCATATGCTACTTACTCATAAGTTACATTAATAAATTTAAAAGAAATCCTTTAATCTTATATTACTTATATTAATTTTAATTTAAAGTCGTCACTTATTTTTTTTCCTCAAATTTATTGTTTTAATGTTATTATTTTGTTGTGCTTTACTTGTCACGATCCCAAATTCCCTCCGTAGGATATCGTGATGGTACCTAATCTCTAAGACTAAATAAGCATATCAATTATGCGGAATAACTGAATATAAATATGAAACTCAATTCTTAACAACTTAAATAAATAAGAACGGCAACTTAAATAATCACAACTCCCAAAATCCGGTAGAAATAAGTCATAAGTTTCTAAGAATTTATCCTCAATGTCTCTATACATCAGAGTCTACAGAAAATAAGGAAAATAACATAATAAGGATAGAAGGGGAGTATGGAGTCTGCGGACACTGGTAGATATACCTCAAAATCTCCGAGTACGGCTAATTCACTGATGCCTGGTCTAATAGGAAGTACCTGGATCTGCACAATAAGATGTGCAGAGCGTAGTATGAGTAGTGACGAGGTCAGATCAGGCCCTACTGGAAATAATAAAATACATGGTGAAGAGTTAAACAATATAATAACAATAAAATGACAATGGAAAAGAATCAAGTAAGTAGTATGTCACAATTTAATTACACAGTATAAGGACAAATAATACCTCGCGGAAAGAAAACAGAAATTTACAACTTTAAAGAAATCACCAAAATAACCAGAAGCAAATGCATCCATAAAAAAATATCAACAAGGGTACTCCTGAGGTACCGCCTCGTATTCCCAATTCATAAATAAATTTAAAATATCACATTTTTCTTATATCACCACGGGAGCCTTCACATTTAATTTTAAAAAAAATATTTTTTTCCGAAATAACATCCCGCGTTTTAGCCACCCTTATCGCACCGCATGACTTCTAGTAGTTCCCCTACTAGTCATGCATATCAAGCCAACGTTATCTCATCGCATGCGTTTGAACACTCAGACCTTATACCACCGCATGTGTATCAATATCACAATATATCATAATTTGCACCTCAAGTGCCAAAATATTTCAACTTGCCAAAATAAATCAACAACAATAATATTTTCCACAATAAGGAGCTCACGGCTCAATCACAATGAGTACAAAAATCTCACAAAATATTCGGGAATGAATAACTCAACCAAAATAATATTTCACAATTTTCAACACGTTGCCTCCATACTAGATTTTTACAATGTCAAATACTTCATATTAATAATATTTAAATTTAAGAAAGCCAACCTTCAAATAATGCACAGAACAAAAGAGACAGAATTTCAACTAAACAGGTAAAACATTTAGTAGGAAAATGTCAGGCAATTTAAAATATAAAAATAGATCAATGATGATGAATATAACGGATAAAATAATGTAATTAAAATGCAACAATGATCTACACAATTTAAAGACATACCTTCCACATTTAGCCCATGTACACACTCATCACCTCGTGTACATGACTTTCAACACATCAAAATTTTCATTTCAATACTAATCCTGAGGAAAATTTCCCCCACACAAGGTCAGATAGGTCACTTGCCTCGACTTGTGTAATTCTTTACTCTGCTATGCCTTTGCCTCGTTAATTGGCCTCCGAAAGTCTCGTATCTAGTCACAATTAATTTGATTCAATCAATACAAATTATAGGAATAAATTTCATATGAAAATACAAATTTTCTAACAAAATCCGAAATTTAACCCAAAAATCACACCTGTGGCCTACATCTCGGAACCCGACAAAAGTTACAAAATATGAACGCACATTCAACCACGAGTCCAACCATACCAAATTTACCAAATTCCGACTTCAACTCGACCTCCAAATCTCAAATTCTTATTTTGAAATCCCTAGGCCCAAGTGCTTTAATTTCACCTCGAAAACATGTAATCTAGTCGAAATACTCAATGATAATCTAATATTATTAACTAACGATTATCACATGTGACCTACCTCAAGTTTTCCCGTGAGTTCTCTCTGAAAAATAGTCCAAAACCGAGTTGAAAATATCTAAAATAACAAAAAATGTTGGAACCTCTCTGTTTTGTAATCTGGTCAGTGCTTTCGCACCTGCGAAAACTTAGCCGTTTTTGCGGTCTCGCAGGTGCGAGGAACCAACTGCTTCTGCGGTCTACCCAAGTCACCACTGCCTCCACTTTTGCGCCTTCTCGTCCGCATTTGCGGTCACGCAGGTGCAGAATTTTCCTTCGCACCTGCGACCACTACCTCATTAGCCCCCTTTCCGCTTCTGCGAGTCCACACTTACGGGCAGTCCCTCCGCAGGTGTGATGACACTAGAAGTTGTAAAATTTCAGAATTTGCCTAAGTTCAAAAAATGATCTGATTTCAATCTGAATCACACTCGGGGTACTTGGGACCCCATTCGAATATACCAACAAGTCCTAAAACATCATACGAACTTACTCGAAATCTCAAATCACATCAAACAGCGCTAAAACCACGAATCATACCTCAATTCAAGCTTAGTGAAACTTAAGAATTTCCAACTTCTACATTCTATGGCGAAACCTATCAAATCAAGTCTGATTTACCTCAAATTTGGCACACAAGTCATAAATGACATAACGGAGCTATGAAAATTTTCAGAACTGGATTTCGACTCCGATATCAAAAAGTCAAATCCTCGGTCAAACTTCCAAACTTAAATTTCTATTTTAGCCATTTCAAGCATAATTTAGCTACGGACTTCCAAATAATTTTTCAGACACGCTCCTAAGTCCAAAATTACCATACGGAGCTATTAGAATTATCAAAACTGTATTCCAGGGTCGTTTATACATAAGTCAATATCCGGTCAACCTTTTCAACTTAAGTTTTCAACCTTGAGACTAAGTGTCTCAATTCATTCCAAAATCTCTCCGCACTCGAACTGACTATCCCAGCAAGTCACAATACAGCTATAAAGTACAGAATTAGCAGTAAATAGGAGAATGAGATTATAACTTTCAAAACGACCGGCCGGATCGTTACAACAATTAACATTACATTTGTTTTTGTTATAAGTAGATGTAACTAAGGAAGCTGAAGATTCCATAGATATGATGTATAGAAATATTTTACAAATGCAAAATGAATATATCAAAAATGAACAAGTGTGATGGAGAACTTGAAATACATAAAGAAGTTTGACTAGGTTATCAAGGTATATATTCATAACTGATTTAACTTATTATTATTTTTTAATTATTTATCATTACATTACATCTATCTTTTGTCACAAATGTAACTGAGGAATCTGAGGTTTCATGGATACGATGTATACAAATATCTCACAAATGCGAAATGAATATTTGAAAAATGAACAAGTACGACGGAGAATCGAAATATATAAAGGCGTTTTACCAAATCACCCGTTCAAGGAATGACCAAATATATTATGAATGTACAAGAGTTCTTTGTTTGGCATTATTCACAATCTCAAGAACACTACGCACATTAAAGATTATTTTGTGCTATTATTTTGTTTGCATTTTTTTTTTTGCTATACTAACTTATTGTCACGACCCCAAATTACCTCTGTAGGATGTCGTGATGGCACCTAGTATCTAAAACTAGGTAAGCCTATCAATGCGGAATAACAATAGAAATCTGAAATAAATAATCTTCAAATTCACATAATTACAACTTCCAAAACCCAGTAGAAATAAGTCACAAGCTTCTAAGAATTTATTCTTAATGTATCTATATATCAGAGTCTAAGAAAAATAGGGAAGCAACATAATAATGATAGAAGGGGACTCCGGAGTCTGCGGACGCTGGCAGATATACCTTGAAGTCTCCGTACACCGGTAACTCACTATGTCTGAGCTGGTAAGATGTACCTGGATCTGCACAAAAAGATGTGCAGAAGCGTAGTATGAGTACACCACAGCGGTACCCAGTAAGTGCCAAGCCTAACCTCGGTAGAGTAGTGACGAGGTCAGGTCAGGCCCTACTGGAATAATAAAAGATAAGGTGAAATGTTTAACAATATAATAAAAATGAAATGACAATGGAAATGAATCAAGTAAGTAGTATGTCACCAATTAACTACGCAAAATAACGGCAAATAATACCTCGTGGAAACAAAACAGAATTCTTTTCAACTTTAAAAAAAATACAACAATAATCAAAGGCAACTGCGGCCATAAATCAATATCAACAAGGGCACTCCCGAGGTACCGCCTCTAGTCCCAAATCATAAATAAATTCACAATATCTCATTTCTTTATATCACCGCGGGAGTCTTCACAATTTATTTTAAAGAAAATATTTTTTCCGAAATAGAATCCCGTATTTTAGCCACCATTATCACACCGCATGACTTCTAGTAGTTTCCCTACTAGCCACGCGTATCAAGCCACCTTTATCTGATCGCATGCGTTTCAATACCCAGACCTTATACCACCACATGCGTATCAATATCATAATATATCACAATTTGCACCTCAAGTGCCCAAATATTTCAACTTGCCAAAATAAATCAGAATCAGAATACTTTTCCACAATAAGGAGCTCATGGCTCAATCATAGTAAATACAAAAGTCTTCACAAAATATCCAGCAAAATAATATCCATTATTTCCACAATACGGACCTCACAGCTCAATCACAATGAATACAAAAATCTTCACAAAATATTCAGCAGAAATAATATTGACTTAACATCCAATTATTTAATGTAAAATACTTTATTTTTAATAATAAATTAATTTAAGGAAATTCAACCTTTAAATAATGCATAGAATAAAAGAAAACAGAGTTTTAACTAAATAGGTAAAAACAATTAGTAGAAAAAATGTCAGGCAACTTTAGGAATATAAAATAGATCAATGATGATGATAAAACAATTTAATTAATGTGTGACACAAATATACACAATGTAAAAATATAATCTTTCATATTTAGCCTGTGTACACACTCGTCACCTCGTGTACATGACTTTCATCACATTATAATTATTCCATCAATATCAATCCTAGGAAAAATTTCCCCCACACAAGGTTAGACAAGTCACTTACCTCGACTTGCTTCAATTTAATCCACTAGTAGGCCTTTTCCTCGATTATCCAATTCTGAATGGCTCGAATCTAGCCAAAATAATTCGATACAGTCAACAAAAATTATAGGAATCAATTTCATACGAAAATACTAAATTTTTCAATAAAATCCGAAATTAGCTCAAAAATTGCCTGTGGGCCCACGTCTTGGAATCCGACGAAAATCACAAAATCCGATAACCCATTCAATTACGAGTCCAACCATACCAGTTTCACTCAAATCTGACTCCGAAATCTCAAAAATTCGTTTCTATGGGATTTCTAAAATTTTCCCAATATCAATCTCAAAACACTAATTAAATGGTGAAAACAATGATATATTCACGTATATTGACCAAATCCGAGTTAGAATCACTTACCCCCAATATTTTTCCTTGAAAATCTATCAAAAATAGCCTCTGCTCAAACTCTAATTTGTCAAAAATGGCGAATGGGATGAAGTCCCTTGCTTTATAATTTACAGATCTGTCCAGGCTGCCTTCGATCCCGGGCCTCAATCCTGGCCCTCGATCCTGGCTTCGATCATGGGCCTTCGATCCTCGGCCTCGATCCTGGGCCTCGATCTTCGTCCTTCGATACTCGGCTCGATTTCTGGGCTCGATTTTTCTGCATTTCTAGCATAAATATTACAGCAGCTTTTGCAGCAGCTGTTTAGGTCCAACTTATGATTCATTAACCATCCGAAACTCACCCGAGGCCCTCGGGCCCCCAACCAAATGCACCAACAAGTCCTAAAATATCATACAGACTTAGTCGAAACCTCAAATCACATCAACAAGTCCTAAATTCTTAATGAAACTTAAGAATTTCCAACTTCTACATTCGATGCCGAAACCTATTAAATCAAGTCTGATTGGTCTCAAATTTTGCACACAAGTCATAAATGACATAACAGAGCTATGAAAATATTCAGAACTGGATTCCGATCCCGATATCAAAAAGTCAACTCCCCGGTCAAACTTCAAAACTTAAATTCCTATTTTAGCCATTTCAAGCCTAGTTTCACTACGGACGTCCAAATAAAATTTCGATCACGCTCTGAAATCCAAAATCACCACACAGAGCTGTTGGAATCATTAAAATTCTATTCTGGGTTCGTTTACACATAGGTCGACATCCAGCCAACCTTTTCAACTTAAGTTTTAAACTTTGGAACTAAGTGTTCCAATTCATTCTAAAATCTCTCCTGACCTGAACCAACTACCCCGGCAAGTCACATAACAGTTATAAAGTACAGAATGAGCAGTAAATAGGGTAATGGGGCTACAACCTTTAAAACGACTGGCCGGGTCGTTACACTTATATGCACGACTATTATGATTTTTTTTAGGTGATACATGACTATTATGATTATATGTATGTCTTTTTTATATATATAGATCCATATTTTCAAAAAAATTGTATTCATTGTTTTAGTATATGCAACCTAAACTAATAAATAATAATTAAAAGAAGAAAAACAGAAGGTAAGATTGAATACAATTGAATCATATGTGATACAAAATTTTAACTATGCTTATTGGCCCGTTGAATACAATTGAAGCATGAGAATTACTTTTGAAAGTTTGGATATTTTATCGGCACGTTGACAATAAAAGTTAGAGGATCAAGATGTGATTATTCATTATATTATATCGTGATTCTAATAGAATTTGTGTTTTAACTATTTGAGCTAATAGTTATAACATAAACTAATGATGAAATAGCCACACAAAGAAAATAATAAAATAATATATCAAAACCACAAAAACATGTGAAAAGTTTTGATTTCGTGAAAACGTTCTCATTATGAATGATAATGTGAATCAAAGTGATGATATAAAAATAATAACAAAATTGGTGCTAAATATAAATTATAAAAATGTCAATCTATTATCTGTTATTAAAAGTTACATCTACTGTAATTAGATAAATGATTGTGAGAAAATATTACCAAATAGAAATTCATAAATTGAGTAAATTTCCATTCTTGGCCCACTTATTTAGACTATTATTTGTTGCAAGTAGAATTTAGCGTGACAATAATAAATATTTTCCGCGCATCTTAATTAATGCTTAGCTACCTGCTTTCAGAGGCGGCAGAAGGTGATAATGTTCCTTTCCTCTTTTGGAAATAAATATTTATTCCCAAAAAGCAAAAGCTTGTCTACCAAATTTGGAAACTGAACAATTATGGTATAATATCATCAATAGGTCCCTATTTTGCTGTGACCTCTTTTAACTTTTCCACTATGATAATCAAACTAGAATAAAATTTGAATTTGAAAAATAGAGACACCCTTTATTGTCATTGCTATTTATCTTGTCCAGTGCTTGATTTAAGGAAGTCTAATTAGCTTTAAGGAAGTCTAATTAAAGCTAATGAAAGCTTCATTGCATATGAAAATAAGAAAGTTTCTATATATATATATATATATATATATATATATATATATATATATATATATATTCACTACAAAGAATTACCAAAGCTTTATGTTCTAGTGATAGCTTACGTTTTTAGAATTGTATAGATCTGTTTTTTTCTCTTGTACTTACTAGATAACTGACTGTGTTATTAATCTAGGCTCTAGCTATGGTTTTGTAAGGTTTTCAAAGGTAATTAATACAAAAGTTAGTTACCTAAAAAAAGAATTACCAAAACCAAGCCAAGGTTACAGATTATCTACGGGATCCTATTAAAATTTCTAGATCAAAGCAAAAAATATCCCATCTAATATTTATGGACAATCTAATAATTTTTGCTAAAGCAAAAAAAATAACAAAAGTTTAATGTCATTATTGACACACTAAACTACTTTGATAATATCTCGGAAACAAAATAAATTTTAACAAAGTCAAAATCTTTTCTCTAATGACGGGCAAAAACCAACCAAAAAAAAAAGACCTGGAGATTTATCTAAAACAAAGAAGGAGTTAGGGGACAAATCTTAGCCTTAAAATCTCTCTAAAAAAATTAGAGCTGACACATCACAGAAATTAGGACGAAAGGGGTAATAATAAGTCATAGAAGAGATTACTCTTTGGGTGTTTACAAGAATAATTAGGTGCACCGTAAGGGATGGGGAAAAAAAAAATTAATTGCATGATAAATGGACACCAAATTCCGTCCCCCTAGCAGAAGCTTAAAATGCCTACCTAGTTGAAATTAATACTAATGGATTTTTACATGTTTATTTTTTTAGTTAGTATATAACAACAACAACAACAACAAAATCTCACTTGTGCTATTATTTGCAAAGCTTCAGTTGGAATGGCCTGTAACAATTCGGGCTCTTTGATTTTTGCAATAAAAGGAATAGCAACTCTCGCAGGAATTTTCAATATCTTAGATTTGTTCCCGTCCCTCAAGTTTCTTGAGTTCACCATAGGATCCAAGCAAAAGCTAGTTAAAACACTACTAAAAACAGTTGTTTACCAATGTAATTTTCAATGAATTGCCTAATAATTTATTCATATTAATTAACGATATTGCTAATATAATTTTACTTACTTTAGTTGTCAATTTAAGATAATTAAACAATCACCAATATTTGTCACGTATACCAATAATAAACTTTTACCTAGTATGTAATTATCAATGTATAGGCTAGTGAATCACTAACATTACTTAAGAATATGTTCTTAGTACACTTCTACTTAGTGTAATTATCAATCTATAAGCTAATTATAACTATTACACTTCTCCTTATTGTAACTATCAATATATAGGCTAATCAATTATTAACATTATTTAACGATACCACTAATAAACCTCTACATAATTTAATTATTAATTTAGAGATAAACAATCACTAACATTTCTCATAAATAGCATTAATACACTTTCATTTAGTGTATAATTATCAATGTATAGGCTAATCAATCACTAACATCACCTATATTAGGATGCCACTAGTTCACTAATACTTAGTGTTATTATCAATGTATATAGGTTAATCAATCACCAACATTAGTTACAGATATATTATTAATACACTTATACTTCGTGTAATATGAATCTACGAGCTAAATACAACTAATACACTTTTACTTAGTATATTATCAATATGTATGATAATCAATTGTTAACATTACTTATGGACACCGTTAATATACTTCTACTTACAGTAATTATTAATTTATAAGATAAATCATCACTAATATTTCTTACGAAAACGACTAATACACTTCTTCTTAGTGTGTAATTATTAATGTATAGGTTAATCAATATAGTTAAGGACACTGCAAATTCACTTTTACTTTATGTAATTACAAATTACTAAGCTGATTACCACTAATATCTTTTTAAGTAGTGTGATTACCATGAATACAGTTACACTTAGTGTAATTTTTAATAAATAGGCTAATCAACCACTAAGATAATTAAGTAAATACTTACCGAGGGACTTACCGACGGCCTTCCTCGCTATTGTATAATAAAAAATACAAAATAATAATGTATAAGATTATATATTTAAATTACCGACGGAAGTCCATCGGTACCGTAAGAACATAATTCAAAATATTATATAAATGCAACAGCGATTGAGTCCGTCGATAACTTTATTTTCTTTTTCATTAATTTTTTTAAATACATCGAGAGACACCGTCGGTACCTAAAAAAATAATTCAAAAATATAAATACAAAATGTTGCGAGAGAGTCCGCCGGTAATTTATCGACGGAATGCATCGGTACAACCAACTAAATTTTGACCGGTCAAAGTATCATTATTTATCCAGAGTTGTCCGTCGGTACTTTTTTAAAAAAATTAGAAATTAAAAAGTTCAAAAGTACCGAGGGACTCCGACGGAAACTCCCTCGGAATAGCGACGGAAAAATGTATGTCGGTACTGTTGCGCCGGTAAACAGTTGTTTTTTAGTAGTGAAATCCATCAAGAATGTGATCTCCTTCTTGAAGAAAATTTTCGTGAACACGAAGCTAGCGTAGAAAGAAATAACAATGAGCCCCTTGATCAAGAAGATATTTTGCACCTTCTTTTAAGGCTTAAAGACAAGGAGAGCCACAACTTTAAGATCCCTTTAACAAGAGATAACATCAAAGCTATAGTCTTGGTAAGTAATAATACCTAGATCTTCATGTCAATCTCTTCCCCCTTTTCTTCTTCTTAAAAAAGTACTTATTATTTATTTTTGACTACAAATGAACCCTAAAATTGCCTATCAATTGGGCACCAACAGGACATGTTCGCTGCCGGAACTGTGACATCAGCAACTACACTTGAATGGGCCATGTCTGAAATAATGAAGAATCCAACTATCATGAAAAACATGCAAGCTGAAGTCAGAGAGATCTTGAAAGGAAGAAAAATAGTTGATCAATATGATATTCAGAATCTGAAGTACTTGAAATTAGTTGTCAAGGAAACTCTAAGGCTTCATCCTCCTGGTCCATTGTCTTTACCTAGGGAATCAATAGAGCAATGTGAGGTTAATGGGTACATCATACCTAATAAAACTATAGCCCTAGTGAATATGTGGGCAATGGGAAGGGATCCTCACTATTGGCATGATCCAGAGAAATTTGAGCCCGAGAGGTTCAATATTCTTGTTGATGATATCAAAGAATCAATTCCTTTTGAGTTCTTGGGATTTGGATTTGGAAAAAGAGTTTGTCCAGGAATATCATTTGGTACAGCAACCCTTGAGCTAACTCTAGCTAGATTACTGTACCATTTTGACTGGAAACTTCCTAATGGTATGAATTCAGAGGAATTAGATATGACTGAGAAATTTGGTGCTAATGTTGTAAGGAAAAACAACTTATACTTAATTGCTTCACCATATGAGTAATTATTTGACCCTAACTCTCTAACTGATACGATTTGGTTTTCACCTAGTGTGTTAAGTATAATAAAGATAAGTCGTTGAGTACTTTCTCTTTTGGTTTCTTTATTTTTCCTTATAATTACTTGTACAGTTGTACTCCTCATGTACTACCGCAACAACAACAACAATCCAGTATAATCCCACTAGTGGGGTCTGGGGAGGGTAGTGTGTACGCAGACCTTACCCCTACCCTGAGATACTAGTGGAGTCTGGGGAGGGTAGTGTGTACGTAGACCTTACCCCTACCCTGGAATAGAGAGGCTGTTTCCAAATGACCATCGGCATCCTTCCCTCCAAGAACTCCCCACCTTACTCTTGGGGTGACTCGAACTCACAATCTCTTGGTTGGAAGTGGAGGGTGCTTACCATCAGAGCAACCCATCTTGTCGACATAATAAACTGCAATTTTATTATATAAGGGTTGTGCATGTAATATTATCTTTGTTTTATGGAATTTGCCTTTCTGATATAGTATTTTCTTAGTTATCGTCTACAAAGGGAAGGATCAATGTTCTTGGGAGTCTTCTAATTGATGTAATCAGGAATGGAAATTATGGACTGGTGACTCATAATTCATAGTTCACTTACTTTTTTTTTGACTATTTATTTTCTTTTTCCAAATAAAAAAAATAAGGGCTAAAATTTTCTCATGACACACCTATGCATTCCTAAAACTGTAGTCCCACGTAACAAATTCAGAATGTAATCCTTAAGAGAGTATTATTTAGGAGGGAGAATTATTCTCTTCATATTTTTGTAGTCTCTTTTATATGGCTAATTGTTCATATGTAGGTCAATTGACTAAATCAAGTTAATTATTATATATTTTTCGAAAAATAATACTTCACCAAAATGCAGAAATATATTCGCTTTATCTCAGACTAATGGGTGAAAATCATAGTTTTCCTCTAACATTACTTTAAAAATCAGATATTTCCTCCAACTTCAAGGAATAGAAATTCTCCTCATCCTATTTTATGCGATATCTAATTTTCCTTGACCGTCACGACCCAAATTTTATTAAGTAGTGATAGAACCAAACCCACCTACTAGGTGAACCAACCAACATAAAACACAACCCAAACTGAAGATCATTTAATAAATAATAAAATAAGAATGCAAAGTTTAATACAAACTACCCCAAGAACTTGTGGCATAAATCATGAGCAACTAAGAATAGCAATTCAACACTAATTTGATAAAATACGCTATTTTTGAATATATATATATATATATATATATATATATATATATATATATATATATATACACACACACACACAAGAATCCTAGTCTACCATGAACAAATGGCAGCTGATAACTGAAATGATGATATGTCTTCGATACTAGCTCTTGAACTCCACAATAGCTCAGCTCTAAAATTTGCACACAACGTGCAGAAGTTTAGTATGAGTATAACCGACTCCTGTAGCACCCGAAAATTTGTTCAAATGTTTAAGGCCTCATTAGGAGGTCATTAGCACTAAGCATATCATTTGTAATCTAACAACAACTATGTTTATGGATAAATCTATTTGGGTACGTGGACATGTATTGAACATGATTTGAAAGGTTATAATGATGTTTATAAGTGGGGAGAAGTATATTGGAACAAGTTAGAATTGTTGAAGAGAAAAAGACGCCCGAAGTCGCACATGACCTATTTTCAAATGATCATATTTCCATGTCTATGACAAGTTACGTTGTGGATAGCTATCAAATTAAAGTTCTTTGAGTCTAGTTTCTAATGGTTTAAATCGTTCACCATTTAAACTTTTGTACAAAAGTTATGACAACTTTACTAGCATTCTCCAACATACGCGCCCGCACACCTGAAGAAGTTGGCTGCCCCAAGTGCGCGCCCTGCTGCGTGGCAGTGTACCTAGAAAGGTTATATATGCCCCTAGGTTGGGGAAAAATGATTTGGGGTTAAATTTTAGGAGTTCATTGGGGCTTTGAAGAGGATTTAGATCAAGGCTTCACTTGATCATACAAGGTGAGTTTTTATTCAAGTTTTGTGTTAATTCAGGTTAATTAACACTAATAGTAAGAAGATTCAACCATGAAATTTGTTAGATTCTTTCAAATACTCCAAGAATACAAAAATAAAAATATTTAAAATTTATCTTCAAGAGGTAATCCCACTACTCAATGTTCATCTATTATATGTAAATAAGTATATAGAAGGTGATTTGGAGTAAACTCATAGTTTGGTTGAGTTGAGAGATGAACCCTAAAAATGGGTATTATGAATAAGATTGACTAGTGGGTAGAGATGATAAATAGTGTTTATTTGATAAAAATAAGCTAAATAATATTCTTTATAATTTTGTGAGCAATTCAATTATCGAATATCGTATTGTTGAGTATGGAATGAGAGATTTAGAGTTTTAAACTCAAGAACAGACTTTTATAGTGGGAATATCAATTTTTACTAGACTTGTAAAGTAAGATATATGTGTTGAACACTTAGTTGACTTGGTGTTAACGTTATGTATCGTTGATGAATATGAGTTGTTAGGTAGATATAGACTTGTTAGCTATGTTTGAGAGTTCTAAATGAATTGGAGCCTTATATTACTATTTGGAACTTAGAATTAAGATAATTTGATTAATACTTACTCTACTTAACCGATCTCATGTAATCACCAAGTACTATAACTAACCTCAGCGAGGTAATAGATGCAAGAATTATCAATGATACTCGCTAATAACCTGCTCAGTTCATGAATTTCCACAAGTACACAATAATAATATCATCAAATCAGGAAAACACATATAAAGTCACCTTGGTGCACAAGAGATAATATGCTAAACTCTATATTAGTTAAAATCCAGCATATAGAGGAGATATGCTCATAAAACAAGTATACATCCAAGAAAATTAGCGAGTAGAGAAAATGCAATAACCGAACCAAACATTGATCAATTTTTCCCATACTGTGTGTACATCATCGAGAGAGAAACATGAGAGGCTGACCCTATGGGGGTGAATCCTCATCCACAAGTTGCACGAACAACTCACGTTCTATAAATAATAATCGAACGGACAAATTACATGCTATATATAACAACTGCACAGACAACTCACGTGCCATATATATCAATCGCACGGATAATTCATGTGCTATCATAGCTCAGCCACACGGACAACTTACATGCTATCATATCTCGGATCTACACGGAGAGGTCATGTGCTATCATATCTCAACAACAGGGACAACTCACATGCTATTATATCTCAACCGCACGGACAACTCACGTACTACCAATTCAGTCCATATCACATAGAAAGTAGATATATAACATTACATGTACATGAACAATGAATATCAAATTACATACTCATGGACAGGTATAAGTGACATGCTAAGGTGTGTTCATGTGCAAAGTGTGCTACCATAGCTCAATTAGGCAATTATATCACTAAAATAGTATTTATCATGTTTAATCAAGATATTAAATCATATGTAACCTCAAACATGGTTCAAATAGCTTACAAAGGGGTATAAACATAAGAAACATAATAACATGAAGCTTAGCAATCAATTCAAGGCATATCATAGCCTAAGTACTACCCCGAGCATGAATAATATCCCAGTACACACACATGGGCTCAACTCCTTACATGTGCGCTACCCATAGAACGTAGCCATCACTAACAACTCAGATATCTAGTGCCTCAACCAAGTTTAGGTAAGATACTTACCTCAAGCAAGCCAAATCAATACTCTAGAAATCTCTTTCCGCGTGAATCAATCTCTGGACTGCTCGAATCTAGCCAAAATAACTTAATATTATCAATAAAAGCCATAGGAAACAACCCCAAATAATAAATCTATGATCTTGATATAAATACACAAAGTCAACCCCGGGCTCGTACCCCGAAACCAACAAAACTTACATATCCCGAATACCCATACCAATACGAGTCTAAATATATATGTTTCATCCAAACCAGCCCTTAAATCGACCCTTAAATCATCAATTTTTACTTTATAAAAGGTTTTCCATAATCCGCAATGTTTCTCACTTTGATTTACCAATCAAACGCTAAAATTAATGTTGGAATCATGACTAATAAACAAATTGGAGTAAACCATACTGACCCCAATCCAAATCGTGAAAATCCCCTAAAATATCACCTAAATCCAAGCTCCCTATCTCAAAGTGTGATAGAATAACTCAAACCCTCGAAATAGAGTACTTAAGGGTCTACCCAGGCATATGCATCGTGATCGCGAGACCTATATCGCGATTGCGGAAGCCAAAAACTCATCAGCACAAAACTTCCCTCCACGAACGCGAAGCCTTCATGCGAATACGACCCCTACACAAGACATGCTTACGTGAATGCAACCTACCATGTGCGATTGCGTGGTCAAATCTCTGGCCTTATTACACGCCTTCACGAACGTGACACCTGAGCGCAAACGCGAAACATCACATCCCAGAGCTTCGTGAACGCGACGCGTCCCACGCGACCGCGAAGGATAAAACCTTGCCGGCCTAAATTTCCACTCCGCAATTACGAGCCTCTATTCACGATCGCGATGAAGAACCTCTGCACCAGAAATTAGCAGTCCAAAATAAAGGAAAATGATCCGAAACCACTCCAAAATACAGTCGGGGCACCCGGAACCCTATCCATCATACAAACCAATCCCAAATTATAACACGGTCCTACTCGTGGATTCAAATCACACAAAATAACATCAAAATCATTAATCTCACATCAATTCAAACTTAATGAACTAATTCAAATTTTCGAATTCAAAACTTATGCCAAACATTCCTAAAAACTCCAAATATTCTCAAAATTTATATACAAGTCCCAAATGACATAACAGGCCTATTCCAATTATCGAAAAAATAATACGAACTCGGTATCATAAAAGTCAACTCCCGGTCAAACCTATGAACCTTTCAAACCTTCAAGTTACCAACATTTGCCAAATGGAACCAAATCTATCTAGGAACCTCCAAATCAAAATTTGAACATACACCTAAGTCCAAAATTACCATCCGGACCTAATGGAACTATCAAAACTCCAATCCGAGATCAAAGATATAAAAGTCAAATTTGGTCAACACTTCCAACTTAAGCTTCCAAACTAGGAACTAAGTATTCCAATTCGATCCAAAACCTCCACGAAACAAAACCAACCATACCCGCAAATCACATTGCAACAAATACACCTACGACGGGCATCAAATAGGGGAAACGAGACTAAAATACATAAAATGACTGATAGTGTCACGACCCAATTCCCGCTATAGGCCGTGATGGTGCCCAACATCGCTGGTAGGCAAGCCAACGGTGAACTAATCTATTTAATTATTCATTTTATCACTTTTAAAATCATAAATTTTATTCAACAAAAAAACTAAGTATATAAGGCTATGGTGATATAAAGCATAAATAAAACATAAGAGTGAAATGATGATATTAATATGCAAAAATCCATAACCATCTACTAGTAACTCCCAAAACCCGATGTCACAGGTGTACGAGTAATCTAGTAGAATATACAAAACTCCTATAGCTAGTGTCTGAGATAAAATAGATAGAAATAATAAATACAACAAGGAGGAGACTTCGGGTGCTGCAGAACGGCGTATGGGAAGAAGCTCACCACTAGGTCTCCGGGTAACGGGGACGCGCGCCTGGATGGCCACCAGATGTACCTGCCTCAGAACCTGCACAATTAGTGCAGAAGTGTAGCGTGAGTACCTAAACAATATGTACCCAGTAAGTATCTAGTCTAACCTCGAAGAAGTAGTGACGAGGGGTTGGCATCGACACTTACTATAGGTCAATAAATAAAATACAAGAATTATAGATAGACATGAAATACAACCGCAACAATAGAATAAGAAGTAATAAATAAGTGATTCATTATCAAAGTACCAATCTAAAATCTCCGAATATCACATGCCAATTTCAACAATTATAGGACATCAAGTAGTTACAAATTCTCAAGTCATGAAGGAAATATCAAGTATAATCGGACTTCTAGTATCATCGCACATGAAATATGCTGAGGTCGTACGTCCTGATCCATAATAATCGTGTACATACACTACGGAGGTCGTACGGTCCGATCAATATATGCATCTCATTATATATAAATATTGTCGAGGCGTTCGGCACGATCCACGGGAATTGAGAAACTCTTCAAACTACGGGACATACGTTTACAACACCAAGATAGGCACATAAAAGAGCATACATTTTCTATCAACAATCGAATATTCCGCCAAAACTCAAGTAACGAAGGTTGGTCTAACATAATCTCTAATCAAATTTCACTTATTAATACAAGTAAGTAAACTAACAAGTTGGGTTTAAATAATACAAATATTACTTGATAAAGTCCTATGTCTACCCGGACATAACATGATTTTAGCTATGTACGGTTCGTGCGTACATAGCACCCTCAATTATTAACAAATAACAATTTAAAAACCTATGGGGTTAATTCCCTCTTACAAGATAAGGCAAGAGACTTACCTCACTTCCAAGTTCACTACTCGACTCGTCAACCACACTAATCGCCTCAAATCGATGCCGAGCAATCCGAAACTACCCAAAGGTCATACAAACTAATCAATATAAGCTCAAAAGTTCATAATTTAACTATTAAAGTAATTACCCAATCTAATTTGAAAAATTCATAAAAGTCACCCCCGGCCCCACGTGCCCGGATTCCTAAAATATTTATAGATAAATATTACCCATAACCTTACGAACTCAAATATATAATTTATACTCAATTTCATAATCATTTTTGTGGTCTAATCCCATTTTTACCAAAACCTAGGTTTTTCATCATAATCCCATAATTTCTCCAATTTCTATGTTAACATCTACCCATAATCTATGTATTAAACTTACATTATGTAGGAATAACTTATCTTGAGATGCTAGGTGAAAATCCCTCTCCAAGGAGCTCTAAAATTGGACAAGAGTTGAGAGAAATGAAGAAAATGAGCCTAAGTCCCGTGTTTTAAAAATGCTTCTGCCCAGTGATCTTTCTTTGCGATCGCGACAATGCCCTCGCGATCGCGAAGGCAAAATTGCCCAAGCCTAGAAAATGTCCTTCGCGAACGCGACAGGAGACTCGCGATCATGAAAGCTTGTCCAACCTAAAATTCGCGAACGTGGTCCACACTTCACGAGTGAGAAGAGCAATGGCTAGCTAACCTTAGGCCCAACCCCCCTTTTATGTGAACACGTGACACTCATTGCGAACACAAAGGTCACATGTCCTAAACCATCGCGAACGTGACCAAGTGATCGCGAACGCGAAGAACAAAACAACCCTACCCCAAATCCTTCATCGCGAATGCGAGACTCCCTCTATGTTCGCGAAAAAGGAAACCAGTAGCAGAAAATATGCTATTTTGGACTAAACTCCGGGTGGTCCAAAGCACACCCATGCCACCCGAGACACCGTTCAAATACACCAACAAGTCCACAAACATAATACGGGCCTGCTCAAATCCTCGGAACACATAAAACAACATCAAAACTATTAATCGCACCCTAAAACCAAATTAATCAACTTATGAACTTCAAACTTCTTCAACTAGCTCCGAAAGCGGCGAATAATACTTAGACAACTCGGAATGATGCCAAATTTTGTGCACAAGTCATAAATCACCATACAAATCTATTCTTAGGCTCAAAATCCCAAACAGACATTGATAAAACCAAAGTCTGCTTTAAACCAAATCTAAGAAACTCTAAAAACTTCAAGGCGCCAACTTTCAACATTAAGCGCCGAAATGCTCGCAGATCACCTGAAAATCGATTCGAACACTCCCAAGTCCAAAATTATCATACAAACTTATCAGAACCATCAAATCCCAGTTCCGAAGTCGTTTACTCAAAATGTTGACTCAAGTCAAATATGGCTACCTTAGGCCCTTATTAAGGAACTAAGTGTTCCGAATTCAACCTGAACCCTTCCAAAACCAAATCAATCATCGTCGTAAGTCATAAAATAGTAAAAGCAGATATGTGAAGTCTTAAATAGGAGAACGGGGATCTAGAATGTGAAACGACTTGTCAGGTCATTATATCCTCCGCCTCTTAAACAAATGTTCGTCCTCGAATGAGTCTTTAATCATACCTAGAGTGATGAATAAGTGTGAATATCTGCTCCACATGTCCTCCTCGGTCTCCTAATTTGCCTCATCGACTGGTTGACCCCTCCACTAGACCTTTACTGATGAAATCTTCTTAGACTTCAACTGGCAGACCTTCCTGGAAACAATGGTATTTGGCTCGTCCTCATAAGCCAAGCTCTCATCTACCTGGTATTTGGCTCGGCATGGTACTTCCGGAGCATAGACATGTGGAAAACCGAATGAACTCCCGATAGACTGGGAGGCAAAGCAAGCTTGTAAGAAACCTCTCTAACTTGCTCTAACACCTCAAATGGACCAATGAACCTCGAACTCAGCTTGCCCTTCTTTCCGAACCTCATGATACCCTTCATCAGCTGGAATTTCGAGAGAACCTTCTCGCACACCATAAATGATAAATCACACGCCTTCTTATCTACGTAACTCTTCTTTTTGGAGTGAGCTGTGTGAAGTCACTCCTGAATCAACTTTACCTTATTTAAGGCATCCTTTACCAAATTAGTACCATAAAACCTGGCCTCGCCGGACTCAAACCAGCTGATGTGGGAACGACATCGCCGACCATATAAAGCCTCAAATGAAGCCATCTTGATGCTGGACTGATAAATGTTGTTATAAGAAAACTTGGCCAAAGGTAAGAATCGATCCCACTGCCCTCTGAAGTCAATCACACATGCTTTGAGCATATCCTCTAGAATCTAAATGGTCCTCTCCGACTGCCCGTCAGTTTGCGAATGAAAAGCGATGCTAAGATCTACCCGGGTACCCAAATCACTTTGTACCGCTCTCCAGAAATATGAGGTGAACTGAGGGACTCTATCTGAAATGATGGAAATAGGCACACCATGCAATCAGATAATCTCCTGGATATAAATCTGGGCCAACCTCTCTGAAGAGTACGTAGTCACTACTGGAATGAAGTGCGCCAACTTGGTCAGTCTGTCGACAATGATCCAAATGACATCAAATTTCCTCCACGTCAGCGGCAACCCAACAACATGTCCATAGTGATGTGCTCGCACTTTCACTCCGTTATAGCCATCTGCTAAAGTGAGCCACCCGACCTCTGGGGCTCACACTTAACCTGCTGGCAATTTAGACATCTCGCCACATACTCAACTATGTCCTTCTTCATCCGCCGTCAGCAGAAATGCTACCTCAGGTCACGATACATCTTCGTAGCACTTGGATGAATAGAATATCGTGAACTGTGCGTCTCCTCTAGAATCGTCTCCCTCAGGCCATCAACATTCAGAACACATAGGCGACCCTACAGTCGCAGAACACTATCATCACCGATAGTAACCTCCTTGGCACCACCCTGTAGCATTATCTCTCTAATAACCAGCAAGTGCAGATAATCGTATTGTCGAGCCTTATTCCGCTCAAATAAAGAAGACTGAGCCACAACACATGCAAGAAATCGACTAGGCTCTGAAATATCCAACCTCACAAGTTTTTTAGCTAAGGACTAAATGTCCAAAACCAATGGCCTATTCTCTGTCGGAATGAATGCCAAACTACACATACTCTCAGCCTTTCTGCTCAAGGCATCCGCTACCACATTCACCTTGCCCGGATGATAGAGGATAGTAATATCATAATCATAATCCTTCAGTAACTCAAGCCACCTGTGTTGCCTCAGATTAATATCCTTTTTCTTAAAACAATGCTGCAAACTGCGGTGATCGGTGTAAACCTTACACGACACCCTATAAAGATAATGTAGATCTTGAGGGCATGAACTATCGCTGCCAACCCAAATCATATACGGGGTAATTATTCTCATGGGGATTCAGCTTATGTGAAGCATATGCAATAACTTTCCCCTCCTGCATCAATACACAACCCAAGCCAATGTGTGAAATATCGCAATACATAGTATACATTCCAGAATCGGAGGGCAACACTAACACCAGTGCTGTAGTCAATGCGGTCTTGAGCTTTTGAAAGCTTGCCTTGCAATCATCTGACCATCTGAATGGAACACCCTTCTAGGTCAATCTAGTCAAAGGAGCTGTAATAAATGAGAAGCCCTCCACAAATTGATGAGAATAACCTGCTAACCCCAAGAAACTCCTAATCTCGGTCGCTGTGATAGGACGAGGCCAACTCTGAACTGCCTCGATCTTCATGGGATCCACCTTAATACACTCACCTGATACAACATGCCCCAATAACTCCACAGAATCTAACCAGAACTCGCACTTGGAGAATTTAGCATATAATTTTTGTTCCCGGAAGGTTTGAAGCACAATCCTCACATGTTGCTCGTGCTCCTCCATACTACGCGAATAGATCAATATGTCATCAATGAAGACAATGAAAAATAGGTAAAGATAAGTCCTGAACACCTGATTCATCAAATCCATAAATGTCGTCGGGGCGTGAGTCAAGGCAAAGGACATCACTAGAAACTCATAGTGCCCATATTTAGTCTGGAAAGTCATCTTCGGAACGTCCAAAGAACGAATCCTCAGCTGATGATACCCGAACATCAAGTCGATCTTAGAGAACACTCTAGAACCATATAACTGATCAAAAAGATCATCAATGCACGACAATGAGTACTTATTCTTGATAGTGACTTTTTTCAACTGGCAGTAATCAATGCACATCCGCATACTCCTATCCTTTTTCTTCACAAATAAGATAGGCGCGCCCTATACGACACACCCGTCCTGATGAGCCCCTTCTCGAGTAACTCCTCTACCTGTTCCTTCAACTCCTTTAACTCTTTCGGAGCCATGCGGTACGGTGTCACGATCTAGTGGCATGCTTGGTAGATCAGATAGAAATACATCGTAGAACTCCCGCACCAGGGGTACTCAATCAATCGTAGGAGTCTCCATGGCAGTATCTCGAATATAAGCAGATAGGCCAAACAAACCCTCTCGACCATATGTCGAACCTTCAAGAAAGAGATAACCTGACTAGATGTACTGATAGATGAACTTCTCCGCTCCAATCTAGGCAACTCTGGCATCGCCAAGGTAACCGTCTTGGAATGGAATCATGGATGGCATGGTATAGAAACAACTAGTCCATGCCCAGGATGACCTCAAAGTCAGTCATATCAAGGGACAAAAGATCTGGTCTGGTCTCATAACCACAAAAAGTCACAACATATGACCGATAAACACGATCCATAACAACAGAATCATCCACTGGCATGGACACATATACAAAATCACCCAAGGACTCACGAGGGACATCCAGATAAGGAGAAAATAGAGAAGACACATATGAATAAGTAGACCTTGGATTGAATAGTATCGAAGCATCCCTACTGCGGATAGAAATAATACCTTTGATCACGACGTCTAATGCTATTACATCTGGTCTGGCTGGAAAGGTATAGAACCTAGTCGGAGCGCTACCTGACTGGACTCTACCTCTAGAACGACCCCTGCCCTTCTCCTTTGTCCGTGCGACAGCTGTAGTAGTGATCATGGCCCGATGGACCTGCTGTACTGCCTTGGCTCGAAGCCTGGGACAAAACCTCCTCAATGTGACCAAGATCCCCGCACTCGTAGTATAACTCTCGGTGCGGAAGACTGCTGACCCTGGTCTAACCCTGGTGACCTGAATACCCACTGGAAGAATCCTGAATAGCCGGTGGACGGTAGGTACTCTCTAGAATAGCGCTGAAGTAAGGCTGCACCGAAGCACCCCGAGTAGGCGGTGGTGCTGAATATATAGGCTTTCTAGACTGGACCCTCACAAACTGACCTCTTGTCACTCCCCAACCTCGGGGAGCACGACCAACGCTCAACCGGGATGACCCAGCCAAGCAAGTATGTACTATGCCTTCTACCCAAACTCACCCATGAATAAAAATAAGATATATTTTCATTAATTAGACAATGAGGGGTCATGTGAACAATGCCAGTTCATTACCATTAGTTACGTCAATAACAAGTTTCAAACTACATACACTTTCTTAGTTTGAAGTGGAACATGTGACAACATCTTTAGTTTGACTTTCCCAAAACAACGATACAACCCACACTATGTGTACGGAGCGTCTAATAGGTACAAAAGAGTAGCATGATGGTGCCGGAGCAGCTCCGGTTATACCTCAAAATAATATACATAGAGGACAAGAGATACAAGACTCTGGAATGAAATGGGGCTCACCAAGTCAGCTGGGAGGAGGGTATACTGCTATCACTGATCAAAGCTGCCTGCTTTGGAACCACCTGCATGCATTAAAGATGCAGCGCCCCCGACAAAAGGGACATTAGCACATGTCGAATAGTACTAGCATGAAAACCAAACACCCCCTTCAAGGATTAGAAGTACAACATGAATGTAACGAAATATGGAAGCAAATAAAGAGCTTAAATAGCAGTTAAAACCATAGAAAATTCATTTAAAGCTTTCAATAATATTTATAAATTTCAATTTGGGGATCCTGTATAACAACCTCCACCACAATACCACAATCTCTACACAAAGCGGCCCTTCCGCCTCACCCCAATGTGTGTGGGTGGAGGTGTAATCACAATGCCACAATCTTTATACAAAGTGGCCCTACCGCGTCACCTCAATATGTGAGGGTGGAGGTGTAATCACGATACCGCAATCTCTACACTAAGCAGCACTGCCGCCTCACCCCAATATGTGTGGATGGAGGTGTAATCACAATGCCACAATTTCTACACAAAGCGACCCTGCCGCCTCACCCCAATATGTGCAGGTGGAGGTATAATCACAATTCCACATTTTGGATTATCAAAAAGATAATAGTTGTACAAAAGATTTCCATTCAAATCAAACCCTTTGGCACCTTTGGGCTTAACAAATATAAGTTGATAAGATTTCATCATATGAGATAGAAGAATTTGATCATATTGATTTCGTACAAAACTTTCTTCGTAAAAGGGGTATAACATAATTAAATCAAAATAGAGAATCACTAACACACGAGGGTTTTGACACGTTATGCAATTTGGGAATCAATTTACTAGCTCGAATATCCCACCTCAATGGTGTTTTAAGTTCGAACTACACACGATGTAGTTTTGTAAGAATACGGGAGATCCGATACTAGAAGAAGAGTTCAGCCTTCATATGTCAAAAGAGATTTCCGTAGTGTAACAATAACGTCCCAACACTCCTAACGATGCCAATCAATAGAAGAGGGAAGAATTACAAGCATGATTAGAGGAATTCGTATGACAAGAGCTTCTATAATGACAACCCAACCTTTCCTCAACCAATTCAACAACAAAACTACGCAATATTGTCCAACAACTTTCCAGAAGCCCTATTAGCTCATGTATGTGATATGTCTACTCTTATCACGCATAACCAACCCAAAATCCAATATTGGAGAATTGGGAGAAGAAATTCTTATCTTTTAGAAACCCTAGCAAGTTCCTCTTGATGAAATTCCAAGGCTTGATCTGAGTTGAGTAGTGAAATCCTTGATTCCTCCCCTTTCTCTCTCTAGAATAGCTCTCTTCTCTCTCTAAAATAACATGGTTGGGTTATGAAATTAGAAAAATGAACCCCTAATGTGGATCTATGGTCGCATATGCGATCGCATAACACTTATGCGGTCCGTAAAATGGACCGCATAATGGTTCTACAGAAATGGGCACTTCTGTGCAGGTATACGATGGGTCTGTGGTCCGTAGATCAATTCTGCAGTCACATAATGGATCGCAGAACATCCTTCCCAAATTTTCCAAGCTAGTTCTGCGACGGATGTGCGGCCCGCGAAATGATTATGCGGTCGCATAGTTGACTGCAAAACAACCTCCCAAATTGTCACATATCTCTGCTTCATTCTACGGCGGATCTGCGTTTGCATAATGGACCTCAGAAACGCTCTGACCTACAACAATTTTTCCTCAACTCCCAATGCTCTGTTCAACCCAAAAAGTCCGTATCCAAATACATTAGCCTACCTCAGCACCATGAAACTCCGGATTTTAGGTAAAATTTTACAGGACTTTACACCTTTGCCCCCAGACGGGGCGCCACTGAATTCTCCAGAATGGCGAGACCGCTTCTTCCCCGTGGTATACATTTGGCCCTGGCTGCGGATACCCTCGATCCTCCGAGCTATATCCACAACAGAAGTCCCCATCTCAACCTCTCGGGCCATAGTAACCTGGATACCATAATGCAAGCCCATAATAAACTTTCGCACTCTCTTTGCATCTGTGGGGAGTGTTGACGGCCAATTTTGACCCTCCCTTTTTAAATAAACTTTCGCACTCTCTTTGCATATGTGGGGAGTGTTGACGGCCAATTTTGACCCTCTCTTTTTAAATTAATTTATTTATACTTAATAATTTATAATAAATATTTTTAAAGTGTTTTCTAGTAACAAGTACTTATTTTTTATAAATTAATTAAGTATTAGTTTTTAAAATTAATTGCGTAGTATTAATACTATGTAATTATAAACATATTACTATTTCTAAGATTATTGAAATAATTATTATATATACATTACATAGGTTCTATAATTAATTTGATAAATTACTCTTTAATTTATAGTAAATTGGAATATTATGTGAAATTCGAAATTAGCGTTGCAATTTAGAAAAATAAAGTATTTTTATAGATAATTAATTAAAACAATCAGTAGTATATATAGTAATTATAATTTTTACCACATTTATTGAAGATTGTTAAGTTTATTTAAAATAAATTTAAAAAGGGATTAAAAGACAAAAGGGCTACAATTGCAATTCTCAATCAAGTGTAAAATGGCTATTCTTCATATGAGTTGTAGCCCAATTACTAAGGCCCAAATGAAATATACCCAGTCCAAACATCCTCATCTCTTCCCTGTTGGCGATCCAAGCCACTCTTTGCACCAATCACGACGCACCACGTCACCCTCTCTCTCCACTCACAAAACAAACACACCCATATCTGAGCCATTGGATCATCTGATCAACGGTTCACATTTGATCTCTAATTTTATCTAGATTTTAAACACCCGCCTTTAGAGATCTCATCCCCACAGTCCAAAATCTTTTAATCCAACGGCAACCAAAATTCCAACTAAAAATCCTAATAGATTGAATTATCAGGACCGTTGATCTCAAAGATCAATGACCCAGGTTCTATATCCCAACCTTAATTCGGAGACCAACCCTATTCCCCCCAAAACCCCTAATCATTCCTAAGAGACCAGCCGCCCTTCTTTTACTTTTCCTTTCTCTTTTCTCTCATCTCCATCAACTATCAATCTCCCAAAACCTTGTACAAATCAGTGCAAGGTCTCTTTAATAAACCCTAAATCATCTCTTCTGTCTCTTCTACACCACGAATCCTGCTGCTAATTTCCTTTTTCAATCGCAAACTCAAGACCCCTAAATTCGAAACCCTAAGCTTGAAAGGAAAACCATCTGATTTGATCTCATAAGTTAAAGATCAAGCCTCAAACCACTTTTTGCCTTCTAAAATCCGCGAATCCAGCCGTCTATTGCCTATTTCATCATTCAAATTCAAAACACCCAAATCCTAAAACCCCAGACTTAAGAATGCAACATCAAACCTCCGATTTTCCTTCGTGTTCCGTCAAATCGGAGAATGCATGAATCTTCTCAGAAGTTCATCATAAGGATTCGATGTTCAGAGGTCAAACTCAGTGACCTCTAGACATTAGGGTTTTAACCACTGGTTCAAAGCCTTCAACGGTCGACCCTCGTGCTCAGGTAAACTCGACCCTGTTTTCCCATATGTTTTCTTTCTGATTTTACTCAACCTTGCTATCATCATCGATCATGCGTCACTTTCCACTATTATTTTGAACCTGTGAAGCCATAAGAGCCTTAAATGGCACTATAAATAGAGCCTTTAATGTTCTCACCAACACACGACCTAACACTAAAAAAGCAACCTAACAATATCTAAGAGCAATTCTGATATCCCAAGCCTAGGGTTTCTTACTGATTTTCTTTTTTATCATTTCTGAGTACCTTCGCTGCTTCGAGCTTGAAACTTTGGGGTCTTAAGAAACTAAGAGAGATCCGTGTTTGGTCTGCTACCCTCAAAAAGTTCAGTATATTCCTAACTTCTCTCTTTTGATCATCTTATTAGAATGCTACAAACATGCTCATTGTCTTCTATTAATTGTAGTTGTTGTGATGCTATCATTGATATACAAATGTGTTATCTCCTTGTTCATGATAAGGTGCTATTGGTGTGTAATCTTTTGTCATGTTTCCGAGTATCCTCAAATTGATGTCGACTAGCATATTGTATGACCGTAACAACACTTATATCTTAATCCTAGTAGTCTACATGATTGGTTTCCCTTACCGTGCTTTAAATGACTGCTCATGTTTATCTAAACTTCATAGTTTTTTCGGTGATGATTCTGCTGTGATTTTTACCTCTACAAATTATTTTCCCTTGCATTCTGTTTATGTTGTGATCGAGTTTGTTGTTTATCCTAACTGAGATAAACTTGAAAGCTCATAAGTTCATATCTTCTTCCATTTAGTGGTAGCATGAAAATCTAAGTGTTCAGATACTTTCCGTCTCTATACCTGTATCTGTCAACTCTAAGTTCAACTTCTAGGTTGTCACTATGGCATTATCATAATTATACCTAACTATTTATTGCCTGTGTATGAAATAGACTTGTTTAAGTTGAACTTTCTTCTTTTCATGAATACAAATAGTTCTACTGTATGTATTCTATTTATCCCTTTTTTCATAAAATAAATTATGATCATGTTTGTTATAGTTAACTAGGTAATTGCTATTAAGCTCAACTTAGTTGTCTCATGTTTAGATAAAGCCTTCAGTTACATGTGCAAGTCAAAACCTATTTGGTATAGTGCTTTTCTGTTTAAAATTTCTTTGATGCTACTGCTGACTTTGTAAAGCTTACATTTAGTTGTTAATAAGGTATCTTCCATAAAGTAGAACCCAATCATTCTTGTTATAGCCAAAATAATAATTTTTAGCTGAGTATGATTGCTTCACATTTAGATACTAATTTAGACTATACACCTGACTTAAACTTGTCTTGCTATAACAATTCCCTTATCTGCCACCCCTCTCCCTTTATGACATGTTTAACTTGATTCTATAACATGTAAAGCTCCTTGTCTATATAAGATGACAACCTCACCTGAAGTGTCTATGTATAGCTGACTGAATATTGCATATATCCCTATTTGACTCTATGATTCCATGTTCTTGTCTTAAACAGTACTCAGTCCTTTCCTCATTGCAAATTTGAACTGAACCCGATCTCCAAATCTTATGGAAAGTTCTATGTTGATACTGTCTGAACATGATGGTTTAAGGTTAAATCTGTTAGGAATATGATCTTCTTGAGCCCCTTAGGGATTCTATGTTCAAATATGTGAACCTAAAGTCATGTTGAGAGTTTGATTATGTTTCTAATATCTCTAATAACTTCTGTAAAAGTGGTTAGTTATAACTGTTTGTCTGAACCCTCATTGATGTCTTTTAAAAGTTTCAAGTAGTATTACTAATCCATGCATGTACTAGTAGCTAGCTAATCAACTCACAATTAGTTTGCCAGGGCAGGAGTACCTGTATTTCTTATGTTGCTACATACATGAACTCTGAATGTGTTTTCCCTAATGCTTAGACCTTTAGAAATATGCCATAATATTTTTATTTCTTTCCTATATGTGCTCGAAGTCTGACCTCTAGATTTACCTGATATGTGTATTGTTCATTTGGTATCAAATATAGTCTGTGTGCCCTTATGTTATTCTGTTAGAAGGGAGAGTATACGTTTTTGGTAAGTAATACTATAGCATTTACTTTGCATTGAAAGGGCCTCATTGGCATTAAAACCCATAAGAAAAATATGTTGTTAGTGGTTAGGAATATTTGGGATTGGAGTTTAACTCTAGGTTAGGCTACTCTCCCCGGCACAAGCATTTCCCTGGGCCTTGAGTCCCTTAGGAACTTTGAAGTATCAGGAGATTCAAAGGTGGCATCGACCTTGAGTAGAATTCCCTCCTTAGCCCTTAATTCATTGACACTTTTGGGGGGTTTAGTGTTTAATAACAATGAAAGGTTTTCAATGTAAATTATTTGTCATGTATAGCCACCACATTAGTATAATTTCTCATAGTGTTAGAATATCGATGTTTTAATGTGTTCTATTCCAGTCGTTTGTCTATATATTTCGTACGTTGTTGAATATGTTGAATATATGTAGCATGTATCTAATGACTTTGTTTCTATTTTGGACATGTACATCCATTTGGGTCTACTTAGTTCCTAAGGGACTCAGGCCCAATCCCAGCCTTGTTACATTTCATGAAAAGACCAAAATCAGCTGTAGCCGCATCTCTCTACTGCTGGGCCTGCCTTTTTGAGGCCCAATTACCAGAGTCTAGTCCTCTTTTCCTCAATTCCTTTGTTATTATCTATTGCTTCCTTAGTCTACTTTACTGCTTCATTACCTTTTATCTACTGCCTTGTTCTTTATCACATATTTGTTGTCATGTATACAACACTCATATATTAGATTACATACTTTATTTTCATGCTTTAATATCATATAAACATAGGAAAGCCTTAAATAATATAGGATTTAAAAACATTAGTTAGTAATTAATCCTCATTTTCGCTAACTCTAGTTTGCTCATATCATCACTATCTTTTCACTCACCTTCCCTTTTCTTTAATGATTTTGAAGCCCATAACTTAGTAAAAACAACGGCCCATTTTCTAAAGGAAATCGGTATTAAATCGCAAGCTTTAGTATCACGAGGCAAATCAGAACTTTCCTAAAAGGTGAAGTACTGTCGCCCTAAAAGGATATTCAAAAGACTACTTTTCTCCAAAGTTTTAAAAGCGAGGGTATATCTTAGGCTCACTTTTACAAACACCTTTTTGAATTACATGAACACCTATTTCTTAAATCAACTGTTTTCATAACTTAACCTCTTTTCACAAGCTTTATAAAATATAGACCATTTACATACATATTTCAAAACTCTTTCAACTATATCCACCAACATAGACTCCTTCATATATTCACATCCTTTTAAAGGTCTAACATTACTTTCATTAGTATCATGCTTTCCCTTAGATATATAGTAAGTCATGCTCTTTAATAGTAATTAAGCATAGTACAAATAAATAATCCCTTAAAATTACTCTAAGTCGTATGGAGCTACCTCAGGTAGATTTTAAGGGGAGCTTAACACCTTCCCCTTAGAAGAACAAGAACCCTTAACCATAATCTCACCGGTTTGCAAACCTATAAGGAACATGACTTGGTAATTAAATAGGTACCCTAGTATACCTTCAAATATTAGGTGGTGACTCTCTTTTATCAACAACAGAAAAACCACAAGTTGAATCTTCTTTTGACTAGTGCAAAATAGGGTGCAACAGGGAGTACCATAAGTGCATGGTGAGATAACTTAGAGAACTTTGCCTCATAATCGGTCACAAACATCTGACCATGCTGGAGCCGCTCGAACTGACCCCGTAACTCTTCCCTTTCAAAGGGTGGAATATCTCTCCCCAAAAAGAGACATGTGAACTGGTACCATGTCAAGGGAGGTAAACATGCTGGCTTGCTACAAAGATAGGACTGCCACCATCTACGAGCCCTGCCCTCCAACTGAAATATGCTGAAGTCCACCTCGTTAGACTCCAATACTCCCATGTTATGCAGCTTGTCCCTGCAACAATCAATAAAGTCCTGTGAGTCCTCATGCCGCTCACCGCCAAAGATAGGAGAATGTAGCCTAGTACATTTGTCCAGCTGCTTTTGATGCTCAATGGTCGTGGCTGGTCTGGGCTCTGGTATAACCACTATAACTGGCTGGGCCCCGCCCGTAGGTATTGCACCTGGGGTATGATAAACAGGATCAACATGCCCTGGAGCATGAGTAGTAAGGGTCTGTGCTCCCCCTCCCGCCTTAAATATGACCGGTTCTTCCGAAAATAGCCCGGTCAGAGTCATAGAATCCATGAACCGTAGCATACGACCCTTGACCTCCTGAAATCCTGATACTATCAAAACATCTGTCGGGGCTGGCTCAGCTACAGGCGCCTCATCCATCTCCTTAATAACGGGATCCTCCACTGGATCCATTTGTGGTACAATAGAAGCTACTCTAGGACGCCCTCGTCCTCTAGCAGGAGCTTCGTCCCTCCTTCGACCTCTACATTTTCCTCTAACAACAGGGGCAGCCCCTCTACCACCAGGTACAGCCATAGCACGCGTTCTCACCATCAGTGAGGGAATACGTGAAAGATATTTAGCACAACATCAACTGGGAAATAGGAGATGAGTAAAGAGAAGTTTCCTAACAACTTATAGCCTCTCGAAGATAAGTAAAAATATCTCCACACCGAACTGCAAGACTCTATTAGGCCTGCTCATAACTAGTGAGACCTATGTGAACCTAGTGCTCTAATTCCAAGTTGTCACGACCCAATTCCCACCATAGGATGTGATGGTGCCCAACGTCGCCATTAGTCAAGCCAACGGTGAACTAATCCATTTAATTATTCATTTTATCACTTTTAAAATCAAAAATTTTATTCAACAAAAAAACTAAGTATAGAAGGCTATGGTGATATAAAGCATAAATAAAACATAAGAGTGAAATGGTGATATTAATAGGGAAAAATCAATAATCATCTACTAGTAACTCCCAAAATCCGGTGTCACAAGTACACGAGAAATCTTGTAGAATATACAAAACTCTTATAGCTACTGTCAGAGATAGGGTTAATTACCTCTTACAAGGTTCGACAATAGACTTACTTGCTTCCAAAATCACTACCCCGCTCTTCAACCACACTAATTTCCTCAAATCGATGCCGAGCAATCCGAAACTAGTCAAAGGTCATACAAACTGATCAATATAAGCTCAAGAATTCATAATTTAACTATTAGAGTAATTATCCAATCCAATTTGGAAAATTTATAAAAGTCACCCCGGGCCCACGTGTCTGGATTCTGGATATTTTTGTAGATAAATGTTAGTCATAACCTTACGAACTCAAATATATAATTTATACTCAATTCCATAATCAATTTCGTGGTCTAACCCCATTTTTACCAAAACCTTGGTTTTTCATCATAATCCTATAATTTCTACAATTTCTATGTTACAGTATACCCATAATCTATGTATTTAACCCACATTATGTAGGAATAACTTACCTTGAGATGCTAGGTGAAAATCCCTCTCCAAGGAGCTTTAAAATCGGCCAAGAGTTGAGAGAAATGAAGAAAATGAGCCTAAGTCCCACGTTTTAAAATTGCTTCTACCCAGTGATCCTTCTTTGCAATCGCAACAATGCCCTCGCGATCGCGAAGGCAAATTTTCCCAGGCCCAAATATGTCCTTCGCGAACGCAACAGGAGACTCGTAATAGCGAAGGCTTGCCGAGCTAAAGCTTCGTGAACGCAGTTTACCCTTCGCGAGCGCGAAGAGCAATGACCAACTAAGCCCAGGCCCAGGCCTCTTCTACGCGAACGCGTGACACTCATCGCGAACGCGAAGGTCACAGGTCCTAAACCATTGCGAACGCGGCCTAGTGATCGTGAACGCGAAGAACAAAACACCCCTTCAACAAAACCTTCATCGCGAATGCGAGACTCCCTCTACATTCGCGAAGAAATAAACCAGTAGCAGAGAAGCTGCTATTTTAAACATAACTTTGGGTGGTTTGAAACACACATGAGCCACCCATGACCCCATCCAAATACACCAACAAGTCCACAAATATAACACGAACCTTCGCGAAGCCTTAGAACACATAAAACATCAAAACTAAGAATCGCACCCTAAAACCATATTAATCAACTTATGAACATCAAACTTCTTCAACTAGCTCCGAACGTGACGAATCATACTTAGACAACTCGGAACGATGCACAATTTTGCGCACAAGTCATAAATCATCATACGAACCTATTCCTAGGCTCGAAATCCCAAACAGACATCGATAATACCAAAGTTTACTTCAAACCAAATTTAAGAAACTCTAAAACCCTCAAGGTGCCAACTTTCAACATTAAGCAGCGAAATGCTCCTGGATCACCCTAATATCAATCCGAACACATGCCCAAGTCCAAAATTATCATACGAACCTATTGGAACCATCAAATCCTGGTTCTATGGTCGTTTACTCAATTCAAACTTGGCAACCTTAAGCCACTATTAAGGAACTAAGTGTTCCGAATTCAACACGAACCCTTCCAAAACCAAACCAATCATCCCCGCAAGTCATAAAATAGTAAAAGAATATGCTGGAAGTCTGAGATAGAGGAACGAGGATCTAGAAAGAAAAATGACCAGTTGGGTCATTACAGGCGGGCCATTATATTCTCCCTCTTTTAAACAAATATTTATTCTCGAACAACTCTAGAATCATACCTGGGGTATCAAAACGGTGAGGATATCTGCTCTGCATCTCTCGCTCAGTCTACCAAGTATCCTCCTTGACCGGCTGACCTTTCCAATGCACCTTCATTTATGCGATAGTCTTGGACCTCAACTTTCGAACCTGCCATTCCAAAATGGCTACCGGCTCCAAATCATTAGTATAATCCTTGTCCAACTGCACTGTGCTGAAGTCTAATACATGTGATGGATCCCCATAATACTTCCGGAGCATGGAAACATGAAATACTATATGAACTCCTGATAAACTAGGTGGCAAGGCAAGTTTGTAGGCCACCTCTCCAACTCTCTCTAACACCTCAAAACGACTAATATACCGATGGCTCAATTTTCCCTTCTTCCCAAATCTCATCACACCCTTCATGGGGAAAACTCTAAGTAGAACCTTCTCGAAAGCATCCTGAACCAGATCATTTCCCAATAGCCTATCCTCCATGGGATCAAACTAACCAATCGGAGAACGACATTGTCTCCCATATAAGGCCTCATACGGAGCTATATGGATACTTGACTGATAGCTATTGTTGTAGGCGAACATTGCTAATGGTAGAAACTCATCCCAATGGCCCAAAAAATCAATGACACATGCTCACCACATGTCTTCTAAAATCTAAATAGTACGCTTGGGCTGCCCATCCATTTGGGGATGAAATGCCGTACTCAGCTTGATCTGTGTGCCTAACATACGCGGCACTGCTCTCCAACAATACGATGTAAATTGAGTGCCTCGATATGAGATAATTGACACAGGAACACCGTGCAGGCAAAGAATCTCTCTAAGATAAATCTGAGCCAACTCCTTTGAAGTATATTCATGACTAGAATGAAGTGTGCATACTTGGTCAGTCTGTACACAATGACCCACACCAAATCAAATCTCCTCAAGGTCCGTGGCAGCCCAACCATATCCTTAGCGATATGCTACCACTTTCACTCCGGTATATCTAGCCTCTAAAGCAAACCACCATGTCTCTGATGCCCATACTTAACATGTTGAGACTTCAAACATCAAGCAACAAACTCAACAATATCCTTCGTCATCCTCTGTCACTAATAATGCTACCTCAAATCACGGTTCCATCTTCGCGACATTCGGATGAATGGCATACCGTGAACTATGGGCCTCCTTAAGAATCAACTCTCTCAAACTATCCACATTAGGAACACCAATCCAACACTAAAGCCTCAGTACCCCATTATCACCAATATTCACCTCCTTAGTATCACTGTGCTGCACCGTTTCCCTAAGGACAAGTAAGTGGGATTATCATGCTGATTCGCCTTGATGCGCTCAAACAAGGACGATTGTGATACAACACAAGTAAGAACCCTGCTAGGCTCCAAAATATGCAACCTCACAAGCATGTTGTCCAAGGCCTAAACATCCAAAACTAATAGTCTCTCCCTAGTTTGAATAAAAGCAAGACTCCCCATGCTCTTCGCCTTCCTATTCAAGGCGTCGGCCACCATATTAGCCTTTCCTGGATGATAACGAATGATGATGTCATAGTCTTTCAATAGATTTAACCACCTCGGTTACCTCAAGTTCAAATCCTTCTGCCCGAGTAGATGCTGGAGACTCCTGTGATCCGTGAACACCTTGTAAGACATGTTGTAAAGATAATTCCTCCAAATCTTGAGGGCGTGAACAATGTATTCTAACTCCATATCGTGCACTTGGTAGTTCTTCTCATGGGGCTTCAATTGACGTGAATCATAAGAAATCCCTCTACCATCCTGTATCAACACACACCCAATGCCAACCCGTGAAGCATCACAATAGGCTGTATATCAACCCGACCTCGAAGGCAAAACCATAACTGGAGCTTGCAGTCAAGGCAACCTTGAGCATCTGAATGCTCTCCTCACACTCGTCTGACCACCTGAATAGGGCACCTTTCTAAGTCAACCTAGTCAATGGGGATGGTATAGATGAAAACCCTTCCATAAAACAACAATAATACCCAACCAACCCTAGGAAACTCCGGATCTCTATAGCGGTGGAAGGTCTGGGCCAACTATGAACTGCCTCGATCTTTTTCGAATCCACCTTAATCCCCTCACAAGACACCACGTGGCCCAAGAATGCCACCTAGTCTAACCAGAACTCGCACTTGGAGAACATAGCATATAGCTTCTTCTCCCTAGAAGTTTGGAGCACAATCCTCGGGTGCTGCTCATGCTCCTCCCGACTGCTTGAATACACCAATATATCATTAATGAACATAATAACGAAGGTATCCAGAAAAGGATAAAACATGATGTTCTCCTACTTCAACTATTTGAATAAATTACAAGTTATTCTAACCTGCACACTTAAACAATTACTCCAATTAACAGTTTATGAAAGACATCTTGATTACAACTCAATTTTCAAATATACATGAACTAATAGACTCAAGAAGAACACTGACAGTGATGATCGACTTGCGTGTTGAACTCGAGATACACTATGTTGTTCCTTAGTTGATGTGCAAAAGGATAATCTTCTCAGGCCACAGGGAAAGTATTTAACTTCCCAGTACTCCGAGATCTTTGGGAGTCCTACACACAGTCAACTTCTTGTTTGATAGAAATCCTAAACCTCCAAGGACTCCGCAAATTTTGTGACTGTTGTCTATCACTTATGCAAACAAATATTCTTGGACAATAGTCCTTATCGCATCAAAATTCCCTTTCCAGCAACCTCGGACTGTAGTAACTTTGTGTAAACGTTAGTGCCTTGTAAGAACTTTCAACATCTACCTTGAGGAACTGATTCATAGCACACGTTCACTTGACACATTTTGTTAATTATCAAAACCCCAATTCTTAACAAATTCCCCTTTTTGATAATGACAAACTTTGTTCGCATGAACTAGGTAATGGCATTCGTAAACACTCACATCCCAACAACAACAACATGTGAACAACACAACACAAACACAAACACATTGGGACCTAATTCAGAGCATGTAAATCACCCCCTAACTTTATCTTCCCCCTTTTGAGATCATCAAAAAAATAAAAAGTTGTTAGATAGTCTAAGAACAGTTAATGAAAGATTCATGCCATTGAGGCTACAACACAAGCACAATAAATATCAAGACAAATGAACTATGCTGATGATATAAACTATGTGAGAAGCATGTATAGAACCATAAGCCTAGGGCCTTGAACTAAAACATTAAAATAAAATAAACTAAAACATCCTACAAATTACTCGAAACTAGAAAAACTAAAAATGAAGCACCACTAGGTTAATAAGACAGAGTGGAGACAAGGGGTAAAGGACCATGATCAAGTTTAAGAAGATGAGGGGGTCAAGGATTTCACAAGGTTGGAAATCTATTGAGCATGAGCCTCTCCTTCTTTTCCAAGCTCCACTCTAAGCTGCATGGTTTCCTTTCATAGCTCATCATTTTCCTCCCTAAGCTTTGCATTCTCCTCCAAATCCAATTCCAATCTTTTAGAAAGTTCAATTGGCCTGCTGCTCCCAGGCAAGATGGTAGAACCAGCTGGCCCTCTAGCCTTGATCTCAGCATAACCACACTGGTTGAGTGTGACAGCATCCATAACATCATTATGATTCCCAAACTTCAGCTCGGGCAAGGCTATATTGAGCTTGTCAAACAACTTAGTTAGCATAAAGCCATAAGGCATAACATGCTTAGGCTTGGAGGTGTCTGCATCCCTAGTCATATGCTGGGAAGGTTTATATCTCTACCTGTATCCAACAATAACATTACAGCCTTATCAAGCAGGGTTGACTCATGCTTTCTCCCATATCTTTGCAGAATGCAAGAGTTCACAAAGTGAAATAGCAGTTTATGTGTCTATATTGTACACCTTCTGGGGAGCATCCAGCTCAAACTTTTAGGAGAAATTTCTGGTAACTACAATAACTGTGTCCACATCATTGTCAATAGTAAGCCACTTCTTCAGATAGTTGTCAAATCCTAGGGAAGGAATGTTCAGTAGTAACCCAAGCTCTTCAGCATCAAACTCCATCTCAAATTCTCCCACAGAAATCTTTACTACCTTGCCATCAAATTAAAAATTTGCATAAAACTCAAGCACTGCAGGCACACATATAAGTGGAATCTAACAAACATATGTGTCCATCCCTCCAACTCAATCTTTTCCACTAACTAGGCCATGTCTTTTTCATAAATATTGGCAAGTATCTTCCCATTCAACACTTTTCTATTCTTGAACTCAGTCAACATGTCAGCTATATCAGACACAACCCTTTTCTTCTTTCCTTTGCTTGTCTTCTGAGAGGTGGCAGTTGCCTTGGTGGGTTTAGCAATAGTGTTCTTCACTGGTGGTTTTTTCGCATTTAGAGAAGGACCAGGTTTATCCTCCTCATCCAACTCAACTACAGTTTCAGCAACATGAATTTTCTTTCTTGATTTATTCGCACTCCTACACTCCTTGATCATTTGTTCATGAACATCTTTTCTTTTGCTCTTGGTGAGAGGAGTACTAGTAGGAGGAGCCACTTACTTTCTTGTCTGTGGAACTGATCTTGTAGGTTTTATAGAGGCCTTCCTGTCATTTTTTCCTACCTAAGATAAAGGCAAATAATCCTCATTACTATAAACCTCATCATCTCCAACAAAAGAAGTAAAAGATGGACTGGGTTCTTTTGATCCTTCCTCTTTATGAACTTATTCTAAAGGGGCCATGACGGTATTCTCAATAGCCATAGAGCCTTCAGATTGCTCACTGGCATTTTTCTTTAACTTTCAGATTCAATACCTTTATTTTCACTTTCTTTTTCATCTTCATCACCCTCACCCTCATAGTCATCTTCTCCCTCACTTTCTTCTTCTTCTTCTTCTTCTTCTTCTTCTTCTTCTTCTTCTTCTTCTTCTTCTTCTTCTTCAGAATCAGCCAGTTGCTCATCTAGTTGTTCTTCTACATCACCTTATTTTTCTTCACCTGATTCTCCCTTATTCTCACTTTTCTTTTCATCACTACTTTGACTTTTCTCCTGCAACAGTTGTTCCTCCTTATTTTCTTCTTCTTTTCCCTCCTCAAGAACTTCCTCATTATCCTCATCATCAGTCCAACTGTAGGAACTGCCATTAGAACTCTCTTTATCCCCTATTTCTTTCTCACTTTCCCCCTCAACAACAGGTAGGTCATCAATTGTTTCCTAGTTTTTGTCCTGAGTTACTACTTCGTTTTCTACAACAATACTCTCTATATGTGGTGTGTCACTCGGTGGTGCAACAACTTCTAACAGGGAAACTTCAATTGTAGAGATTAGAACATCTAGCTTAGATGGATGAGGTTTTACCTGATCATCCTTGACGAGTGCAGATTCCCACATAGCAGGAGCCGCCTTAACTTTTGGTTCCTCTTTAGCAGTAGCAGGATCCAATACCTTGCCACTCTTTACTGATTTTCTTGAAGTAGCCTTGACTTTAGTAGGTTTGGAGGTGATTTGTGAGATAAATACATGTGCGTGGGAAGTTGGTTTTGGAGATAGGGGTACAGTGGACGTAGAAATTATAGGCATAACTACAACAGAGGATGATAGTGCAGGTACAGTAGAGGGCATGGGTGGAGACGCAACAAGTGTAGGTTCAGAATCACTAGCTAGTTTTACACTTTTCTTTGGCTTGGACTTTATAATTTTGGGTTTAGCTCCAGGCTTAGATGATGGTTTTGCTTTCGAGGGGGTTTGGCTGGACTTAGTCATGATGGTGAGAGGATGAAGAATTTTCTTTGGTTCTTGTTTCGGGTTTGAAGAAACACTGAGGTCTGAGAGATGTACCACAAGAGGTCTTTCAAAGAAGGTAGTCCTAATTTGACTAGAAGAGAGAAAGTAACAGGATTTGAGTTGTAATGGGACTCTAATAACGGTTACTTTTGACCACTTGACTTTTAGAATTAATTGGACTCTAATTACATTAGGATTCCCCCTTGATCCTTGACTTTGATAATAATTATGAGTGATGTTAACTGGATTAGGGAGTCTGAGTATAATAGTAATTTTAGTTATTAAGTTCCAATGATTTAGGACAAGATGGCATGTACTTTAGTCCAAAAACCAACTCCTTTGCAACTCCTTAGTCATTTCTGCAATAAGTTTCCAGCACAATAAGTTGGTATCATAAAGCATAGTCATCAACTAGACTTTCTAGGCAAGTGTGTATACTTAAAACAAGTATGAGACTGAATCAAGCAATTGATACTCAACTATCTACATCTATTGACTTCTTTTCTAGCCAATCATTGGGTTTAAACCGAGTTGGAGTTATTTTTTAATCCCAGTTCTAGTTTGTTTCTTTCAAAATGGTCCCTATTTAGTGCTTAGTGAAAATGTCAGCAATTTCATTTTCAATTTTAGAGAAATTTATTGAGATATTACCCTTTTCAACATTATCTCTCAGAAATTAATGTTTGATATCAATGTGCTTGGTTCTCTTGACTTCCTTTAGGTGAGACTCCTTGGGATTTTCCTGAAACATTGCACATAGTCCTACACTGAACAGAATATCAGGCCTTCTTGCAGTGAGATAAAATAGTGATCCAATCATTCCTCTGTACAACTTTTATTCCACAATTTTCCCTTCTTCATCTAGATCTAGCTTTGTTTCAACGACAATTGGAGTGTCAATTGACTTTAGAAGAGTCCACATTGAATTTCTTCAAAAGTTCTTTGATGTATTTTTGCTGATGGATCATGGTTCCAATAGGTGTCTGTTTGATCTGCAGCCCTAAGAAGAAATTCAATTCACCCATCATGCTCATTCAAACTCACTGCCCATTATTTCAGCAAATTTCTTGCACATTGCTTTATTAGTAGACCCAAAGATAATATCATCCACATATACCTGCACAATCAGAAGATTCTTTTCTTTGTTCTTCAGAAATAATGTGTTGTCCACTTTACCTCTTACAAAGTTATTGATTAAGAGGAATTTTAAGAGCCTCTCATACCAGGCTCTTGGAACCTGCTTCTGTCCATACAATGCCTTGTCTAACTTGAAAACATAGTTAGGGAACTCTTCACTTTCAAAACCAGGGGTTGTTTAATAAATACCTCCTCCTTCAGGTAACCATTCAGTAATGCACTCTTCACATCCATATGATATAGAGTGAACTCCATGTGTTCAGCAAAAGCAATTCGCATTCTTTTAGATTCCACCAGTCTGGCCTTGTTCTTTGTGATATTTTCTTGCTCATGCAACATCTGGTACCTATAATAGTTCTGTTTTTGGGTCTTTGCACCAGATGCCAGACCTTACTTCTCTCAAATTGATTTAGCTCCTATTGTATGGTTATTATCCAATCTGGGTTCTTTAAGGCTTCCTTTATGTTTTTAGGCTCAATCATTGAGAGAAATACAGTGAGTGCACATAGATTTCTCAAAGTTGACCTGATTTTCACTCTTACATTTGAATCAGAGATGATACTCTCAAGGGGGTGTGATATTTGATATTTTCATGGCCTAACTTGCATACTCGGAGATGGTTCATGAAATGAGTGACCCAAAGGAATAGGGCCAATGGGTGCAGCTTCACTTGTTTGAGTGCTAGTTAGTGTAGCTCCCTCTTCTTCTTGCTCTTCCTAGCCTCTCATCTCCCTCAGGATTCCTTGACCCCCCTTCAGGTTGTTGTTCAGATTCTCCAGAAGTTCCTTCATCAGTGAGCCCTGTATCATAGTCTTCCACCTACAAGCCTTTCTCAGCCATGTTGTTAGATTCATCAAAAATAACATGAACACTTTCTTCTAAATACATAGTTCTTTATTAAATACTTTATAAGCTTTACTATGTGGTGAATAACCCAGAAAAAACTCCCTCATCACCTTTTTCATCAAACTTACCTAGAGCTTCTTTGCCATTGTTGTGCACAAAATATTTACGCCCAAAGGCTCTTAGGTGAGTGATGTTAGACTTTATTCCTCGAAGTAACTCATAAGGAGTCTTCTCAATAATGGGTCTGACCATGCACCTGCTTAACAAGTAACAAGCAGTATTGACTGCCTCATCCCAAAAGCTCTTAGGCAGCCCACTAGCAATTAGCATAGTGTTGCCCATATCTTCTAGAGATATATTTTTTCTTTCCACAATATCATTTTGTTGTGGAGTTCTAGGTGCAGAGAAGTTATGATCAATGTCATGAGTGCTATAAAATTCAAGAAATTTAGCGTTTTCAAACTCAGTCTCATGGTCTACTCTTTTACTTGATACAACACTCCCTAGTTTCTGTTGAATTATTCTGACAAACACGCAAAAAACATCATAACTTTCATCCTTAGATGCTAGAAACAAGGTCCATTTATGATCAACAATCACAAATATATTCTTTTTTCCTCCCCTACTCTTAACTCTCATTGGTCCATATAGGTCCATATGAAGAATTTCCAGGGGTTCGGAGGTACTAACAACTTTCTTAGATTTAGATGACCTTACATGTAAATATCTGACACAAGCATCACATACCTTGTCTGATGTGAACTAAACCTTTGGTAGCCCAAGGACCAGGTTCTTTGCTGCCAGCTATTGAGTTGAGATAGACTGGCATGTCCCAGTCTTCTATGCCAAAATAATAAGTCATCTTCCACTACACTTAAACATGTATGCTTACTCTGAGGAAGAGATACAATAGATATCTTGTAGACATTGTTTTGTCTCTTGCCTTTCAGAACAATTTCATCGGTATCCATCTAAGTGACAATACAAATTTTAGAATTAAATTTTACCTCATTGCCTTTATCACACATTTGAGAAATGCCGAGAAGATTATGATTAAGTGCCACTACATAGTACACATCTTCTATAGCATGAAAGAGTGACTTACCAACCTTACCAATACCTATTATTTGTCCTTTTTTTCTTATTTCCAAAGGACACTCCCTCCTTGGAAGGCTGTTAGTGAGAGAAAGTTTTTCTTTTCACCAGTCATATGTCTTAAGCATCTATTGTCTAGATACAAATCTTGATTATTTTCTCTCACCTTATCTTGAAACAAAAATCACAAGTTAGTCTTGGGAACCTAGACAAGCTTGGGTCCCTTATTATAGGAAAAAGGATGAATCAAATCTCTTCTTGCTCAGAAGGGGAGAGTGTTAACAGTCCTTTTCTTATTGACCTTAATCCACTTAGTTCGAACAAGAGAATTGATTGTGGGTTTTTCTTCCCTCTCCACATCTTTAAGTAACCCAAAGATCTTTTTGAACTTAGCATGAATTAAGGCACGACAAGTATCTCTGAAGTGTCCTACCTTCCCACACTGAGTGCACATCTTATTATCAGAAATTCCGACATACATGGAATCATACCTAGGTACAGGTTTCGTATAATCACATTCCTGATTTATTAGTGCTGCAACTTTCATTTAGCCAATTTAGTGCATCCGAGGATCTATGCCACTTGCTTAGCCTAGATAGCTCATACTTTGCTTTTTTAAGGTTCTCTTGCAGTACTTTATTCCTGTAGTTAGCATCATAAAAACTATTTTTGAACTCTTTCAGTTCTTTTTCAAGATTGTTTTGCTGATCACTCATCACTCCCTTGCCATATGCTGCAGATTGTTGCTCGTTATTAGAAGAGAGCTCAAGAACTTGGTTCTTAAGATTTTTGACATATCCTTCAAAATCATCTTTGTCAGATTCAAGCTTTTTAAGATCAAGCTTAACACATGAAATGTTGCTTATTAACCGATCATTTATAGCACTCAACCTATCCATCTCACTCATCATGGTAACTATTATGGTCATTAACTGCTTTTTAAACAGAGCATGAATATTTTCTTTCAAGTTAGAGATACTTACCTGATTTGCTTCATCTTTAGCCTCTGAGTTTTATGTTCATTAATGGCTTTCTTCAATTGACATTAGCGCAACTTCAATGTTTTCATTTCAAAAATTAGACTCCAACGTCCTCCATATATCATGAGCAGAGATGCAAGAGGACACTTTATAGAGAACACTCCTTGGTAGACTTTTATAAAGTAGATCTTTTGCCTTTGAATTTTACTGGATCATCTGACGATCCTCAGCATCATATTCCTCCTCTCTCTTGATACTCTTGTTTCCATCACTATCCACTTTGGTAGGTGTAATTGATTTATGATTAACGATTATCAATAGATCAAAATCAGTATACCTAAGGAACACTTCCATACGCATCTTCCATTCATCATAGTGATGTCCATCAGATGGAGGGGGTCTTCCGATGTGCATTCCTAGTCTCTACAGGGGGTTCAGTTTCAACTGCCTTGTGTGAATCTATCACAACATAAAGACTTATAGCCTCTTCCTCCTTCTCCTCCTCTTTATCAATTCCACTATCTTTATATGCTGCTAGAAAGGCTTGTTTCTTGGCCTTAGTGAATCCTTTGCCTAGGATTTTGCCTTTGTTTAGGCCCCGCTCTTTCAACTTTTTCCCTTTTCTCTTTTTCAGCTATTTCTTTCTTCCATTCAATTTCACACATTGGACATTTTTGACCATGTGGTCTATCTTGTTGCACTTGTAACACCCATCATATGAAGACTTGTCAATCTGCTTATGTTTGCCAGTGTTTTCTCTCTTAGATGCATTCTTGGAGTTCTTCATGAACTTTTTGAACTTAGCAAACATTTCTAGGTCCAATTCGTCATTGTTAGACTCATCTTCTTTGGATGCCTAAAGAACCAAGGCCTTATCCCTCTTTGGTTACTCCTTGTGCAATTCCAACTTTCTCATCATATGGGTCTTTAAGTTTACAATCAACTCATCTAGTGAAATTTTATCCAACTCTTTTGCTTCCTGGATGGCCGTGACTTTTGATTCCCATGAAGCAGGGAGAATCCTTAGAACATTGCTAACTAATTCTTCAGAAGTGAATACCTTTCCAAGTGACTTCAGTTCATTTGTTATTATAGTAAACCTAGTCATCATTTCTCGAATAGGTTCAGACTCCTTCATAGAGAAAAGCTCATAATTCCTCATGAGCAACTCTATCCTTGATCTCTTCACTTGATTTGTTCCTTCATGAGTAGTTTATCATGCATCCTAGATCTCCTTTGAATTGGAGCATACAAATATTCTATTGTACTCATCAGGACCAAGTCTACAGATGAGGATCTTCTTGGCCTTTGCATTCTTTTCCATCATCCTGAAATCTGCTGCTACAAATTCATAGGGGTCTTTTGGAACAATTTCATTTTGCCCATTTTGTTTTGTGGGAGATAGTGGTCCTCAATTCACTATTATCCATAGTTCATAGTCCTCAACCATTAGGAAATCCTCAATTCTTGCCTTCCACCAACTGTAGTATTTTTCGTTGAACATAGGTGGTCTAGTAGTTGCCTGTCCTTCATTAATTCCTGGTGGAGCACTCATTTTCCTTCCAAGTTCTCTCTAGGTTTTAACCACGATTGAAAGAATCACTCTGATACCAATTATTAATTTGAGTGCCTTCCTAAATTACTAAAGAACGTGGTTCTTAGCCTTACTCCTTACACGTAAATGAAAGAAATAATAAATAACAAAGACATCAATTTTTTATTTGGAAAATCACCCTGATCAAAGGTGCAAAAACAATAGCCTACCACATAGGATTTTAACTTCAACTTCAATAGAACATTACAAAACCTATAAACCAATATCCACACAATTCTCCTACTTCAACTATTTGAATAAATTACAAGTTACTCTAACTTGAACACTCAAACAATTAGTCCAACTAATAGGTTATGAATGACATCTTGATTACAACTCGATTTCCTAATACACATGAACTAACAGACTCATGAAGAACACTGACATTGATGAATGACTTGAGTGTTGAACTCGAGATACACTATGTTGTTCCTTAGTTGATGTGAAAAAGGATAATCTTCTCAATTCACAGGGAAAGTATTAAACTAACTAGTACTACGAGATCTTTGGGAGTCCTACACACAGTCAACTTCTTGTTTGATAGCAATCCTAAAGCTCCAAGGACTCCGTGAATTTTGTGACTCCTGTCTATCACTTACACGAACAGATATTCTTGGACAACAGTCTTTATCGCATCAAATAGCCATGTCCAGCAATCTCGGACTATAGTAACTTTGTATAAATGTTACTGCCATGTAAGAACATTCAACAACTACCTTGCGGACCTGGTTCTTAGCACACATTAGCAGCCACCTTGAGGACTTGGTTTTTAGCACATGTTCACTAGACACACTTTGTTAATCATCGAAACCCCAATTCTCAACACGACATCACTAAGAACTCATAATGCCTATAACGGGTCTTGAAAGTTGTCTTAGGAATATCTGAAGACCTGACGTTCAACTGATGGTAACTCGATCTCAAGTCAATCTTCGAGAATACCCTATTACCCTGAAGCTCATCAAATGAATCATCAATACGCAGTAGTGGATACCTTTTCTTAATGGTAACATTTTTCAACTATATGTAGTCAATGCACATCCTCAAATAACCATCTTTCTTCTTCACAAATAGTACTGATGCACCCTAAGCTGACACACTAGTCTTGATTAAACCCTTATCAAACAATTCTTGTAGCTATTCATTCAATTCTTTCAAATCTACAAGTGACATGCAATATGGTGGAATAGATATGGGCTGAGTGCCTTGCACCAGATCAATACTAAAATCAATATCCCTTCCGGGTGGCATACCCTGCAGGTCTGTAGGAAACACATCTGAGAACCCCTTACTAATGGAACTGACTCAACAGTAGGAGTATCAACACTAACATCTCTCACAAAGTCCAAATACGCCAAATAGCCCTTCTCAACCATCCGTTGAGCCTTTAAAAATGAATTCACTCTACTAGGATTGTGACCAAGTGAACCTCTCTACTCTAACCTAGAAACCCTAGCATAGCCTACATCAAAACCTTAGAGTGACAATCAAGAATAGTGTGGTACAGAGATAACCAATCCATACCCAAATTCACCTCAAAATCAACCATACTAAGCAATAAAAGATCAACTCTAGTCTCATAACCCCCGAATAGTAACCATACATGATCGATATACACAATCCACCATCATATAATCACCCATAGGTGTAGATACATGAACATGAACATCAAAAGAATCACGAGGAATATCCCAATAATAAGCAAAATATGATGACATATAAGAATAAGTGGAATCAGGGTCAAATAATGCTGAAGCATCCTTGTGGAATACTCAAACAATACTTACGATCACAGTGTCAGAAGCAACTACCTCTAGCCTAGTTGGAAATGCATAGCAATGGTCCTATCTTCCACCTGACTAATCTGTCCCTCTAGAGTGGCCTCAAACTGGCTGAGCCCCACCCCTAGATAGTTGTGTGGTCGGTGTAGCTACTGGTGCTAAAACCATAGGTTGTGTGCTCTACTGTGGGACTTTAGTCAGAGGTCTGGATGATTATTGAACTGGGAAAGCACTATATGAACTGTGACTAACTAAAGAACCACGAGGAATCTGACAAGATGCCTGAGTGGCCCTATAAGGTCATCCTCAGTTGTGTTGTGACTGGCCTCCCGACAAGGCACCACCAATACCACCTAAACCACGGGGCCTTTTGGCCTCCCGCTCCTCTCGTTCAAGCCTACGAAAATTCTCAAAATGCCTGGCAATCTCAACCACCTGGTCAAACCTATCATCTATATCGACCTCTTAGGCTAAACCATATCGTAGACCGTAGTTAAGGCTATCAATAAAGCTCTTGATCTTCTCCCTCTAAGTAGGAACCAAAAACACTGCATGACGTGCCAACTCCGTAAATCTCATCTTGTACTGGGTCACAATCATGCCCTCCTGGCGTAGATACTCAAACTCCCTACACAACTCCTCTCTGCGAGTCTATGGAATAGACTTCTCTAAGAAGAGAACTGAGAACTAATGCCTTGTGAGTGGTGCGGTGCCAACTAGTCTGCCTGACTCATAGGTCTGCCACCACCTGATAGCTGGGCCCATTAGCTGAAAAGTAGTAAAGTCAACCTTATTGGAGCCCATAAGACCCATTGTGTAAAGAATCCGATGACACTAATCAAGAAAACCCCGGGCATCCTCTAACTCTCCTCCACTGAATTAGGGAGGACGAAGCCTCTGAAATTGCTCTAACCCCTTCTGCTCTTCGTCAGTCAAAAATTGTCCAACTCTGGCCTGTACCGCAAAAACTAGTTGCACTGGAAAACCCCCCGATATCTGATAAACCTGAGCTACCTGCTTTTGAGTACGGGTGGTGAGAGCTCTTCCCCCATCATGTGAGGTAGTCAGTGCAACTATTATCATATCTACCTGAGCCAAGTTTGTATACACACTCAAGATCTGGGCCATAGTATCCTAAAGACCAGGTATAGCAATAGGTACTGCTGGTGTCTGAGCTTGTCCCAAGGGTTCAACAATATCCAGAACCTGCTCCTCCACTAGATCAACTGGTGGCTCCACAGGTACTTCCCTAGCTGTAGCGCGAGCCCTACCTCGGCCCCTACTTCAGCCCCGGCCTCTCGCAACCCACCACAACAGAGGTCATTTGATGTTTGGCATATTTCGATATGTGTTGATGTTACTTTACCCATGTTTTAACCGCTTCTTGATTGTATTTGATCTTTAAAATGCCCAACATGGTTTAATTATTGGTTTTATGACTAATTGAGTTGTGTGTGGTGAATTAGGGTGTTTGGAGTGCAAAAATATGAATAAAAGGTGCTCTAGGTAGAGGAAGAGAGATTGGATGCGTCGCATCCAATCTAGAAAAAGATCAGATTTCGTGCACCCTTAGCAGTGAAGTCGGCCCATAGCATCCACCGTAGCATCCGAAGCTGAGAAGTGGAGGACGAGGTGGATGCGAAGCATCCACCGTAGCATCCGAAACTGAGAAGTGGAGGACGAGGTGGATGCGACGCATCTACCCTAGCATCCAAAGCTAAGAAGTGGAGGACGAGGTGGATGCGACGCATCCACCCTAGCATCAATCCCTGAAGCTGATTTGGATTAGAAATAGGAGAACTTTGGCCCACGACTTTGGTACGCAATATATAAGCCAAAAACGCCTCTTTTAGGTCATCTAACATATTGGGAAGAGGGAAAAAGCCACGACAAAGCTGTGGAGGCCGGAATTCATCAAGTTTCTTCTTTCTCCCACCAAACTTAGTAATTTTTATGTTTCTTTGTATGATTTGTTGTTTGGCTACCATGTCTATATAGAGCTAAACTTCACGTTCTAGGGTTGTGGTTCTTTCATGACTATTGTTATTCGGATATTGATTTTGACTTCTTGATTTATCATATTAGTTTATTTATTCAATCTTGCACTTAATTATTTAATTGCTTGATCACCAATTGAATATTATCTACGAATCTAGAATTGAACTCGAAAGTGGGAATTCTATATTGCATATAGGATTGAGTAGGGCAAGTTCTTGAACTCGGGCATTGGGGAACGGATTCGTGGTTAGGATAGACATATACCTAATTGCCTTGCTTGGTTGATTTACAGGAATTATAAATGCGTTCTTGTTGATTCTAACTCCATAGACATATAGGCGTTAGGTTAGCTTGAATAGGCGAGTAAGAACTCGACAGATTCTTATGAGCAATATTAACCCTGTCAACCAATAAGCTAGATAAATTAGTCGGTCAATTCAATTGAAGAATACAATAGGATTGTTAGATAGCCCATAACCCTAGATCGTTTTCATTACATTGATATCATAAAAATCTGCTCTTTCTCTGTTCAAAGTTCATTATTTATATTTTTCTTATTTAATTAGTTTAGAATAAAATATTTTTAGATTTAATTCTTGTTTAGATAATTGGGATAGTCTAATTTAGTTAATAGTTAATCATAAGTCCTCGTGGGTTCGACATCCGACTTTTAGTCACTTTATTACTTGACGACCGCGTATACTTGCGTGAGTGTGTTTGGTCGCAACAAGTTTTTGGCGCCGTTGCCGGGGACTTAGAAATTTGCTATTTTTCTAGATTAGACATTTTTTTTATCTATTCATGTTTTTTTTATTATTTTATTTTAGTTAGTATTTTTTATTTATTTTAGCATGGCATCTTGGAATAAAAATTATTCGAATGATGGTTATTCTTATTTTGATGATCCTTGTCCATATTGTGGAGGACCCCACTGGTGGAAAAATTGTCAGAATGTTCCCAGGAGCGAGTTGTGCGCACAATCTCAATCCTTTGAGTGGAATATTTGTAATATGTGTGGTGGTCAAGATGGCCATTGGGATGGTTGTCCTAATTTTGTTCATCCTTCTCTGAGCCCTTATTATGATCTTTCTAATGATATTTCTGAGTTTGATAGGGGCAATGAAGTGCAGGATATGGAACCTGATGCATATATCAGGGATATTCTGAGGCAAGTAGCAGAGCAACAGGATGAACTCAAAAAAGATATGAAAAGAATGAGGGCAGCAATCACAAGAATGAAGGCCAATATGGAAGAATTGAATGAAGAGAGCGAGTACCAGCAAGAGAAAATTTTTGAAAAAGAGGAGATTTTGAGCCAAACTTGGCCGGCAGAACAGGCTGAAAAGTTAGAAATATATGAAGCTCAACATGAGGAACTTACTGATGGGATGAGACACTTTATAGAGGGAAGATCTAAACTGGGACAAGGGATCTATAAATTTGTCACTACTATTCACGACTTGCAAGATAAATTAAATGCAAAGGTTGTTGCGTCTATCTCCCAACAAAATAGTAATGAGTTGTCAGAAGCTGAAAAGGAGCTTATACGCCAAATTGAGGAGCTAAAAGTGGAGAGTCAATCATTCGAGCATATTTCTGTTGATGATGCCCATGTTGAGAAAAGTACACTAGAGCCATGCGAGGTAGCAGATAATGTTATATTTGAAGACTCTAATGTGTGCACATATGAGGATATAAATAGTAATACAATTCTAAAGTTGGGGCGTGTTGGTTCTCATTCTAAACATTTTTCGACATTGTATTTGGATGATGACATGGAAATCGAGTCATCTAAGCCTTTGGAGGAGTCAATGGAAGAGGAAGATGATGCCTATATTTTTGAATTTGTCATGCCAAAAAGCAAAAAATACATTCCTCATCTAAAGGCCGAGAAGTGTAGAGTGAAAAATTTATTACTTGGCCTGGTTATCTTTGTAGCCCCACCACTGGAGCATAGCCGCAAACTGGATGCCATGTTAGGGGCTCAATTCATAAGTTCGAGGTGGAGGCAAAAAGTGGTTCACGTCGTGCCGCTACGTTAAATCAGGCGCTTGTTGGGAGGCAACCCAGCGTTACTGCTTTCTTTTATTTTTGTTCACTTTTTATTTTATTTTATTTTTATTATTTTGTAGTATTTATTTTTGTTTTGTAGGATTATGAGCATAGGAAGCAAAGCCATTAGAAGAGTGCAAAAGCGAGCTAGATGGTGAGGACTAAGTGTGGGGTGCCCACACAAAGGACGATGCCTGGGGGAAGTCTGAGTACCTCGTGAGCCGCTATTGCTTCGGCCTTTGGCCTACCAGGGAGTCTCGTTTACCCTCTTATTATTTATAATGTGCATTGAGGACATTACAAAATTTTAAGTGTGGGGTGAGGAGATCGTTTGGATAAGTTTCTGTGCTATTTTAGCTTAGTTGTAGTACTCATTCTTAAGTGTAGTAGCTTTTGTGAAGGAAAAAAAATGAAAAATTAGAAAAATTGGACTTTTCCCGACGATTGATCTCCTAGACAGTTTTCAAGTCTAAACAAAAATCTAAAATATATCTTTTAGCTTTCTTTAGGTAGTAATAATCCCCTGTGGTTTTTCTTTGTGCCTCGGTTCTTTTCCATGAGATGTAGTTTGAACCGGGTAGTTTTTTTCTTTCCGAGTAGATTAGGAATTTAGGGAATAAAAGGAGCAAGAATGATGAACCTAGGCGCCCTTGACTTGTTTGATAGTAACATATTTATACTTTCGCATGTGTAGTATCTTCTGTATGATTTGAAATTATTGATGATGCCTTGTTAAAACGGATAGCATGTTTTGTGGCGCCTATTTCTCATTTTCTTGACTTGTGTTCACTTTGCGCTTAATGCTTAATATCTCGTGGCTCCGTGAATACTTGCATTACTTGAGAGTCAGAATGTAACCGTCCTTAATGAGTCATGTGCCATGTGTGGTGAGGTTTTTGTGTAGTCCATGTATTGTACTTGTGTCTAGAACTTGCCCGGTATGTGAGTTGAAGCGAAATTTTAGGTGATGCTCGGTTTGAAAAATAATTTTAGGCTTTC